>NC_143386.1:2020000-2620000 GCF_980474605.1 Leiobunum rupestre
AGACGACCCCTACTTTAATATCCATATAAGCCGACGCTACAAGCAGCCAGAAATTAAAAAAATATATGCGTAATAAACTGAAAAAATAACCGTATTATGAAAGCGTATTTCTGTAATTCAGCATTAAAATACAAGCCCGACTTTCGGGGGCAAATAGCACGGAACGCGCGGCGAAGACTTTTTACCATACCACCGAAACGAAAAAACTTCAGATTTAAGGTGGAAAATAGCTGTCGTCATTAATGAGACTATTTGCCACCGAAAGTCGGGGCTTGCTTCGTGTATGTGGAAAATAGCTTCGTCCGCGCGGTTAGACTATATGCCACTGAAAATCAGACACACCCAATTTTTGGTGCAAAAAAATCTTGATCGCGCGGCGCTTGCTAAATGCCACCGAAATTCCTGGGCACCGACTTTCGGTGGCAAATAGCCGTGGCCGCGCGATCGATACTATTTGCCACCGAAATAGATACAGGCAATTGACCACCGAAAATCAGGGCAAATAGCAACGGCCTTAAACATTTAATTGGCTTATAAATATTTAAGTTGAGTAGAATTTTACACAAATTTTTCATTAATATTTTCTACAAATTTAAACAGGATATAGTCTATAACATTTCAATTTCCTAGTCTGAACTGTCGCTGTCTGCTTCAACTTCTAAGGTAGGCTTCTCTTTGCAGTCGGAAAAGTTGAAATTTCCCTCCCACGTATTTTGTTTCTCTATAAGAGGTATATATTTTTCTTGGGCAATAGACTATATGTAAAAAGAAGATCAGTGAACCATAAGGGTTCACATTTTTAAAAAACCCGTTTTGCTCAGGGTCAAGATAGTAAATCACTGTTTTGTCCGCATTTCTCCAGATAAAAGAAACTATATGAACTCATTTAAGGTGTTGAATGGCACTTGGCCTATCAGCTGGTAAAAGCTGCGTTCTTCTGTTTGACTTTGGTATTTCGTAGACTCTTACTCTTGAATAAAAACAAATTATTCTTTCCTCAATAACAAGCTCTTTGGAGAAACCGAAAACTGTTTTCTAACGCTTCTTCAGTAAAAAATTTTACCACGCCTATGTTCATATTATTTTTTAAAACATCGGGATTTGCTGTGTTAAATTTTAGAAACTTTATTTTGCCAACTGTCAAAAGAAAAGACCTAATATCACATCAGTGATAGCGTATAGAAGTGGTAATTGGTCATAAATAGCTTTATCTAGCATTTTATAAATTAAAAAACTACATATTTATTTTTGTCTTCTTTCATATAAGAATGTTCTTGTTCTACTCGATGCATTTTAACATACATGTGCAGAAGAATAACGAAAACAGCGGTGTCTTTGGACAATATACCAACTGGCGTCGACACTTTAATAGCGTGTAAAACTAAGTGTAGAGGTGGGCAAAACAGATAAATTAACTGCCAAAATATCGATTATTTTTAGATAGGCCTATTATCCACAGATACAAAGGGATTTAAGATGCCAAAAATAATTTAATTTTTCGGATAATCGTCGGTTGTGGATAAAAAAAGATAAAGTGATTAATTATTATCCAAACGCCGACCTTTAGCTAAGTGGGTGTCGGTCTCTTGATGGGTGCACTTTCCAAAGTCCATATCATTTTTCATTGCGGTCAACCTCTTCTGATTAGAGATTCAAAGCGTTTCTTGTGTAAACGTGTACAACGTGCTAAATCACGACCTTCTCTAGATCTCTTTCTGCCGATCCTTTGGAAACAACACCTAAACGAACCCACGACTCGCGTAATTCATAGTATGAAAGCCACAAAGAATGTTTACAACTTTAGGGTTTTTCTCTATTCATTTTTCCACATAATTTGGACTCATTTAATTTAAACATTTTGGTCACTGTGAAAAAATAAATAATCAAGTTTAAGTTCTTGGGAGACGTTAATTATAAAAACCAAGTACCACTTAGATTATATAACCCTTTACCACGAACTTTGACCCTCTACAATATTTTATACGGTGTTATATGTCCCGCTTTTCCTTTATGTTTGAAAGGCTTTATGCCAATAAACATTTTCCCCCTGCGCCCGTAAAAAGGGGATAGCAGAACTAAATACTTCGGGACGTTTCAAAGGCACAGACTCTCAAGAGAACGGAATCTTGTTTTATACACTATTCATTACTTCTCGCCGAGTCAATGAACTGGTTTTCTGGAAAGGAATATTTGCCAAATATAAGGTGTCGTATACCCGACTAGTCGGCTGTATAATTGATTGCCAACAATTCGAAATTTAGGTTTAAGTTTAGATCCATGTCGAGATTAACCTGGCGAACAATTTGATTTTCACTTTGCCTTTCACTTTTAGCTTAAATATGCCTTCAGGTTTCGTATTTGTGGGAAGAAAAAAAAAATAATTAAAAAAAATACGATAAAAAAATTGCCACGGTACCCTCCATTAAATCGCTTGCCTTCTTGTTTTTGGTTAACCAATACGCGCTAAGTTAATTTAAAGTTTTGATCAGTTTTCCACAGATAGATTTGCTCCAGAAAATTTAACTAACACATATTTATAGAACAAATTAAATTACGTACTCTCGTCTTAAGTGCTAAATCGGCGCTTTAGGGCGCCATCTTGAATATTAAGGTCAGCACTCCGGGTGAGCGCTTAGGTACAGGCAGATTCGATATCGGCGACCTTTTCAACCATAGAATCAACCCTCTAACCTCATTCGGTAATAATACCCTCAATAATAGGGTCTCCGCCCTGTCTATTTACTTGATCGAAAAATAACTCATTACTTCTGTATACGATTTGATACAAAAAGTTATCCTGTGACTTAATTTTAGTAAAATATACGCCGTTAAAATTTGGTTAATTATTTAAAGTAAACATAATACGTAAAGTTGACGGCCGTGGTTAGGTGACAAGACGAATTTCTTTCAGTGAGGAAGCATAACCTTTCTTGAATTCATGCAATTTCAACAAGAACACTTCAGTTCAATTTATCAAGAGAGTAGGGGGCGCAAATAAGTATTTAAAAAGTCGTTCTCACCAAATACCTATTAAATAATATTTTTTTTAAGTATCAATGGCTGGCGCATGGGAAAATAACCGCGTAGGACTATTTCTTTTAGCAATGATTTGGCAAAGCAATTTAGTAACGAGTTATGTTAACAGCAAAAAACGTCGTCGACCGCGATAGGTGTAAAAGCCTTAACTACTCGAAACAACAAGCCGCAACGAAGCAAATATTACAAACTTCCGACGGTCTTTTTTGGAGGCGTTTTCCGCCTATCTTTAGGCTAAAATATCTATAGGTTAAAATAATGGTAAATATTGAGTTAATTTTTTTAACGATTAGAAGTAGAAACAAAGGAGTGACAGCAAAACTACTGTGTGTATAACATTTCTTCAAACCTTTATGTGGGTTTACTCAATAATGAAAGTTAACAAAAGCGCATCGACGTATTTGCTTTCAGCAAAAAACAAGAAAGATTTAAAAAAGCCTTTAATAGAAATTCATTGTCTTACATTTAGAAAAATCTGCTTTTTAAATGGTTAATGACCTATTTTAACAGCTCTTGTGCCTATTTCAGGCAGCGCTGTAATTTTCATCTTTCCCTTAAAATTTTGGTTTCGAAACCACGGTCACTCGCTACGATTGTCCTTAACGCAAACAGACTGGCGTGGTAGGCTTTACTATAGAGCAATTTATATATATATATATATATATATATATATATATATATATATATATATATATATATATATATATATATATATATATAAAAAAGGCTGACATCCTTATATATATATATATATATATATATATATATATATAAGGATGTCAGCCTTTTTTCTCGACAATAAACTTTAAACTGAAATAAAATATCCATACAAGACACCATTAAACGTTATGTAAATTCTACTACACAACTGTAATCCACCTCATATTTACACAAGTAATTCGCATTTTGAAGAACTTAATCATAGCAAGGTAAATGTAAAGGTCAATACCAAGTAGGTTTATCTTAAAGTTAATAATGGTCATCCATTAGACTTTACACAACAACGGAACACCGTGCCCTTCATAGTAGGTTACACACATACACAGATCTTAAATTCCGACTCTTTTCGGCGTGAATGACCTTTACGATTACATAACCGGTCCTTTCAAGTCAAGTATCTGACTATTTTATTGCTGTTAGATTCTTCCGTACGTTAAAATGATAGTTCATTTTATAAAGTTACGTGGCCTTAATGTTCAAATTGTGCTCTTACATTATAGTATCTTGCTTTTTCTAGCAAGCGTGCGAAGAATATACTAATAAAGCTGTCTTGTGCCGTAAGAGCAACTTTAACAGAGAGGGGTGTGTCTATCCGGTGATTGAGAATTTCATTCTCAATCACCGGATAGACACAAAGCTGTAGCTCCCGCCGTTCACCCGCGCCTCTCCCGTTCCTCCCCCACCCGCGCCCCCATCTCAATCACCAGAATTTCTAATCACCAGAATTTCTATTCACCAGATTCTCCCGTTCACGGGTTGCTTTCCCCCAACCCCCATTCACTGGATACTTTATCTCTCGTTCACCAGCTCCTTTCCCCCATTGCGTTCACCCCTTCTAATCACCAGTTGCTTTCCCCCATCCCCATTCTCCAAAATTAGTTTTCCTCGCGCAGATATCTGGAGATTAGATTTTTACCCGTTTGCTTATCGCTTCAGAACTCCTTAATTTCTAATCTCTAGGCAATAATAACAAGTTATTTTCAATTTAATTAATTTTTTATTTTATTTTAGAACTTTGTTTACATGTTAGTAGGTACTATCAGATATTCCATTAGATGGTTATCTTGTGCATTACACAATGAAAACAAATTAAAGTAGCTAAGTTTACAGGTTAATTGATTATCTACGAGTAAATTAGTAAAATCTTGTAGTACTTCCGAGGGTGATTTAAAACAGCCAAAATAAGATTTTACTTGATGGTACGAATTAAATTGATCTGGGTACAAAAATAAACCCTCGAAAGGTTTTCCATATAATAATTCGTGAATTTTTTTAAGGTTTTTAACAATAGCTAAGTACATGCATTCGATAACATTTTTATGTTCGTTTAAAAGATTTATTTGAAACCGAATAAAATCAATTTTTTTTTGGAACTCACCGATTTCGCGAGCTCCCAGATCCAGAACATGACCGTAGGCAGAGTTCAATTTGATGTTGTTGGTAGTGCCGACGACGGATACGTTGTTGTCGTGATAGTCGATGATGTTGTGGGTTAGAGACGATGCTCCGGTTTGCGTAGCGGCGAAAAGCTCTCCCCAAAGAGAGAGTAGATTGGTGAAAGCTTCGGAGGTCAGGAACAGAATATTTTCGTTCGATTTTTTGAAGAAGAGAACTTGTAATTTTGATCCGTCGAAACCAAAAGAAATGTAGACTGATCCTCCTAACGTGATTTTTATGTTGATACGTCTTTCTTGGCCCCTGCGTTTGGATACGGTATGCGTCTCGGCTATAGAAAATGAAAATGTTAAGCCTTTGTCCATTGAAATAGTAATAGTATTAATAAAATAATGCTT
Source organism: Leiobunum rupestre (assembly GCF_980474605.1). Lineage (NCBI taxonomy): Eukaryota > Metazoa > Arthropoda > Arachnida > Opiliones > Sclerosomatidae > Leiobunum > Leiobunum rupestre. The sequence goes on from NC_143386.1 coordinate 2,025,550, forward strand.
ACCAATAGATCGTTTTTCCATGTTTACGGTAGATGACGAGAGCAAAGCGGATGCACTTCTTTTCAGTTCAGCGTCTCAGAGAGAAATGACGCATGGGAGATTAATCAGTTCCTATCTTGTTGAGATTAATTCATCACGTGATCTAAACTTCAAATAACCCTCAAATTCTATCGGCTCTCTCTCTCTGAGATAACAGTTCTAGACACTCGAAATTAAACCGTCCCGTGCTCGAAACTGCCTCTAATTATCCCCATTGACGTCACATATTAATCCACTTGGAAGAAGAAAAAAAAACCCATTGTAGTTTCCTTTCGAGAGCTTGTGATGCAATCATATCCTAGAAAACAATACAATTAATAGAAATTAACATAAAATTAGTATACTTTTAATACCATTTTGTGAGCTACAGTGAAAAAAGTTACAATTTTACGGTAGAAACGTTTTCAAAATACCACAAAATGAACTCAAATAAGAAAATTGTAATTAAAATAATCACTACGGCTATAATTTTAGAAGGTTGTTTCAGGACGGTGATTATGGCAGATGTTTGTACTTCAGTGTCCATATCGGAAATGAAGTTAAATGGAATATTTTGCGAAAATAAGTATAAATTTTAGCATAACCCTAATATATTCTCGAGAACTGAACAAGTTCTTTGGGAATAAGAGATAAGCTTACTATCTTCCCCTAGGCCCTATATAAGGGGGGCGCCTGAACCGGGGGAACGTCACTCTATTGTTGTTCTTTGTGCGTCTAGTACCAGGATTTTTGAAGCGCGCTCTCTCTCTCTCTACGTAAGTTTATTTTGATTTTTTTTTATCGTAATTTTTTGAATAAGGTTTAAGTAAATCGGCATTAAAATGAAAGGTGTACAATACCCAGAAATTAATTTAGTTGATACCCCGGAAATGATTATAATCGACTCCCCTGAATTGATTGATATAACTGATAACGAGCTCCCGGAAGTACCCATAGTAACTTTACCCGATTCTCCAGAAATGGAAATAATAGATTTAACTGATACCCAAGACCCTACCCTTTCCTTAACTACAGTAACTGATTCGCAATTGGAACGTTTAAAAGAAATGACAATGGTACGAGATTATCTTAGAGAATATCAACTAACCCATCAAATCTGTTCGCCCCCTATCGATAATTTACCTTCACCCCTTTTAAGACCTAGTTCTATTCCACCTGACGAAGTACGTTTTTCGCCCTCGTATACGCCTATGGATGCTCCCTCACCCTTTCTAGAATCAGATGACACATGCCACTCTTTATCTTTGGAAGATAATTTTATCATGTCGTCCCTCAGTACGGACAGCATTCAGCGCTTAGCTGAGAACGTACAAGTTGCCCGACGGGACGCGGAGGAACTTGCAGCCGCAGCCGCAAGGGCAGCCGAAATGTTCGAGGAAGCTAAAGCGTTGTTAGCTGCTCGTACGGCTAGTAGTAGTAGTAGTAGTAGGCCACCTCATAATATTTCCCCTCAGCGTAATAATGACCCTATAGCGGTCGCAGGCCCCTCACGAGCTCCGCAGTATTCACCTCCATCGTCTCAGACTGCTGAGAAAAACGCGAACCCCGAGAACGCAAATTTGGCTGCCCCCACTTCGTCTCCTCCTCCTCCTCCTCAAGTTGGAGGTGGGTTGGTTGACGTTCCAATAACGCCTCCGTCCTTTCCTAATTTACCAGGTTCTGTTAAAATATTGAATAATAATATCCAAAATTTCCCAAATTTTGGACTAATGGGACGGACTTTAAATGTCCGGTTAGAAAATAATATAGAAAATGGTATTTATATATTGATGGAAACCCTATTAGAGGACTGTTTGCCTTCAGATATGGTTTCGGTTTCATTCGTGAACGTCACTAACCCCGGTTTTCAAATTAACGTCAGTTTCCGGCGTCGGGACCAATTAGACTTGCAATGGTTGATGACGTATATCGATGAAAAAAGCTATAGATCCGAGAACGATGGTAGTTTTTTTGAAGGAATAGTTACGGTTACGTTTAATCGAGTCAGATTACCGCAAGGAGGAATTAGATCAGTTGGGTTAGGGATTTCCCTTGAAAAATAATTTTCTTTTTATAAACATTGCACGATAACGATAAATAACCAGGATAAAATTTGTTTAGCACGCGCTCTTGTAGTAGCCATAGCTCATAGAGAATACATGGAAAATAAAAATGATGGAGAACTTAAAAGAAAATATACTACTATAAGACAGTGTAGAGGAAAAAATATTGAAATGCTATTACAGACCCGCGAAGCTAGGACCCTTTTGGCTTATTCTGCATTAACAGACGAAGAATGCGCGGGTCCGGACGCTTTAACTCGGTTCCAAGAAATCTTGCCCGAATACAGTATTATCGTTTTTCGATTACGCGATCCCGTACCCTTAGTTATTTTCGGCGACGTCAAAGAAGAGAGGGAACTAGAAGGGCCTCTCCGCAAACGTCTTTATCTTCTAAATATTGACACACATTTCAACGTAATTACTAACCCTAAACCCCTTTACGCGTTTAATTACTTTTGCGAAAAATGTTTAGTAGGTTTTAATCATCTCAGTGAGCATAAATGCATTCTTTTCTGTCACGCTTGTTGTAGAAAACAAGATTGCAGGAAGGAGGTAGATAAAATAACTTGCCAAACATGTTTAAGAGTTTTCCCTAATCAAAATTGTTACGATTACCATTTATCAGGACCCGAGCCCTTATGTAATAAAATTTACGTTTGTAATCTTTGCGGAAAATTTATCAGTATGTTTAAGCGTAAGGCAGTACACGTTTGTGGAGAGACCTATTGTCTTTCGTGTAGTGAGTTTAACCCCGCAGGTCATCTATGTTACATGCAACCTTTAAAGACCGTCCGTAAAGATTCTGCCGATAAAACTACTCGTTCTCGAATAAATAGCAATAATAAACGGGTCCACGACTCCGACAATGAAGAATCACCACTGACCAAGAGAAGTACTCCAAAAACGGAAGTCTTTGTTTTTTATGACTTGGAATGTAAACAAACAAATCGTACTGACGCCAATGCTTTGATTCACGAACCAATTTTATGCGTTTCGCAAAAAGCGTGTAAATTCTGTTTCGAAGAAAAAGATAGTCAGTACGCATGCGCTAAATGCGGTAGTGGTCCTCGGGAGAAAATATTTCTCTCAAAAGACCCCGTCGGCGACTTTCTAGAGTATCTTCGTACGCTTAACAGAGTGGCTGATAAGATAATATGTATTGCCCATAACGCTAAAGGTTACGACGCGCAATTTATAGTACGTAAAATGATCGATTTAAAGTGGACCCCTAAAGTCTTGACAGACGGGACCAAATTCATGTATGTACAGTATAAAAAATTAAAATTCTTAGATTCCTTAAATTTTATGCCCTTTGCCCTTTCTCAATTCGTTTCCACATTTGGTTTAGATAATAATTTAAATAAGGGACATTTCCCGCATTTACTGTTTAATACCGTAGACCATGAATTTGATCCAGCCCGTTCGAACGAAACCAATTACGTACTACATAATGACATGCCTCCGATGGACGCGAACGACCCTAATCGTTTAAGCGGTAAGGCCTACGATGAATTTATCCAGTGGTATAACGATTCCCGGTCCGAAGCTTGCGAAAATTCGGACCCCAACTTTAATTATTTTGATTATAAAAGAGATTTAATCCAGTACTGTCGCCAGGACGTAAACATTCTTTTGCAAGGCTGTTTATCATATCGTTCTATTTTCATGGATAAATTCGAAATAGACCCGTTCTTAACTGCGATAACGATTGCGGGAGTATGCAGTTTTATCTTTAGGAAACACTTTTTACAGTCCGATACGATTGGTGTAGTGCCCCCTTTCGGCTATCGTATGAACTGCAACCAGAGTTTTGTAGCGATCGAATGGCTTGAATGGATGTCTCACTTACGAGGGAAGGAAATTCAGTCTGCTTTTAATGGATTTGAACCTAGAATTCTTAACATTAACGTGGACGGACTTCTCGATAACGAAGTGTTTCAATATCACGGATGTTATTTTCACGGGTGTAAAAAGTGTTTTCCTATCAATAGAAACTTAGCGTTATACGGCGACCACACTCAGACCCATAATTCGCGATACGCGTCAACCATTGCTACCACTAACCGCTTGAAACAATTGGGATACACTGTCCATGAAAAATGGGAATGTACCTTCAAAGCTGAGCGGAGTACTAACCCTGCCATCAACGCATATCTTTCTACCGAAAATTAAAAATTAAAAATTAAAGAACCAATCCGACCCCGCGAAGCCTTTTTCGGAGGACGTACGTCAGCCTTGAAATTACATCACAAGTGTAAAGAGGGGGAGGAAATTAAATACATTGATATTTGTTCACTCTATCCGTGGTGTAACAAGTATTGCAAGTTACCCGTGGGACACCCTAAAATACATGTAAAAGCTCCTTTCCCTGACATTTCTACCGTAAAGGGATTAATAAAAGCCACAATGTTACCGCCTCAAGCTCTCTACCATCCCGTTTTACCCCAAAGAATAGGATCGAAACTAGTGTTTGCCAACTGCCAAAAATGTAGTGAGTCTCGAAACCAGCAGGATTGTCCCCACGAAGACTCAGAGCGACAAATAACAGGTACTTGGGTTGCAGACGAGGTACAGTTGGCAATCGAAATGGGTTACAAGGTAATTTCTATTCACGAAATTTGGGAATACGAGGTAGTAAAATACGACCCGATATCGAAAGAGGGCGGTCTTTTCTCCGAGTACGTCAACGCGTTTCTTAAACTCAAACAGGAATCCAGCGGCTTACCCTCGGGAATAGAGACCGATGAAGAGATTAAGAAATACGTTGACGAATATTACGAAAAGGAAGGAGTAAAACTTGATCCTACCAATATTAAAAAGAACCCTGGTCTTCGTACCATCGCGAAGCTTTGTCTTAACTCTTTTTGGGGTCGTTTTGGTTTAAACCCTCGCAAAGACCAATCGGCTATTATTAACGATCCCAAAAAGTTTTTCGATTTATTCTTAGACCCAGACATAGAAGTTAAATCGGTTATTCCCTTAAGTCAAACGCATTGCGTGATCAAGTGGGCGTTTTTGAAAGATATTGATCTTGTTTACCCAAACACGAACGTAGTAATTGCTGCCTATACGACCGCAATGGCTAGGATCAAGTTATACTCTTATTTAAGGAGATTAGGCCAGCTTACGTATTATTATGATACGGATAGTTGCATTTATCTAAAAGAACGAGATGGAATAGAGATTTATACGGGCAACTATCTCGGAGACATGACCGATGAGTTGGCAAAGTACGGAAAAGGCTCGTACATCCAAGAATTGGCAACAGGTGGCGCAAAAAATTACGCCTTTAAAGTACTGAACCCTACGACCGGTAAAGTATCCTACGAAATGAAAGTCAAAGGGTTCCGTATAAATCAAGGCATTAAAGATTTGGTTAATATGGACACGCTTAAAAGATTAATAGGTGTTGACAGAGAAACGAACGAGCCAGTAACCGTACCCCAGCCGAGGCAGATTTTGCGTCTACCCGATCATACGGTCGTTTCCGTCGACCGTACTAAAATCTATAGACCCGTCGTAGACAAGGTACGGTTACTGGACGACTTCACTACGGTACCCTACGGCTATAAAGCGAATCTAATTGGTCCTGAGGACGGGGACGTAGAGCCCTCCAATCGCTAATTCTCGTTTAAAATTAGTCTCACCACTCTAAAGTGAATATAGGTTTCAGTCTTACGACTCTAAAGTAAATATAGTCTTGCGACTCTAATGTGAATATCAAACCTATACGGGGTAAGGGACGCAATAGGTTATTCGATTATATTTTTCCTCCGCTGAAGAGCCCCATAAATTTAACCGAATTTTAATTTACATTTTCATTTGTACGCTAGTACTCGAAGGGAGATAACCATGCAATTTATTCATCCGTTTAATTGCGTAACGGCAGGCCCGAGTCAGAGTGGTAAAAGCTATTTAATTGAATCTATAATTAATCACGAAGAGGAAATGTTTGTTCCGGGTTTCAAAGAAATACATTGGTATTACGGAGAATGGCAAGCTCTATACGATAAAATGAAGCACAGGGTAGTTTTTAAAGAAGGATTGCCTGTTTTATCTGATTATGACGGAAAAGATCCTATATTATTAGTTATCGACGACCAGATGAGCGAGAGTAAAGGTCAAATTGGTGATTTATTCGTGAAAGGGACCCATCACCGTTCTCTAAGCGTTATTTTTATTACACAGAACTTATTCCATCAATCAAAAGATAGCAGATCCATATCCCTGAATTCGCATTACATAATTTTATTGAAAAGTCCCCGAGACCGTCAGCAAGTGGCTTATCTCGCTAGACAAATGTTCCCTGATAAGTGGCGTTTTGTAGTTGACGCTTACGAAGACGCGACTTCGAGACCTCACGGTTACCTAGTATTCAATTTAACTCAAACTTGTCCCGAAGATCAAAAAGTCTTGACTAATATTTTACCTGGAGAAACGTGCTACGGTTATCTCCCTAAATAAATAAATAAATAGAACTTACATTTCGTAACTTCAATCAGTTATGAATCATGTCTCGTAGAGTACGTATCGAGAGAGACGCTCTCCGATATCTCGGTCGTTGCAAACCCGTTCAAAGAAAAGCCATTTTAGCTAAAGCCGACAAATCCCTCATAGACGCTATCAGTGAATGTATTCATAACACTTTAATTGGTAACGTAAAACTATCAAATACCCAAAAAACCAGGTTATCTCGTCATAAAAATACCCTTCGAAAACTAGCTAGTAAGCGGGTAGCTTGGAAAAGTAAAAAGAAATTGTTAGTTCAGTCTGGGGGCGGATTTTTCTCGTTTCTTCTACCCGTCGTTTCAACCCTTCTTGGTTCTATATTTGGTAGTAAACAATGAAACACGCCAGAAAAATGATTCTCGTCCCTAGCGGCGTTTTAAAGCCAGACCCGTTCCCGCACCCCCTCGCTCTGACAGTCTCTGAATTAGACGTTAAGATGGACCAAATATTAAATATGAAAGATTTAGACGACGCCTCGAAATGGATTTTATACGAACAAGCTTTAATGACACACGGAAATCTACGTAAGCAAGCCTCGGCTCCTAAAGAAATCGAAATTGCCCCCGCATTCGACTCGCTAAGTAGGGACTGGATAGACGATTTGCCTTTGATATATTACCAAAAAGCGCAAAGCATGGTGGATCAGTTGGAAACTGTACCCGAAAGAATACGGTGGGATGAAAACGGGGAGCTCGTAATAAACGGTCGACCTATTAAAGGTTCCAATATTAGCGAAATTACCAAAGCGTATTTAAATCCTAAAACCCACCCAAAACCTATCGGATATTTCGCGTTTATTTCCAATTTAACCCAATTTAACTCTTCACCGGCTATCCAAGGCTTTCCCTCCCCGCTAGCTCCGAGAACCCGACAACGACGTTCTCCCGTTAAGCGCGAGTATCCGGTTCCTCAAAGTGGGCGTGCGCGCAGGAGAGATAAGCCCCGTCCCACTCGTAGCCTCGACCGAGATCACTCCTCCACGTCTGACTCTTCTCTTCACTCTTATAAACAAACAAGGAGTCGCGCGCAAAAGTCTAAAGTATGGGCGAAGCTATTTTAGAAAAAATATATTTTAACCCGAAGCATCCGGCTTCTTTCGGAGGCGCTGAAAGGTTATTCCAGTCCGTAAAGTCTCACGGCTTAAGTAGGGAAACTGTAGAAAAAATGGTTAAGAGGAATCGACGCTTTTACGATGCATAGGCCGAAATATAAAAAGTTTCAACGAAATAAAATAGTAATTAGTAATATAAGGGAACAATACCAGGCTGATATTAACGATATGCGCTCGTTAGAGGCAGATAATGACGGATACAAATACATTTTAACAATTATAGACTGTTTTAGTAGAAAAGCGTGGGGGTTACCTCTTAAAACTAAATCGGGGAAAGAGGTTTTGAAAAATATAAAAATTGTTTTTAAAGACGGAATTCCATATAAATTTCAATCGGACAAGGGCACGGAATTTAGGAATAAAGAAGTACAAGGATATTTAAAAAAGAATAAAGTTAAATTTTTTAGTACCGAAAATGACGAAATAAAAGCCTCTATCGTAGAAAGGTTTAATAGAACGTTAAAAACAAAAATGTATAGATATTTTACCCATCACTCCACAAATAGATATTTGGAAGTCTTACAGGACTTGGTCGAAGCGTACAATTCCTCTTATCATAGCTCAATTAAAATGGCCCCTAATGACGTTTCGGAAAATAACGTATTACGTGTGTACAATAATATCTACTCTAAATATTATGCCGAGAAACTGAAAATGAAACCGCAATTCCAAGTAGGGGATTTGGTTAGAATAAATACAACTAAAATGATATTTCAAAAGGGTTTCGAAGCTAATTATACCGAAGAAATATTTAAAGTCGTAGCTATAGTTAAAAGACACCCCCCCCGTTTATAAAATAAAAGACTTGGCAGAAACCGATATAAAAGGAACGTTCTATTTTCGAGAGCTTCAAAAGGTCAGTGCGCCTCGTTCGTTCAAGTTAAACAAGATTTTACGTCAGAGAACTAAAAACGGAGTAAAACAATTGTACGTTAGTTGGCTAGGATATCCTCCATCGTTTAATAGTTGGGTTAATCAAGATGACGTCTGGGATTTACATAACTCTTCCTAGTAATACTAGAGATAAGAATAAGAATAATTCAGAAAATACTCTAGCCTCGTATTCTACAACGTTGGCCAAACCCATTAGTTTACGCGGAGATTGGGAAATTGCTCTGGTAGAAATTATTTATCCTTTATCTTTTTATAACGTAAGCGAGCCAATGGGATGTGGAATAGAAATTAAGGAATTACTATCGAAACCTCCAACCCACATAGTAGATTACAAATATACCTACGACTTCCGCGAGATACCTCAGGGCTACTACAAAAATCCTCATGAACTTTTGGCAGTACTTAATGAAAGTATTAAAAGTTTGAACCTTGATTTAAAGGAAAGCGCTAATTCAGAGTTCGATAATGATTCATTAGGAAAATTTGAATATAGTTTAGAAAGTGGACACGTACAATACACTTCCTATAGTAAACATTATTATCAACTCGAGTTAACGCCAAAGTTGAGGAAAATTTTAGGATTTAGAGATAATGTTACTGATATTTCACCTAAGGTAGCATTCAGATCAGATTCCCCTATGCAATTAAACTTATTCATCCCCGATCTTATGTTCGTGTATTCCGATTTGGTAGGAAATGAAATGGTTGGGGATACATTAGCCCCCCTTTTGCGAACAATTGTTGTAGACCAAAACGCCCCCAATGGATCAACCGTTTCAAAAACTTTCGATTCTCCGCATTACCTTAAACTGAGTAGAAATTATTTTGACTGTATCGACATTAATATAAGAACTAGTTTAGGTGAATTCGTGCCATTTCAGTTTGGTTCAGTCACGTGTAAAGTACATTTACGACGAGCTCAGTAAAAAAAAAGAATGGCTTATCAGTACGTTGATAGAAATTGTCCCTACATGCAATATTATTTAAATCAGGCGGGGGGCGGAGTAGATTTACCTTATTTCTCTGGGTTTGCGGGACAAAAAGGACACGGAATTGGTAGCTTTTTTTCTGGGCTAGCTAGGTTTGTATTCCCATTCCTAAAACAGTCTGCCAAATACGTGGGAAAAAGGGCTCTTTCTACAGGAAAGAAAGTACTCGGAGACGTCTTGCAAGGTCAGGACTTAAAAACGTCAGCCAATAAACGAATGACAGAAACTGTGGACGAAATGGCAGCGCAAGAAGGTTCGGGTCGTCGCAAGAGAAGAAAAACTACTAAGAAACCATTGAAGAAAAAGAAAAAGAGTTCAGTTAAACGCCGCAAGTTCACGCGTACGGTTCGCGATATTTTTGCTCTCTAAAAAAAAATGGAAGTACTTAAAAGCGAATTAAATATTTTCAACGAACTACCAACTCAACTCAGCGTTGAAAAAGGTCAAACGGTATGGTGTAAGCCAATTTCATCTATCGACAGCAGTTCTATCATCGAATTCGTGGTACCGGGTACGGGAGACTCTTACACAGATTTGGCAATGACAATGATATATTGTAAAGTAAAAATCGTCAAAACCAACGGTGACAACTTGGATGCAGGGTCTAACGTTTCGCTCGTGAACAATTATCTGCATTCGCTATTCAAACAATGCGAAGTGAAACTCAATGATACGACGGTTTCACCATCGGCCTCAAATTACCCCTATAGGGCCTATATCGAAACCTTGCTCAACTTTGGGTACGATGCAAAAAACACTCACCTTGCGACATCTGGATGGTACGATGACACGGCTGGAAGTATGGATCTGATAACAAACGCCGGATTCATAAAACGTCAGGTTCTAGCTGCTGAATCAAAAGAAATTGAACTTTACGGGAACATTTTTTGTGACATTTTTAATTTCAACAAATATTTAATTAATGGCGTACAACTTAAGGTTTCACTCACTAGAAATAGCGATAATTTTACCCTTTTTAGCGACACTGTCGACGCGTATAAAGTCGAATTTATAGACGCTGCTCTAATTGTACGTAAAGTTAAAATTATGCCTAAAATTTTATTAGCCCATCAGCAAGGATTATTACGTAGCAATGCCAAATACCCCTTTACTCGTACTGAAATTAAAGTTAAAACAATAGCTAGTTCTATTCAGAACGATAGTTTTGACAATATATTCTTAGGTCCGATGCCCAACAGAGTCATTATTGGTTTAGCCACCAACAAAGCGTATAAGGGCTCCGTTAAGTCTAATCCTTATAATTTTGAAAATTTCGACCTAAATTATCTGGCTCTATACGTTGATAACGAACAAATCCCTTCGAAAGCGTTGACCCCTAATTTTAATAGTAAACAATTTACGCTGGCCTATCATTCGCTATTCTCGGGATCTGGGATACTCTACCAAGACGAGGGAAATCACATTGCGTTGGCTCACTTTCCTCTAGGCTTTGCCCTATATGCTTTTGATTTAACCCCCGACAATTCGGCCAGTGACGTCACGTTTTGGAACCCCGTAAAGAGAGGGCAACTACGTTTAGATTTAGGATTTGGTACCCCTTTAAAAGATTCTACGGTCGTTATCGTGTACGCTGAATTTCAATCTTGTTTACAGATAGATAAAAATAGGAACATTATTCGAGACTATTAAAATGACTACGACAAACGTGGACTTATCTCAGGCACTGTATAAAACACCGAACTTTTTAGGCGTGTTTTCTTCAGATAATTTAAAACCCATGGTGAAATATCCGCAATCGCTTATCATTAATTTTGATAAAAGGGGAGAAACAGGTTCTCATTGGATTTGCGTCTACGTCGATGGCCGAAAACGGGGATTCTATTTTGATTCAATGGGGCTTCCCCCATTTTTACCCACAATCAGAAAATATTTAAATTCAATGTGTAAGACGTGGACATTTAGCAAAAGACGATTGCAAGGACTAACTAGTAACGTTTGCGGCGAATATTGCGTAATGTATATTTTGCATAGAACTAAAGGACAGAGTACAAAAACGTACTACCAAAAGTTTTCCAAAAATTGGGAAAAAAACGACAGCAAGATATTTTTATCTTTCGCAAATCATGCTAGAAAAATCATCACATCGAATTTAGCGAATCCATTAGCTAGAGAGAGAGGTATGGTGACTGACTGGAAAAAATCCGGTTCCAGAGGGTAAAACAATATATTCCCACGCTATCTGGTATCTTTTAGAGATATGACCCGTCCTCTCTCGAAAACATGCGAGCGCTTCTATGGGCGCCAAACCATTTACTTTCGAATAAAATAAACCATCCAAAAACAAAAAAATTAAAATAGAATCAGAAAGTATTGGTAAACTAGTTAGGACAACGTGGGTGGTTTACGCAATCTAGCATGAAAACAAAACATTGGTAGAAATATATTATTGCATTATTCCTGTACGTTCTATTTAAAGTACTTTCTAAAAGTCATTGAAATCTGTTACCGTCTTGAACCATTGAAATATGTTTTCTACCCGTCATTAACAAAATATCTTTAGTACACGCAAAATAAGATTGGTGAAAAAAACATTGCCTTAGATAATTTAACAGGGATTTAGTTAGCTTTGGGTCTTGTAATGATAAAAAAGATTGAAATTTGACTCTGCCATTTTATTTAATAATATAAACTCATGTACGCGAGAAAAACAATTGTAAACAATTTTTCCTATGTAACTTTTTTCACTCTTAATAAATACTTTAAAAAACGTAACAAAAAAAGACTCTTTATTGAAAATCGCTTACCCTTTTTTTTCCAGAATTTCGTTAAGTCAACCAGTCCAATGCAAGAACGTACTACAATGCGGACTCTTATCTGTAAATTTGTTAGACTTTGCACGAACCTAAACCATCTTCTCGTGACGTACGCTAAGAGGAAGATGGTGGAAATTCCCAGTCTCACGAAATTAATTATCTACGAACACTATTTAACCAATGGAAAAATTTACAGACTTTACCCACACTGAATAGATTCCACACTCAATCACTAACTTAGATTTCATCACGGAAAAGAAGGAGATAGGATATAGGGGCTAGGAAATGGTGGGGATGGAAAATGGTATAAAAAGGGAGTAAATCAATTAGAACAAATTATTCTGATCTGGACCGATGCAAAAAGAAATCAAAATGCGGTAAATTAACATTTAAATAACTTTTGGGACAAAAAAAATTAAAGATTTTAATTTTCTTCATGTAGAATTGAAGAGATTATAAATAGAGTTTTATGGACGAGTCGAAATGACGATACTATAAAATATGAGCTTAGAATAAGGTAATAAATTAAATTTCACGAATTATATATGCTGTACTAAAGTTAAAATTTTATGTATTGTTCTGTTAGGATTGAGGAGAGAGAGGACGTAGCAGGAAATCGGATGTTCCTACAATTTGTAGAATATCAATTATACTGGGATGATAGGAGCTCCGTCCATAGTAGTAGTATTCTACTATCCATACCCATTAATATGGAATAAAAAAATTAACTTTTATCACGATTCTTTTATTTTCCTATCCAACAATAATCATTTCAGTATATATCAAACATTACAATAACAAGGATTATATGCAATTGCAATTGCTAAAATAGTGTATTCTACCGAGTTAATAGTCTCTAAGATTTCCTCCTGGGGGTTCCCCCCCGAAACAGGATTAATTTTTATCAAAGTTGTATCAGAAGTAAATTAGGGGGAAGTAAGCGCAATGTATTTTCAGCTATTCTAATCTGCCTAATTTAACACGTGACGAATTTTTTATCGCTAACCGATGAGCAGTAACCTCTATTTTTGGTTACATTTTACATTCTCCCGTGACATCAATTGGTTTCAACCAATGAGAAATCAGGATTTACTTGAAGTTTCGAGTGTTATTTGATCTCTAGATATACGACTCAGCGTTCTTTTAGTTCCCGGACCTCATCGAGAAGAGACACGCAGATTTTCGCGCTCCGTACCCCGCCTTCTCGACTCTATTTACAGGCAAAGGCTTAAGGATTTCCGTAAAAGTAAGTGACTTTATTATATACTGTAGAGGGAAATTAGGCCTTGTTTAAATTGAAGTAAATAGACTTAGATTCTAGTCAAATAGTCTTAGAGTCTAACCAAAATAAATAGAAAAAACATTTATTGAAATTTAGGCTTAACCAATTAGGCTTAAGAATGTTGACAATAGCTTATAGAAACTATCAGTTTACAGTATGGACATCGAAGCGTATCGACTTGAAACTTTTCGTCACTGGAGAAACCCCCACGTTACTAAGGAACAACTAGCGAAGGCTGGATTCTACTATATTCAGCGGGGCGATGAAGTACGATGTTACAAGTGCCATGGCGTATTAGAAGGATGGGAATCAGGAGACGTACCAGAATGGGAACATGCTAGATTCTTTCCACACTGTCCGTCGAGGGATAATTCACCATCGGAAAAAAAGTACCTTTCGCAAGAATGGGAGATCCCGGCACCACCAAGGGCAGCGGCACTGGAGGATGACGATTTCATATCTATTCCGGTCAGACGTGGTGAGGTAGAACTTTTATTAAAATTATTTATACAATCCGCACTTGCAGAAGGTAGTTCGTTTCAGCCCATTAAATGAAATTGTACATATTCCTTACGAAGATCGAGTTAATTTTTTTTATATTGATAAAATGCGATTTAAACGCGTTATTTATAATGTCGGTCTAATATTAGAACCTGTTTTACGCAATCATGTAATTAAAAGTAAAATAAAATTGGAAATTAATTAAATTGAAAATAACTTGTTATTATTGCCTAGAGATTAGAAATTAAGGGGTTCTGAAGCGATAAGCAAACGGGTAAAAATCTAATCTCCAGATATCTGCGCGAGGAAAACTCATTTTGGAGAATGGGGATGGGGGAAAGCAACTGGTGATTAGAAGGGGTGAACGCAATGGGGGAAAGGAGCTGGTGAACGAGAGATAAAGTATCCAGTGAATGGGGGTTGGGGGAAAGCAACCCGTGAACGGGAGAATCTGGTGATTAGAAATTCTGGTGATTAGAAATTCTGGTGATTAGAAATTCTGGTGATTGAGATGGGGGCGCGGGTGGGGGAGGAACGGGATAGGCGCGGGTGAACGGCGGGAGCCAAGCTCTTTGTGTCACGGATAGACACACCCCTCTCTTTTAACCAGTATGTGAAACATAAATGAATGACGACAATCTCATAAGGAAGAAAGAGTTTAGAATACAACAAAACCGATGCTATTCCATAAAGTTTAAATGAGTGAAGCACATTGAAAATTAATGTAAATCTAGTAATCAATCATCAGAAAGTACATTTATTTCCAATAAGTACTCTTATCTTTCAAGATATTGTCCCATTTTCAGTATGAATTTTCCGTGACAAAGAGGTGCTTCAACATTTACTCAAAAAATTCAATTTTGTTAATTTTAGAATAAACCAAGAACATGTCAATACATTTTACAACCATTTCAAACAAAAGAACCGCCAGAGATCCAATTGAAAACCAGAACCAGTAATAGAATGCCATTGACAAATCTTTTATTGTCAGATTTTTGACCTCTTCCTTTGGCTTTTTCCATTTAATGATCTCCAATATACGTTTATATTTCACTGTCGAATAATCGGTAGACTTTGTTTCCCACAATGTATACAACCTGCGTAAACACATAAAATTGATGTTCAATTATTGCCTTTGTTCAAAAGATTGACATCATTACATAATTTTCAACGAAGTTTTTAAAAAAAGGAGGGCCGGCCATATTAAGCTTATGAGAACAAAGTTAAATTTGATTTAAACAAACACTAGCGTTGTAAAACAAGATTTTGTAATGTTACCGTTTTATCAAAATGTTATTCCTTTGTTATTGCAATAAAATAGAATAAGGCAAATGGATTGTTAAATTTATATCTTATTTAAAACCCGGATGCAAAACGAAGTTGAAATCACTATTGATTCACATTCTCCTGATGCATCGAACACTTTCTATTCAAAGTGCACAATGAACACTCTAACTAACTTACCCTTGTAGAAAGGTTTCGTAAAGAAGTGTGTTTCCTCTGGTTGATTTGGAAACCGACAAGCAAGTTTTATCGAAATATAAAGGATGGTCCTGGTATAACACGGTTCCAGCGTATCTTGATAAGTTTGTTTCCTTCGAAAAGTAAATTTCTATGTTGTCCATCAAATCGTCCCGATCTAACATAATTGAAGAATTTCGCTCAATCAAAGTTTGGATAATATTACTTTTCTCAGGGCCAAACAACCAAACATGCTTAGCAGTCTTCGATATTTCTCTACCGCTCTTCTTCAGATTTTTCACCTGAAAATTTATGAATTACCAATTACTGAATATCTTGATAGGTTTTAAGCTTTAATTAAGTTATTTGCATAATTTATTTTATAATTCAATGATAAGCCAATAAGGCTTACTGTTAAAGATAAAACTAAAATCAATGCTGGACGATATACCATAAATTTAATTCAAATAATACGAAAACATAATATCAAAAAGCAAAGGAACCTAAGATTAAAAAAAAGCTTAAGTTATCGAGCAGCTTCTAAACACTTGTATTTTATGTGACCTGTTACAATGCTTAAGAGCGTGGTGTTCAGTCATTTCGACGCTATGGTCTAAAAAATCTTAAACGCTTGAATAATTGGTTTTTATTTATAATTTCACGTTATATTTAAAGATTTAAGCTTAATGTTTTTATTTTAAAGTTTTCATTAACTGTTCATTTACGATAATAAATATCCTGCCACGTTTTTATTCCTACCAAACGTCGTGGATAAATAAACTGGGACTTTAAAAGTAAAGTGAGGGGATTAATAGCAACAACCGTGTAACAAAAATTATCTGATTTTAGGGCCATTTGAAACGAGCAATCTGGATCCTCTTTCGAGATATTCTAAAAATTCTAAGCATATTTATAGGAAAAATAATTAAGGTGTACCTTAAATTTACACTTTTTATTACTTTCCTAAACGTTGGGTTCGGCAAATCATTAAAATTAACATTAAAGTACGATTAACCGCAAATAGATTTACTTTCATCCATTGAGTTGGGAATATTAATCTAGAGGTCCAATCAGAACGTCGGATTTCAGTATTTCGCGAAACAAGTTTTCAAAAAATAAGAATACTGCCGTCTGCTCCCAAATGACGAGAAAACTTTATCATTCTACCCGTGGCGCCGTCTATCTCTCAATGGTCGGGTTCAAATAAGACGCGTTTTCCGGCAAAAATATTAAAAAAGAATAGTGGATGGCGCCACTGGTCATATGATAACGTTTTCTCGTCATTCTAGAGGAGACGTCACATTCGTAATTTTCAAAAACTTGTTTCGCGGGGAGCAGATTTGATTGGATCTCTAGGTTAATATTCCCAACTCATCGCTTATCTATGTTTTATATATTGAAAATAGTATGTTTGGAGAGATATTTCTTTCAAATACATATTAAAGAAACTAATAATTATAAACCGTACCGCACCTACTTCTTGACTTTTAAATAGTTATTAGTACGTGTACTTTTATTAACCGGAAATTATTTATAAATTTATAACAACAATTTTAAGTATTTTTTATCATTATATTACAGTGCAGTTTATACAAATTATGTTGCTGTTTTTAAATTGGATTTTCAGTACTTATAAAGACTCGCCGATGGGTTAACGGTTAGATATAAAAAACAGTCATCACATTTTAAAACAAAATAAAACCATTAAGCGATAGAACGTTAACTTAAAATGAGGTGGAACCATAATAGGTACATATTTTCATTCGATATTAGAATCTAAAGCAGTTACGCCCTATTCATTGCCTACTTCCGTAAGACCAAAACGCCCCAGCCCAGCGGTTCTAAGATTTATCATTTGTAGGCTTTTCTCAAAACACTTTAATAGGCGATATAATAAAGTAACGTGGCCTTCTTGTTTTGATGGGAAAGGCCACTTTCCACTATGCATCCATTAGCTTTCCCACCAAAGAGCCTATGAATTCATCCGTAGGCTTTAACTGTAGTATTTCGTTATCCCATTTTAACAAGTAAAGCAAGCATATCTGACTTTATAATATCACCTATTATTCTTTAAAAAGGATCGCATTGCATTCAAATCGCGCTCCTGATATATTCAATTTCTTGAATTACGGGCATAATTGTTTTGATTGGGTAACACATCAAACGCAGTTAAATTCTTAAAACGAATCTTAACAACAGCACTTATTCTATTTCTTTGGAAAATTTAACTAGGGAATTGTGGGTACTGTAATTGAATTTTAAGCCCGCAGTCTGCTGGTCGAGCATTAGCGCGGGTGATAAAACTTCACTAGAAAAAACGTGAGGGACGTGAAGAAAAAAAATAAAAAAATTGCGAGCTTCCTTTTGCAAATTTCAATTCGATTAAAAGAACCCGCTAAAGTCGCGGAGAATTTCGAAATACACAGCGCGAGTACACATAGATTTAAAACAAAACACACGCCAAGAAATAGAAACAGCTCTAAACAGTAAAACATAGGATAGCATTGAAAACGTTAAGTTAAAAGGAACGCACCTATGGACTGCATTGTTAAGGATGCTTAAATTACCGAATAAGTAGATTAGTCCATTATGAAAAAGGTATTATAAAGCTAAACCCTAAACAGATTTGAAGAAACTTAAAAACCTACTAATAGCTTTTAGTAAGTTTTTAAATTTCTTACTAACTGATTTATTTTTTCGCTAATTTTATCATTGACAACGACGTAGCGCGTGAAATTAGAAAAAAGTGGGCTTTGAAAGGAAGACCGCGTAAGAAATACGTCTCCCGTGAATCGGGAATGTTGGTGTCATATCTTTGCTTCACTCAGCTCGATTGTAACCGAAATAAAACATTTCAATAGTTACAAATAGCCATTCTTTCTTCAACTTTGCAAAGCTCCGACCAGAAACAACCGGTTTTTTTTCAACACATCTGGCCATGATATTAGTCTTTCGAAACTATTCATGAAATATTTATGCAAGCGTGTAGTAGAAAACCTCTTCGAGCAATCGACATAATTTCAGGTTTATGGGCTGCCGAAGCAACTACACAATTTTGGAACATAGCGCCTTCTTTATAATATCAAAGTAACACCTATAAAATCGATGTAAATGAGAAAGAAGAACTATAAAATCGCTTAACCGACTAATAAAAGGGATAAACTTGATAAACATTCATGGGTTTCTAATATTCGTCATTAACCGACTTAGAATCCTTTAACCGACCCACAAAACCTAAAGTTGAAATTTGGATTTCACAAACAAACAAAATATAAACGATCATAAATTATTGGTTAACTAATACGTTTGCGCATTTAAACGATTATAAAGAAACTCAGTTGTATATTTTATTTAAAATTTATGAGTTAGTTTTTATCTGATATTATTTTGCTTCGCGTATAATAATACATTTTTATTTTTGTTAAATCTTTTCGATGAAGTTCAACTAATTGATTAATTGTTGAATTAATAATTTTTACTAACACAGCGTAAGTTCCCTTTTGAACAAAGTTGCCGTTAAACGAAATTTAATTATAATTCCCCAGTTTATTTGTGAATAACTACAATATTGAACGCAAAACCAGTGTAAGCCTAACTGAAATCAAACAAATTCGGGATAAAAGTGGAAGCTATACTATATGAGAATCATAAGGCGAGATTTGATACCCAAGCTCCATCTGATCATAGGAACATTTCACCCTGAAAAATTTACAATTTAAATATTTTATTTAATATAATTTTATAAAGATCCAAAGCTGCTTTCCTTAACATTTTTTTGAAACAAAAGTTAAATACTCGTGTACTTAATTTATTTTGAACCTTTACATTTCAAACAACAACAGTCGAATTAATATCGGTGGTATTTCAGGGACATTATTATTGTTTTGTCAGATATGAACAATTTAAGCAGGCATACGAACAAAGAAACAGAAAGTTAGGTCAACACTAGATTTTAAACAGATTAAAGAGTTATTTTTTGCAATAAATTAATATTTTGCTCAATTAAAAATTTGACTGCCCCGTGTTAAAACGACCGTCTGCTTTTTTTAGTGTTTTTCTCTGATTATTAACGGAGCTGTATGTATTTAAATCACAGATATCAAGCGCAAAAATGTGAAGTTATCCGTACGGAGGCTATAGGAAATTTGGATTCTAAGTTTAATATTCTCCATACCAAAAAAATAACAAGACCAAGCAATTAATTATGCAAAACCTTGAAATTTAAATCAGCAAACACTAAGAAGTATCATCGCAGCAACAGTTCAGATTAATAATAATAATTTTATTATTTTTTTTTGTGATTGCCGTGATTAATAACAACCAATAATACCAGATTTCAAATTTCAATGACTAAGCTAGCAATATATTTATCCGCTGGATGGTGGGGTGATTTTTAAAAGCACTATTAATTATTTAAGAAGAGTAAATGCCTCGCAACTTTTTTGCCGATGTAAGTATACAATGAAGTGGCCTCACAGCAAGAAGAGCCGGGATGGGTTTCGGCTTGAGGCACTGGGTTAAAACTCCGAACCACTCCTTCGGCGTTGAGTTTCCAAGTTCTCTCTTCACTGGTTCAAGGGTTTCCCCCCGAGTTTTTTGGTTTTCCCTTTCGTTAACGGTAATAGTTAGTGCAGGGTGCTGTTGCCTCTCGTGGTGAGAAGGGCTTTAGAAACCCTTCCACGCAATATAACGTGCCCACCATAATTAAAGCAATAAAAGTCGCTAGTTTCCTTGATTATTAGCCTTCCTGATTATAATTTTCTATTTGTTTTTCGGATGAATTATTTCCGAAGTTTTATGTCATTAAAAGTTAATAGAAATTGAACTTACGTAGGTGTCGAAGATGATATCTTCCTTTGAATAAATACGTAAGTAAAATTGGTAGTTCATGAATCTGTCGGAGATGAACTCTTCTCTGAAGTCGCCGACTCCTCGGTAAATAGTAGTGGCGTAAGAACTTTTCATTGATCCAGAGATTTCAAAAAGAAAGAACATTGTTCCGCAAGCCCAAAAAGAAATCAGTATCTGTTCAAATATTTTACGATTTCTTGGGTCAATTGCTGAAAAATAAGAATTGAGGCTGTTAAAGGTGTTCATAATCAATAACCGAAAAAATAGAGGACCCAAATTCGGTTAAAAGAGTAGAAAAAAGGTAGTGAGTGGGATACGATATCTGCTAACCGTAATAAATTTAATTGTTTAATAAGCAAATGCTGGCGCAACGAGAGCATCGGTTCTTGTGATTTTTAAACGATATTATCCGACTACAATAAAATTTTACTGCCACTTCGAGGCCAGTGGGGTTCGTTACCCCGAAAATCAACAGTTAAACCCCGTTTAATTCGTTCTTGCAAATTATTAAAGCCAAAAACAACGGTTTCGCATTCTTTATATTTGATAATAAAATTTTTAAATGTCAAATCTAACACATTGAAAATAATGATTCCAACTTGTTAGAACACTAGAAAATGTAGGTGGCAATGTTGTAATGACTCTCATCGCGTTTTAATCTGAACTGCAATCAATCATAAGTTGTGCCGTAAGTTTTTTCCGCAATGTTTTATAGTAAATTTCTCATGAGTTCCTTAATTTCATTTTTCAATAAAACATCTTGTTGTTAATTAAAATAATGAAGGTACATGTAGAGAGCTATTAACTTGCCACCACTGGCCTACGCAATTTAACCTTCGGCAATGTGTTAGGAATTAACGTAGCTGATTGTTGTTGTTTAAATGTGAAATTTTAAGAACTCGAATGGTTCAATGCAAGAAAAAAATTATATCTCGGTAAATTTGAAAAACTGAGAAAAAAGTGCATTTCAAACACTGTTTTTAAAACAGAGAGCAAATTGCTACAATTATATCCTTTAAACTTCTTGGTTGAAAAAAAAACCCAAAAATCCACGAAATATAAGTTAATCTTGCTAAGTGGTCGCTTTTCTCGAAAAAACCATTTCACAAATGAAATCATACATTTGGCCTAAGCATACATACATTTTACAATTATTTTTTTATATTATTTGTATTTTAATATCTACGTTTTACCACCTACTGCAGATTTTGACACTGGGTACTCTACAAGGGAGGAAGGATCATTGTTTTTTCTTCGTGGCTGCTTACGGGATTATTGATTACGGAAGACGCACGCATACCTTTCTTAATGGGGTTAGACGGGGATTTCTTGTTTCGCGATGACAGTTCCGAACTTTCAATTCATCTCGATTTATGGCTCGAATGCCGGGTCCATTAAGTTGCCCCCCCCCCACCCAGTAAGATAGCAAAATAAACATGTGGATATGAATGCGATCGGCATGCGTTTCTATGCGCCACCTTTTATTCCTCGTGCGCCGTTATGGATCAAAAGGAAAATGAGAAACCAAGTGGAGGGGGGGGGCAACTTAAAGACGACCCCCCCCCACATAAGAATATGAGGACCGAATTACCATCAATCGATTGCGCTCGGCGTGCGCTCTTATGCGCCACCATTAATTTCATGTGCGCCGCATTTGCCTTCGATATATATCGATAACAAAGTGGGGGGAACTTAACGACAGCCCCCCAAGTACGGATATGAGGACCTTAGTACCACCAATCGATTGCGCTCGGCGTGCGCTCTTATGCGCCACCTTTAATTTCGTGTGCGCCGCATTTGATTTCGATACATTTCGATTACAAAGTGGGGGGGGGGCAATTTAACGGCAGCCCCCCCACGTATGAATATGAGGACCTAAGTACCACCAATCGATTCCGCTCGGCGTGCGCTCTTATGCGCCACCTTTAATTTCGTCTGCGCCGCATTTGCTTTCGATACATATCGATAACAAAGTGGGGGGGGGGGCAATTTAACGACAACCCCCCACGTACGAATATGAGGACCTAAGTACCACCAATCGATTGCGCTCGGCGTGCGCTCTTATGCGCCACCTTTAATTCCGTGTGTGCCGCATTTGCTTTCGATATAAATGGATAACAAATGGGGGGGCAACTTAACGACAGCCCCCCACGTACGAATATGAGGACCTAAGTACCACCAATCGATTGCGATCGGCGTGCGCTCTTATGCGCCACCTTTAATTTCGTGTGCGCCGCATTTACTTTCGATACATATCGATTACAAAGTGGGGGGGGGCAATTTAACGGCAGCCCCCCCCCACGTACGAATATGAGGACCTAAGTACCACCAATCGATTGCGCTCGGCGTGCGCTCTTATGCGTCACCTTAAATTTCGTCTGCGCCGCATTTGCTTTCGATACATATCGATAACAAAGTGGGGGGGAATTTAACGACAACCCCCCCACGTACGAATATGAGGATCTAAGTACCACCAATCGATTGCGCTCGGCGTGCGCTCTTATGCGTCACATTTTATTTCGTGTGCGCCGCATTTGCCTTCGATATATATCGATAACAAAGTGGGGGGGGCAACTAAACGACAGCCCCCCAAGTACGAATATGAGGACCTTAGTACCACCAATTGATTGCGCTCGGCGTGCGCTCTTATGCGCCACCTGTAATTTCGTGTGTGCCGCATTTGCTTTCGATATAAATCGATAACAAATTGGGGGGGGGCAACTTAACGACAGCCCCCCCCCCACGTACGAATATGAGAACCTAAGTACCACCAATCGATTGCGCTCGGCGTGCGCTCTTATGCGCCACCTTTAATTTCGTCTGCGCCGCATTTGCTTTCGATACATATCGATAACAAAGTGGGGGGGGCAAATTATTGACAACCCCCCACGTACAAATATGAGGACCTAAGTACCACCAATCGATTGCGCTCGGCGTGCGCTCTTATGCGCCAGCTTTAATTTCGTGTGTGCCGAATTTGCTAACAACTATTTGAGATATAATCTTGAAACAATCAGGGTATGAGAATTGCGCTGGGAACGTTTCAAATTGCTTTGAAAACAATCTAATAACTTTTCGCTCTTTTTCAAAATTAATTTTTTTACCGACAGGTGGTAGGAAAAATTTTCAATGATAAATTTGAATCTACCTGAAAACCTACAAATAACGTTGATTTGATTGAAATCGACCGAGTTTATCCCTAGATAATGAGTTCAGAAAAACAAACAGGTTGGCCATAGCAGGCCAAAGGGTTGTTTATTAAATGAGGGAATGATAAACTGGTCTAATTAGAGCTAGTTACTTAGAATAACTATTAATAAACGAAACGGATACTTCATGGTTTTAAATTTAATTTAAATTAGTAGTTATTCTAAGTTTCCCACACCGTGGTCATTATGATTTTTTAAAATTTATGATTTTTTTATTTAGTATTTAAACAAAAATAACCCGCAATAACGATCAGTCTGAGTGTTGCATGTTCACAATGCCTGTGTATTCTGCTGAACAGCGCACTTTCATCGTCGAAATATTTTATGGTGAAGCCTATCAAAATGCTCGTGGGGTATGCCAACTTTTCAGAATGCGGTTTCCAGACCGATTTCCTAGTCACAACATTGTTCTCGGCGCTGTTTGAGATTTCCGCAACCATGGTGATGTCAATCCAAGATACCGAGGAGCTGGTCGTCAACACATCGACAACGAAGAGCTCTTTTTAGCGTTGTCCTCGGCATATCTTTAATTGGGTGTGTCCAGAGCCGGCATTTGAAGAATTCTTCACAATTTCCATCCTTATCGGGCAACACTTCATCAAGCTCTTCATGACGGGGATATGGTTCGTAGGTTTGAATTATGTTACTGGTTGTGCAATATGGAGCGCGAATCTCCGGAATTTTTTAACTTACTTTTGGTGTTCGATGGGTGTTCGTTCGGGCGAGACGGGCCGTTAAATCACCAAAACAATCACATGTGGAGTGATATGAATCCACGATGGAGATTTGCTCACCACCACCAACAACAATTTCGGTTCAACGTGTGGGTGGGTCTGGTCGGAGATAGAGTCATCGGTAATTTTTTTCCCACACCGTTTAAATGGGCAGAGCTACTTAGCTTTTTTACAGAATGACGTCGCGGGCGCATTAGAAGACATTCCTTTAGCCAACTACAGATGAGTATGGTTCCAGCATGACGGTGCACCTCCACATCAACCCAGAGCAGTGGTAGACTACCTTTCCGCTGAACTCGAACATCGATGGAAGGGCTGCAACGGACCCGTCCAATGGCCTCAATAATCGCCTGACCTCACACCTAAGGACTTCTTCCTGTGGGGTTTCGTTAAAGCTCATGTCTATGCGACGCCTGTTACGAGCGTTGTCGAATGACGTCATCGTATCATCGATACCTTTCAGTTGATCACTCCCACCATGTTCCATCATGCATTCAGAAGTATGCTTCATTGCGCTGAAACATGTATCGCGGCAGACGGAGGAATTATTGAACCATTCTTGTGATGCCCCAACCTTTTATTCGTTTGAAGTGGTTAAAATGCTTTTGTTTGATTGGATAGAACTTGTTTATCGTTCTCTCATTTGTTAAACAACCCTTAGGCCTGCTATGGCCAACCTGTTTTTTTCCCTGACCTCATTATCTAGGAATAAAATCGGTCGATTTCGATCAAACCAACGTAATTTGTAGGTTTTCAGGTAGGCTCTTAAAATTTATCATTGAAAAATTTTCTACCACCTATCGGTCCAAAAATAAATTTTGAAAAAAAAAGGAAAAGTTATTATTGTTATTATTATTATTTATTTAGGAGTAACTCATTCAAATTACACTGGATCAGTTGGGCCAAGTCCGGAAAGACTTACAAGTAGCCCTAGCGTTTCCGCCAATTATATTATTTGAGAACAAATATATCATAAACAGACTAATGTCCAAAGTGAAAAATTACATAAGTATATCAGTATAGCACAACCATTAAATGATTACTTAAAACATCTCTACAGAGTAAGCAACAGAAAATAAAAAAATGACTTAGTTATTTTGTATATAGCAACATACAGTTTTGGCGAACTAGAATCTTTTAAATCTTTGATTTCACTTGGTAATAGATTGTACAGTTTCACACCTTCAAAATATAACGATTTTTGGAATAGACTAGTATTACAGTTTGGTATTTTGAGATAGTCTTTATTACGCGTAACGTAGCGTTTATCGTTACATTTGATTACCTGGAAAGGCATATGAGAATTTAAGAGTAGGCTATTATGAATATACATTAGAGTTCTCAGACGCCAAATTTTTTCAATTGTTAATACGTTTAGCTCAGTAAATTAGGGTTTGGTGTGTTCACGATAAGGTTTTTTACAGATTATACGCACTAGGCGCTTCTGCAGTATTAAAAGTCTTTCCAGGTTGTTTCGGGAAGAATTACCCCAGACTGTTATAGAGTATATTAAATTAAATTAGTAAATCAGGGCGAAATAGATCATTCGCATGGTTTTTGTGTTAAACAGATTTTTATTATAATTTAGAAAATAGGTATATCTAGCAATTTTGCTATAGAGTTTATCAACATGCTTATTAAAAAGTAGCTTTTCATCTAGCCAAACACCAAGGTATTTATAGCAAGATACTCTCCTTAAAAAGTATTATAAATTGATATTATGTTTGTGTGGGCGTTAATCACCCGGTTTTTATTAGAAAAGATTATATATTCTGTTTTTGAAGTATTCAAAAATATTTCATTATTATCAAACCAAGTTTAGTATTAATGTTTTCTATCATTACTTGTAGATTTGGGTTGTATTCGGAGACAGTCGTGTCAACAGCGTACAAATTAAGTTCAATAGGGTCTTGTAGCAGTTTAGTTATATCATTTACAAATAGGTTAAATAGAATAGGGGATAATATCGAGCCCTGTGGCACACCAATTTTAAGAGGGAACATATCTGAATAGTTTTGGTCAATTTTAGTGCAGACTTTACGGTTTTCCAGAAAAGACTTCAACCAATTATTTGCCATACCTCGAATTCCTTTGTGCTCTAGTTTGATTAGTAATTTTTTATGGTTAACTAGGCTTTTTTAAAGTCTAGAAAAACAACCACCGAATAATTACCTCGATCGATTTTTTCTAGTAGTTTCTTATAGAGCTTATTTACCGCCGTTTCAGTATTTTTTTGGGCATAAAGCCATGCTGTTGATCAGATATCAGATTATATTTTAAACAAAAACTTTTTAATCTAGTATAAAAACATTTTTCAAAGATTTTGGAGAAAACGGAGAGGAGTGCAATCGGGCGGTAGTTATTGGGTTCGCTTATGTCTCCGCTTTTATGAATCAGCGTTAGAACTGTGTCTTTAAGTCTGTCAGGATAAACACCCTGATTAAAGGAAAGGTTTATTAAGAAGGATAGTGGTTTAGCAATTATTTCTCCGATGACCTTCAGAGCTTTGGGCACAATCCCATCAAGACCAGGTGCTGAATTATTATTGAGCATATTTATATTATAGATAATTTCCTTACGATCTGTCTCCGTAACAACCATTGAAGAAGGCAGTTTTTCGTCTAAGCATGGGTTTTTTGAAAGTATATTTTTAGTTTTTAGCTTTAAGTGAGTTACTGGATCACAGATAAATTTGGTAAATTTATTGATATCGTCCATGTTATTGATTACTGGACACTTTTTAGTTCTAACGGACTGTTTCGGGACTATTTCATTAATTATCTTCCAGCTTTGCTTCGTGCTATTATTTATATTTATATTTATATTACCTATCTTATTATTGAAATATTTTTCCTTTGTTTTTTTAATTTTGTTTGTTACATTATTTCGAAAGCGCCTATAATAGGCAATATTATCATCGGTTGACAATTTTTTTGCATTTTTTTTAATTTGTCTCTTTGATTGATACTTTTTTTAGAGTATCATCAAGCCAAGAGTTTTTTTTATACATTTTATTGTTTTTAATTACAACAGTCGGAAAGGCTATTTAATAAGCTTCATCAATAGTGTCAAAAAAATAGTTAAAGGCTTCATTGTAGAGGTGGGACCAGTTCACAGAAGTAATTTTATTTTTAAAAGCTATACAATTTTTGTTATTAATAGGTCGTATGTTTCGATGATTTTCGCCTATATAACTGTTGAAAGGATCTATATTAGGATCACAAGTAATTAAGATTGGAAAGTGATCAGTGATATCGATGTCCGAAAGGACCTGGGTCTTAACTGGGGTATTTGCTATTACAACATCGATTAATTTAGCTGATTGGTTCGTCACTCTAGTGACATCCTTTACGTAATTTTGAATTCCATAGCTTACGAGAATATCATTCAGTTTTCTGTAATCCAGTTTATTATGATCATTGAAGTTAACATTTATATCACCAAATATAATATTTTTATTTTTAATAAAACGTATACTCAAAATCCGTCAAAAAATCATTGAAAAGCGAGATTGTTTTCAAAGCAATTTGAAACGTTCCCAACGCAATTCTCATACCCTGATTGTTTCAAGATTATATCTCAAATAGTTGTTAAGAAAAAAGCCTGGTCAGAGCAAATTGGGCGACCCTGTAACTAAAATTAGTTCTGAATAAATATGGAATAAATATCGAAAGTAAATCTGTCGCATAAGAGCGCACGCCGAGCGCAATCGATTGATGGTACTTAGGTCCTCATATTCGTACGAGGGAGGCTGTCGTTAAGTTGCCCCCCACTTTGTTATCGATATATATCGAAAGCAAATGCGGCGCACACAAAATTAAAGGTGGCGCATAAGAGCGCACGCCAAGCGCAATCGATTGAAGGTACTTCGGTCCTCATATTCTTATGTGGGGGGCTCGTCGTTAAGTTGGCCCCCCCACCTTGTTTTCCATTTTCCTTTTGATTCATAACGGCGCACGAGGAATAAAAGGTGGCGCATAGAAGCGCATGCCGAGCGCATTCATATCCACATGTTTATTTTGCTCTCTTACTGGGTGGGGGGGGGCAACATAATGGACCCTCGGATGGCCGGATTTTGGTATGGATGAGGCTTGATTACGGTACGGATGTCTGGGTGAAGACGACGAACTTCTTACAAGCTGGCGAAGACATATATAGGTACTTCGAATTTTGGTCTGAAATGTCTTGCTAGGCAAGGGGATCACTCTGATTCATTTGGTTTTTCTCTCTCGGGATTGTTAAGTTATCGGTGTCCATCAGGCGGCATAAGGGTGGCTTAGCCATTGCTCTTCGTGGATCTTCTACTGCTTTGATCGTCACATTCTGATTGGGATGTCCTCATTCACGACTTTACGCGAGGGATTCAGCAAGGCGTCTTGTCTTTTAAGTAAAATTAATTTAATAGGAACATTCAAGCGCGACTTTATTGCACATTCTTTTATTTTTTCCATACATGGTTTCTCTCGCACACCGATAATCAGAATTCTGAAGTTTTAAGGCTGTCTTCCGATTTTGTTTCAGGGATTGTTTGTCGGAGTTGAAACAAAAACAAATGGTGACTTTGCGTTTTATATGGGTCATTGGTGAAGTGAAGGAAAACTGGCTCGTGGTGGGTCTCGGAGTTACTTTTAGTTTCGTTTCCAAGCGAAAATTCGTGGCGCATCCTTTTCTCTAACATTTAGTACAAGCGGGGGAGGGGGAAATTGTTGCGGATGGTAGATTCTATCGCTGTAGCGAGAAACGTGGTCTTGACCTTGAACGATTGCAAAATCGCGCTTTTCTTGGAGTCTCGTTAACTGTAGATCTGAGGATCACGATCATGAAAATGGTTTCAAGTGATTTTATTATATATATTGTAAAATAATTTTTTTTATATCCAGTCATGAAGTATCGTGTCTTATTATTAAAAAAAAATTTAAATATATTAAACAACCATGACTTAAATAATATTCAACAACTGGAATATTTTTTCTAGATATTCTAATTTTAAGACTTTGATATATATTTAACTTTAAGTATATCTTATATCCATACGACAAAAAATGGTCAAGACCAGGTTGTTTGAGCTTCTCGCGGGTATATTTAATATCAAAAGTAAATAATGCGTTACAAAAAACATGTAACTATGCGGGGGAAGGTGGACCTAATGGGTTACAGAATCTATATTATATTTTTAGAACGACAATACTTCCCTTTTAAAATAAGCCCGCCCATACTGCGGTAAAGCCGAACTTACAAATTTTGCCCACAAAATATTTTCGTCCGCCATGTCTTGGTCGTCGAGTCACTCGATTGTACAGCATAAGCTAACAGGTTCCTATTATTATGTTCCTTTTTATTTTTGTTGTTATTGTTAGGGTAATTTTTATTTATAGTTTATTATAATAGCTTATTTAATTTTAAAATATCGTTTTATACAAGTTTTCCAAGCAAATTTTTCACGGAAGCGTTCGTCAATACAAACTGTAAATGTTAAGCCTTTGCTAACTTTTACATAATGAATTCCCTAAACCTAAACTGTGCTACATCAACAGATCAAAATCGCAGACACGTTATTTTTCCTGTGACAGGTTACAAAAAATCAATAAAAGATGTTCCTTACATCTCGGATGATGAGATAAGGTTTTACACAGAAAATACCTCGCAAGAAAAACATTTTAAGAGGAGCTATAAGTTCATGATAGAACAGTATGTCATTTCGGATTCTATAGTGTGCACTGTAAATAGAGAAATAAAGGAATGTTATTTAAGAGCCAAATGCTACAAGAGTAACAAGAAAAGAGATCATCCCTACACTTTGCTTGTAGCGTTAGACATTGAGCGTCGGAGAATAATAGATTGTTCTTGTGGTTGCCCAGTTGGAAAAGGAAAATCTTGCAATCATTTGGTTGCATTATTACGGCTTATACAGACACTCAAAAGCAAAAAGTACGAAGAGGCACCACCAGAACTAAGCTGTACTGAGCTTCCACAGCAGTGGAACAGGCCTAGAGGTACAAACATAGATGCGTTAAATGTCATGGACATTGATTGGAGAACCCCAGAAGAAGGTGGGAACCAACAGCAAATGAACTGTAAACTTTACGAATCACGTTCAAGTGCTAGGAGTCAAGATAGTCTAGTCAGTGCTAACAAAAACCAAATAGAAAAACTAAAAGAAATTGGTGATAATGCCTTTGCGGCTCTTCTGAAATCTTCCAATACTACTAGTCATCCCTGGATAAATATTAAATTAGGAGGTTGTGCAGCTGGCTCCCCTTTAAGCAACCAATTGTCATTTCTAGAAAGTGGTTATCAAGTGGTACATTCGCTCAATATTCACCAAAATATCAATAACACTACCCAAACTATACCAGAAGTCAATTTCCCTGCTCATTTTTTCAAACCATTTAAAATAGATGGCATATTTTTACCGTTAAATGAAAGAGCACAGTCATTGTTTACAACACTAATTGTTGAACCTCAAGAGGCGATAGATATTGAGAAAAACACTAGAAGTCAATCTACCAGTATGTTGTGGAAAAAAATAAGGAAAATAGATTAACGAGTTCGAATTTTGGTGTGGTGTGTAAAAGGGTTTCGGAATGGACTGACGTAGGATTGGAAAATATCCTAAAACCAAAAGATTTGGGGAAAGTTGCAGCAATTAATTATGGCAGGAAATTTGAAGATATTGCCGCTCAAAAATATAAAGAAATTCTTATTTCACTTGGCCACAATGTGGTAGTAAGTCGAATAGGTTTAATTATTTCTATCGAGAAGCCGTGGCTTGGATCATCTCCTGATAGACTAGTATATGACCCTACATAAGAGGATAAATTTGGACTACTTGAAATAAAATGCCCCTATTCTATGAAAAACTGTACACCTGAAGAAGCATGCAATAACCAAAACTTCTATATCAAGCTAGAAAATGATGCACCGAAACTAAAACCAAGCCACCAATATTTTTGCCAAGTCTTAGGCCAACTTGGAATTAGTGGGTTATCTTGGTGCGACTTTGTTGTGTTTTTCCCCAGAGGATTAATAATACAGAGAATTAGGTTTTGTGTCAAAGAATGGTGCAATATTTCTGTAAAACTCGACGAGTTTTATTTTCAACAAATGCTGCCTAAATTGTGCCAAAAGGTAGTTGTAAATAACCCAAATATATAGTTGATTAAACGTTTGAAGAGATTGAATTATTTGGTCATCATAGATTAATTAATTATTGCATACTGTAATTAAGAAATATAAACGCGCATAATGAACATAAGTGTGACACTAACTACCGTTTTAATGATTTTTGTGACACCTTTTTTTGATACTAACACTCCTACCCAGCTCAGATTCAAACTATAGCAACTGATATAAGTAGTTTATTAGATTGGGGTTAAATATAGCAGCCGAACCCAATAGCGCAGCAGAATTTTCAATAGACCAACAAACAAAACCCCAATAGCACAGCCAATATATATGGTTCCATATAGCGTCAGAAAATTTAAAACGAGCAGCGGGAGATTAACTATCACCTGGGCCCCTAATCTGAATTTTTAAGTACGGTCCCAACTACCACCCTTAATTTATACTCTGTGAACAGCATGATAAAAACCCCTATATAGGCTATTGGTTAGCTCATTCCACCTTGGTGAATGAAGTTTGTATATAATAAATCAGTTTCGCTGTAATTTTGGTCATACTTATGGTTTTTATATTACTTATGGTATAATTTTGCCAAAATATTAAATTTTATTAAAAAATATATAATTAATTTGCTTTATTGTAAATATTTTGGTATCTTAATTATTCTTGTAAAACAAGGTATGCATACTTTTTTGTTTATTTATTTATTTATAAAAACTATTGCAGTAGGGCTTTGCGTAGAGCATCGGTACAGAACCGTGGTAGTATTAAAAATACACAATGAATATATACAGATAATGAACAGATTAAGGCCTAAAATAATAACTAGAATATTAAGAAAGAAAAACAATTATTTATATACAAAACTACAGACAATGGAGGGGACTAAGATTTAGGGGAACAACAGCACAAAAAATGAGTATAGAGATGACGACAACATATGTAGAAGCTAATAGCCTGTAACAAAAGCCCTAGCCCTTAGAATTGAACATGTGCGATTCTAGTAAAAGCAGACTTTTGGAATGGGCTGCTAACGAACTTAATATTAAATTAAAATAGAAAAGGTTTACAAATCAAATAGAGATAAAAATATGACTAAGAAAATACAACAATGCAATTAGCCACCTAAAACCTGCGTCGCATATTAATAAAGTAAAAAATCAATGTAATTTTAGTCCATTCGGGGTCTGGGGCAGGACCCTAGCACCACTGTTTAAAACAAAATTATTAGGCATGTTACTTTCAAACATCATAAATCTATAATAGGCAATTCAATTTCATCTAATGGGTTGTCAAGTTCGGTAATTAGTGAATTTTGAGTCAGAATTGGGGTTTGGTAATTTGTTAGCAATGCCACAACTGTCCAAATTTGATTGACGACTGGTGCAAGAGAGATCGGAATGGGTCGGTCAAAAATATGGAAAGTCCTTATTCTTTGAATACGCCTCTCAACGTGAATTCGCAGCGAAGCAATTTTCTGAGTTTCCTCAATTTCTTCTTCAGAAAACTGATCCTTGTTTGATAGGAATGGTGGAATATTTAATTGTATATTTTTGTTAATTGTACTTAATAAATCAGCGTTTTTGAAGCCTTTATCACACATAACAGAATCATTTTCATCAAAATTAAGATTTAAAAAACTACTACGACTTGTAATTTGTTTGTCCGAAATACACCCAGTAAAGAGACTAGATACAAAAGTCACAAAGCCATTTGGACTTATTCCTAACAAGCCCTTAAAGGTATTTGTGGATTTATAATTGGAATAAGTACCTGATTGTAAGACTAATGAATTTGAGGTTTCACATTTCACTTCGGTAGCATCAATCAAAATTCTAGTAGATGGGTAGTTCTCTTTTAATTCTGGCGGCATATATTGGTCTATATATTCCCGAGTAGGCCAAATACTCACTTGTCTCAATTGTAAGTATAGAAAATTTATTTAAGTTATGCAAATTTTGCTTACTGAACTCTCTGATATTCCAAATCTGTTTGCTAAATCTTGATGGAAAAGCCCTAATCTCATTTTCATCATAACCAAGATAAATTGATTTTGAGGTATTAGTTTTCGCTTACGACCCTTCTTAGTGCTTATGGTATGGTCAACATTTTCTTTCCATTCATTTTTTTTGGCAGAGTACCACATTTTAATGTTTTCTCCATTATCCCCTGGGTTCAAAAAAGTGTACAAATTACACAACCTGTCATAGGAGGGTATGCATCTTTATCGCTGCTATCCTTTAACGACTCAAATGTTACAGAACTACGAGCTATTCGTAGACTGAGATCTTCATTTGTCTTTTCAAGCATTTTGATTTTAACGTCTTTTGTCAAATTAGCGCCTTTAGACGAGAATACATCTTTTTCAAGGGCTTCTACATTTGCCTTTAAAATTTCAATCAAATTATTAGCACGTAGCAATTCTTCCTTTAATTTAGATATTTCACTCTCTTTATCTATCATTTCTTTACGCAAGGTGGTAATGTGAACTTCTTGGTCAATTATGGTTTTATCTTTAAGACTATTTGACTGGTGTAAAACTTTTATCTCATCATCTCTCTTCTCTAAAGCTAATTTTATATTTTCATTATCCATATTTATAGGTGGTTGAACTTCAATTTCTTCATCACTTTGCACATTTGGGCTATTGGGTTCAATAGTTTCCGTTGCATCATCATTGTTAGCTTTCTTTCTACAAACAAGTGGTTGCCTAACAATTTTTCTTCTCTCGTCCTTCTTTACATTCTCATTCCATGCGAAAATGGTCGGGATAGCTTCATTTCTCAGGAGTCTTTTTCCACTAGCCATTTTGGGCCAGTAGTCCTCATCTTGGAAGTGAAGAGAGCAAACTTTAGTATGTGGAGTTATACTAAAATGTTTTCCAACGTCGCGTCTTATATTTCTTAACCAAAGCTTTAATATTTTCTTCTCCTTTGGGAAACCATGATATGACACCTTACAGAAATAAAATATATGAGTAGCCAAGTCTTAGTTATTAGGGTTAAGAGAGGTATTATTCTTACTTTTATTTCTGATCCATCCTCCAAAATTCGTTTACAGCCTCTTTGCTTACATTCTGGCACACAACAATGTACAGGCATATTTACAAATTAATATAAACTCAAAAAGAATTACAATAAAATCACTCGCAAAGCATATTGATACTGACTAGGTAAAAAAGCTCGAAGCCCAAGACATGGCGCCGTCTAGATAATTCGCGTAGTTCACCGTTACCTCACTAGAGGCGCTTTATTTTAAAAGGGGAGAATTCAACATAAGAAGGCTGGCAGCCCTGCAGCGGTAATTATCGTCGACCATTTTGAAAATGGCCTTGATGAACGCTCCGCGAGACATTCGCTTTCTGGTTGCGTATTAAATTAAATTAAATTAAATTAAATTAAATTTACGGTCTTTTCTACCAGTTTTGTCGTTTAATTATCAGCAAAGTAAAACTTCAATTAGGGCAGTCGCGGATATCGACCGAAATTAATGCAATTACATGTTGCTGAGGCGAAAGTTTGATTTATTTTTACAATACAGCTCTTCAATTTTACTGGAGTATTCGGTTAGAAAAGAAGTAATATTTTGTTTCAGGAAGAGTGAACAATTACTAAATAACAAAGACGTGGCCATTGTGAATCATGAAATATGCGACATTCCGTAAAATAACGACGATTTGTTTAAAATTAATTTAAGATGTATAAATTTAAATCGGTCAATTTTTGTAACAGATTTTAAATTTTTCCAATATGAATTACCACGTTACTTGTTATAGGTCTTAAAAACATTTCAATTGTCCTGAAGGGACTTGCAAAGACGTTTTAAGAAAAAAATCTTGAATGTCTTTCATCGAAATTCAAATAGTTCACGTTTTTGATAGTGGATTTGATGATTGAACAGATCATGGCTTTGGTGACGGATTACCACCTAATAGTGCAAACCTTAACCTTGTTACAATCGAAAATGTTAAACGAGTAAAAAAGATATGAGGCATCAAATGCAAGTGTTGATTTATCTGAACGAAGAAATTCAGAAAAATATTTTTAATTGAATTAATTTGGTAGTAAATTAATTTAAGTTTGAATTAATTTACTTCAATTCTCGAAACACCGGAGTAAGATAATAATTACGGCTTAATTTGACGACATTTATTTGAGCATTGGACTAGTACTCTTCCGAAGTGATATATATTTTACGGCTTAATTGGACGACATTTATTCCAAAATTTAGCTTTTTTTTACCGAAATTATAGAATACCTACGAATTAATTTCACTACTTTTTTTCTCCCAAAATCGGGCTTTTACTTTAGGAAAATTGTACGAAGGGTCAGCCATTTATTTCTGAATTTTCATTTAACTTCAAAAATATCACTGGCAACTAAACCGAGATTGGTCAGCTAGCATTTCTAAATAAAGCGTGTGTACCAAAATACTTTAAAACATCGTGCAGTTTGGTTCAAATATTTGATCAATTTAAGAATATGTTATTTCAAATTTTGGTTAAATCATACGTTACAAATGGACAACTATTTTACATACATGTTTAATTATTTATAAGAAATGATACTAAATTCGCACCACAATTGCACGAATGCTAGGCTATTTTTGTAAAACCTTTCCACCAACTTTGCAATTTGATAAATTTTGGAAATTTATCTCACTTATTTTAGTAGAATTTACAAATATATTTCAAACAATGACCGTATACCCTTCCAAAATTGGAATATGATTTATTTTAAAAATTTAAGTGGAGGTGTAAAGCATAGGTCTGAAATGAGGAACATGAACAAAAACTTAAATGAAAAAATTACAATAATGAATACATTAGGTATTTGGATTTAATTTTTCGTAACGTTTTTTCTTGATGCATGAGTCTCACGCGATATATTTTAAAAATATCGTGTTTAAAATTTATATCAATAGGCCTAAACGAAAGGATTGATAAAGGACACGGCTCTAAACGTCTCCAATTAATAAAATTGTTTTACCATGAGATTTCTCTAGTTTTATTATTTGTATTTATATTATTACCATGGTAATTAAATATTTTAATATTTTTAAACACTTATGTTTATTCTTAGTTTATATTGCATGTAATATTTTGACTTACCTTCGTAAAATAAAATTCCATAAGAGTCCCATAAGTGTTTTAAATAGAACTTCCCAATGCCAATGAAAAATTCTCTTTTGTTTTGCTTGTTTAACTTAAAGCGGAACAGTGTTTTCCCAGTGAAACACAAGGCAACGAGACACCATAAAATAATCATTATATTTTTAACCTAAAAAAGTAAAATGATAAAATAATTTTCAAACTTTTCACCAAGTTGACTTATCTATTACAACAAATACTATCGTATATTTATTTGTTGAGCCGATGACATTCTAGCCATCAACGAAAAGAGAGTTTTTCAAATTGTTTAAAACTCCTTAAAATTCCCAGTTTTTGTTTCTTAAATGTTTGTCTTTAAAATTATATCTTGAAGGTCACTTAAATAATCACAGAGTTTCATAAGAAAAATCAATATATGTTATGTATTAAATTACCACAAATTATCGGTAATTAAATCAATTCAGCGCCGAGTAGATTGACCATAGGCAGAATGTTAAGACTTGATTCTATGAAGAACATTTTGTTTTTTCGAGTACTTTGCCATCAAACTGTTTCTTTTCATTGGATTTTTTAGTATCCGTTTTTAAAATTTTCTATTCCGTTGAAAATCTAAAATTAACTTAAAAATTAGTGTACCATATTTGTACCTTTCAATACCTTTATTAATTTTCCTTGAGCTTTCTCAAATAGCGATGAAAGAGTACAATCTTAAGTATTTGTGATCGAAGACATAAGTGGTTCACTTCTTAAAATTATGTAGTCCATCTTTAAAACGACTTCCGGTACTGAGGAAAATGTCATTATATCAGCAAAACGAAATACCACAGGATAAAAAGTATCAATTTGTTTGCTGTAGCATTCTAATCCCTGTTTTTGACAATCAAAATTATCCAGTGTCTGATCGCCCTTCATTATGTCAATATCATTTTCCTTTAAGTATAACGATGGTTTTACTTCAATTTATTACAAAATACATATATTTATAAAACATTTTTAGACAAACTCCTTCAATTATTGTTTTTTTGTTTTTTTTTTAAAGCTGCTAATGCATGGCTTTAAAACAAACATTTATTTCAATCTGAGATTTCGGACCGCGGTCCTTCTTCAGGAACGACTATAACAAATATTCCCTTTAATCCGAACAATAATCTAAATATTTATATACTTGGAAATTGTAAGCCTTCAACGCCTCCCCGGTGTTTTTCCTCCTGCTGTGATACCTAACCCGACAGTCTGAAGTCGTTTCCTTGCTTTGTCACGTTCTTTTACAATATGAATAGACCCAAACCATTAGGGGGCCCTTACTAACCCTACGCTGCAACAATCGTATTAAATTTGTCCAATTGTTCAAATTACAGAAAAAAATTTATGTTAATAACTTTTTTAAAAACCTTACATCAATCTTCCAACTATATTTTTAAATGCTTAACCTAAAAAACAAACAAAATGAACCAAACTAAATTATGAGATTAAAGTGAATAATATTGTCTGCAATGTAAATGAAAATTAAAATACTTAATAAGCACAAATTGCCAGATACCATTTTTAAATTTGTTTTGTTATTTAACAATTTATAGTGCTACTTATTGTCTACAAGCTTTAGAAACACAAAACCTTTTGGTAAAGTGACTTGCATTTAATTATATTATTTATCTTTGCGATTTGAAAATTCGACCCACTTTATTGTTGTTAAATTAATGCTTCGGAAAAAGGATATTGACTGGTTATGAGGCTTAAACCAGGAAAAGGTCGCTAGCGAACCCTGGAAGAATTTTTTTATATCGTGTTGGGTAACGTATTAAAAGACTTTCTTTTCAGAAAAACAGAATTAAGCATTTACTGATGAAACGTCAAGACGACTCGAGTCTTGTTGGCTGACATGTTAAAAAAGAGTGCTAGCGATTCAAAGTGAGTAACAGTATCAACCCTGTCCGGAGTTTAACGCATGACCTTGGTAAACAAACCTCACGTTTCTTGATTGTTAATTGTCCTTTTACAAGCTCATTATCTGGATCTACACAAAGCTCTAAAATCTTATTTAAATTAGTGGTATTCCTAAGATGTTAAGAAATTGAAGTTATTAGCGAGAAACTGTAAGATTTCGATCTACGTTAAGTTCTTAACGGGAATCTTCAAATTACGTCAAATATTGGTTCAATTGGAAATATTGACAACAAATAAAAAAGCAGAAAGAATAGCATAACTTAAAATAAAATGAAATTGTCTATATCTGGTTGGCTGGAAGTAGTTCATTAGAAAACGTCTTTAAATAATCAACCAGATTCATCCGAAGTGCTGGAAAAATATTTCTTTTTATAGTTAGACATTGAGTTATTCCTTCCCTTGGCTTAAATAAAAATCTTGAATTTGTGTTCGTTGTTTTGTTTATGTTTAAACGTTTTCCTCTACGGTGTATTTTCATCTATTTTTGACTTTGTTTTCGTCTTTCAAAACTTCTTTTACCTTCTTCCGTCTATGGTGGCGTTTTTGTTTTGATCACCATTGGATTTCGGTATTCTGCTTCAAGATTTTTTTATAGTCCGATATTTTTTTTTAATTTATGGTAATACCTCTTTAATCCAGTTGAGAATTTTGTTCTCAAATAAGGTGATTTTCTGTATAAATTGTATACTTCATAATGTTGAAAAAAAAATTGCTGGGGTTACAAATAATTGTTAGGGCAAGGCTGTTAGGGGCGCAACAAATTTGAAAATTCTTCCGACGGAAGGTCTGTATCTGATAACCTAAATAAAAATAGCCGTGGAGTAACTTGAGGTTTAGGTTAACGAGATGTCACGGACGTTTAACTACACACAATCCGCCCATGTGCTAAGAATAAAAATTGATATATACCATTCCTTTATATTTCTAATGGCGTAAGAGAAAGCTTATGCCCAATAAGTAGGTCCCTAAGCGGCCGAATTGATACAGCAATAGCGAAGAATCACTTTTAGACGATTGCGAGATCATAAATGAAGTATTTTTTTATTTAAACTGAAATCAGAAAAAAACGGGTAAAAGCGCATGTTATGTATTTTGACGCAATATTTTCCGTTTTTACCGAAACCATTGAGTACTGATCACTGGTTTTGGGAAATAATAGATGCGAGAGCCAGGACCTGTAAGTCACTTTTTATATAATGCTTATTGAACTAACAAGGAGACGACCCGAGGTGTTACACGCCGATTTTGTTCAAACTCGGGGGATTGGTAGACCTTCGTGTAACTTGAAAATTCCTAAAGGGATTTTATTCAATGGGCAACGGTTTTACCATGGCAACGAAAAATGTTAGTCTCCTTGTAAGTGAAATTGTTCACCATAAGTGTTTACTTTTAACTAGGTAGCAAATGCACAGCGTTCTGTCTACAAATGAACAATTCCACAAACAGCAACTTGCGGGTCCTGGCTTTTGGAAATATTACTTCTTGTCATTTTCTTCGAAGATGTTTTATTTTTGAACCTATTGGGCTGTAATCAAAGCGCGGAAACTCAATTTGGAATTAAAGTTTTCATAAATAACGAAACATTATTCTAGGAAGATTATTTAATATATACTAATATACTACCTGAACAACAGATGTAACATCCTGAAATGTAATGGTACAACAACGAACGTTAATTTTCCAACTACATGCGGAGTCCCACAAGGAAGTTCCCTTGGACCGTTGTATAATATATACGCCAATGACCTCCACACCGTCGTTAAAAATTCCAACTTAAAGCAATTCGCGGATGACACTAAAATTTACCGTGCGATTACGACCACCGATAACTGCCAACAACTGCAGGATGACCTCTGTCGCGTTGCTAACTGCTGCGCGTCTAACAATCTACTAGTTAATGAATCAAAAAGTGCAGTCATAACATTAACGAGAAAAGTCAATACAACAATGCACTCCTACAAATTAAACAACAAAGCTATATCGAGGACTGACACTCTCAAAGACCTTGGTATTTTGTTAGACAAAGGACTTTACTTCCGAGAACAGATTTCAAACTTCGTAGGGCGATCCAAACGATTACTCTACGGCATTCTACGGCTATCCCGGGATCTCGGATCCGTACGATGTTTCAAGACACTTTATATCGCTCTAGTTCGGACAAAACTGACATATGGCATGTTGTCGTGGGGTGGATGCGCAGATTATTTAATTCAAAAAGTCGAAAATGTGCAACGGAAGTTGGTAGAGCTGGCCCACACGTACTTTTTATATAAAAAACCCTATGATTATACATATATATTGGAATACTTGAGCATGGATAGGGTACATTTTATTATAAATAAACGTGAACTCTTGTTTTAAAAAAAAACCCTATCCAAATCATCATGTACGGACCTAACTGGTTCCTTAAATTTTCACGTGCCCAATCACAATACAAGGCAAAAAATTACTTTCGTTAACGACTCCATTAGGCCTATATCACCAATGCTGCGTATGCAGAAAACATGTAATAAATTTTCCGAATCCCTCGATATTTTTTCTTGTAAAATCTCCGAAATTTTGAAAATAACAGATTAACATTAAAACCCTATATACTATGCCTCACTGATGCAAAACTACTATATTCAACTATATTATTTTTCCCTAGATATTTTTTTTCTTGTGAAAACTCCGAAATTTTAAAAATGACAGAATAACTTTGATATGTAAAACTGTATTACTCAAAAACATTATTTTTTCCTATGTAAAACTGGCAATTTTATTCAACTGCGTGTACAACCTCGAAGGTTCAATATATGTAACTGTTGTTGTGCACATTAAACAAAACATTTCATTTCATTTCAAATATAAAAAGTAAATAAGGAACTTGATAACAAGGCTTGCGCTCACTGCAGAGATAGGAACAAGGATGACAGAAAGACTTTTAATACTATGTAACTCGCCATTACATTCAAGTGACGCCATGGGGTTTGATTTTAGCCAGGCTCCGGCACTTGTTTCCAGAATATTTCGTCGTGTCTGCTACCACTTTGTTAATCCAGGCCAATATCTAAAAACGCCACGCCGGTGTGGCCCTTCAAGTTGCTAGTAATCTCATAATTTGTGTTGGTAAAAACTAAATAATTTCCTAAATCATTTTGTGATCATGTTACCGTGTGTGATAAAAAGTAAAAGTTTGAACACTATATTTTTGCTTTACGATTGTTATTCGAACATTTTTCAAAAGAAACCAAAGTATTAAGACTCGTTTGGTTTTTAGAGGTGCATATTATTTGGAGCCTGGGTGAGAAATCGCTTTATCCGTCCCTGATAATTGTCGATTGCTTATGTGATTGAAGTCTTAAAGTTTGACTGCTTGGGAATTGTATCTACATAAACGATAGAGAGGAACCCATAATGGAAGGCTTAAATTCAATCAATTTCCTTGAGGTCTTTTAACCCATTCATCAAACTTTGTACATTTTAAAGTTACTTACGTAGTCTTTCCAAGTCTTGTAAAATGAATGGACAAGTTCGCAATAGTAAACACCAAAGCCTCTAAAACGAAAAAGGCAAATTATGTAACCTGGCTGGTACGTACACCATGAGTCTAATAATAAGCCTAGAGGGACAACCCTTTTTGATGTATAATCTTTTACTTGTACTTGCATGCGGACTTGACCCTTAAATAATATACCAAAAACATGTAATCCAAATATGATTAATAAATTTGAATTAGAATTTGAATTTCATTAATTGTGTCAAGCCCAATTGTGCGCAGCCCCGTTACAAGCTTC
Source organism: Leiobunum rupestre (assembly GCF_980474605.1). Lineage (NCBI taxonomy): Eukaryota > Metazoa > Arthropoda > Arachnida > Opiliones > Sclerosomatidae > Leiobunum > Leiobunum rupestre. The sequence continues at coordinate 2,067,898 of NC_143386.1, forward strand.
TTTCCACCTTTCTCTATCCATTATTTGTAAATTTTTCGAGAAGTGAGGAAACATTAAACAGGAAAAATATAATAAAACCAATTTTGGACGAAATCAAATAATGGCTGCGTTCAGAAACGCTCAGCAAACTCAACGTTGAGTAAAGTTTAGTTAGTTTTCTTACTGTACTTTTTTTGCATTTTCGTTTTCCACGTCAATTTGCTAAACGGTATATGGTCGTTACACAAACCAAGAATGGCGTGAACAATACTTTTAAGTCGATAAATTTAATGGACTTATTGATTATTCTTTTGTTCTTGAAAAAAATAAACAAGAAAGAAACAAAAATAATATTAGCAATATTTTATCTAAATTTGTTGTATACTTGGGAATTTAAGTTAAGCCTATGAACACCTGATGTAGCCTCAGAAAAGCGAAATTTTTCAAAATATGCGTTCGTGTTTAGCACATGTTTCAAGGAAGTTATTGAAAAAAGTCCCATAGCTAAATACTAATTGAATAACTCTAGTAAAACAAATTTTAAAAAAAAATTGAAGAAAATATCACTGGCGTCTTGAATAAAATCAAAATGGTCTTAAAGGGAACGGGCAATTTTTTTCGAAATATCACCTTTATTTGTGTTGAAAAAATAGATTTCAGGCCCAAAAAGTATTTAGGATTGTTTTTTCGCTACCATCTTAAGGTGGATCACCAGATCCAGCACGACCTTAGTGAGCGATTTGCGAACTATTCTAAATTTTGAAATTACGCAATTTAGGTTTAAGTATCGTATAACTGGAACGCACAATTAAAAACACAAATCTTTCGCGTCTTCAGCAGCGAGCGCTTTTATATTGTTTTTCAATTTAAATCAAGCAAAGAGTGTTTCACCGATGTCTCACCAGGTGTCACAGCGGACGCGCCTTTCAATTTCTCAATTTTTTTATTTTATTAAAAAATATCCAATTAACATTTTTTAATGCGGCTTTCGCATTTTTTATTTTTAAGGGCTATAGGGCTTTCTAACTGATTAAAGCTTGACTGTTCCCCTTGAAGAAAAGTTAATTTACAGACAATGTAAAAATCTTTTAATTGTTTTATATACATAAGAGATCTATACTTTAACGTATCGATGGTATAATAAGATTTTTAATACATTTAGTTCGGTCCGTCCTCAAACACCACATTCTATTAAAGAAAGTTAATGTAGTTAAGAGGCATACGTAATTGAGTAATTGAAAATTTTACGCAATTATAAAACCAAATATGTACGCAATCGATGATATCGTTATTACTCCCTAATGCAATAGTTTTAATCTCAATTAATCGGCACAATCCGTGTACGTTTTTGTACATATCTAGATTTTAAAAGTATCGTTAGGCCGCTCGGGGTAGGTACATTTGTTGGAATTTCAATCGTCCGAACGTTGGAACAAATTTTCGAATTTTATTCGTCCGAACCGCCGAAATAATAAATGTTTCAATTGTTCGAATTGGACAACTTGTTTGTTTCATTCGTCCGAATCGGTAGCATCACTTGTCCGAATTCTGTCGCTAAATTAGTATTTCTAATTGCTGTTTTTTAATCCGGATTTTTTTAGTGCATGAATAAAATGAAATGTAAAATATTTCAATAATAAACGGATTATTATATTAACAATATTTAAAAAAAACAACCAATTCCTAATGTTCGAAAGAACGTACAAACGATTACTCGAACAAATGAAATTTGCCAGTTAAGTTAACATAAATTAAACGACTAAATCACCCACAAAAGTTGTGATAAATTTTTCGGGCAAATGAAATACGGTTTCGGTCATACGATCCTGTTTTCCGGCATTCGAACAAATGATCATTCGATCATTTGTACCACCGTTCGGACGAATAAAATTCGAACAAATGTACCCAAATCGGCCGCTCAGTACTTAAAAAGGGCTCTTGATAACAACTATCTGATTTTTGTCGTCACTCACAGAAGAAATTCTTACTAGAAAAATACCACAAAGAAGATAATGATTCTTTACTCTCTAATTATTTAATAGTTAATTTCAGGAAGCGTGGCCAATTTTTGGTTTTCTATTTAACATAATAAGCCTTGTACATAGGGAGCATCGTTTTTTTTACTTTATAAAAAATTACCTTAATTTGAGGAACTCCATAATGGCCTTCAAAGGCCAATTTGGAGAGTAGTAGTGTTCCTAATAATAATTGTATACATATTTTATTATAATTAGAGATTTAGTATTCCTCAAAAATATAAGTAAACATGAATTATAAAAATAAATGAGTTTTAGTATTCCTAAAAAATATTTGCATAAAATATTTACAAAATGAATGAGTTGTAGGTAAAAATAAAAAAACATATTATCTGTACCAAGATTTATTATATTTAAGCTAACCGATGAGTTAGCGTCGATATCGAATTCCTACAGTACGCATTTTTTTGTTTCTGGTTTTGACGTCAAATACTTATCCATGAGCCACCTGGGTCATCGGATGATGTAGTCGGTTTTTAGTCATCGTGACGTAAAACGCGTTTCCAGAGGGCGGAAATTAATGTTCCGTCTTGAGAAAAACCGATCATTGAACAAAACACGTTCAATAATTTACTCTTTAAGTTTGAGCCAAGAATAGGCTTAAATCAAAACAGAAATCCATATACTGAAGACACTGAGGACGAAGAAGAAAATCGAATTGATATAAATGCCAATAAGGAACGCGTTGGAAATACTAACTGGTCAGTAATATAGTTGTAGAATGTGTAACCCATGTTGATTCTTTAAAACCATTGTTTACACCTTAGGTTCCGATGCAATAACCGTAACATAATTCCAACTGCTACTGAAATATTTTGTTGTCAAAAGGTGAGAAGAATCAGAAAAAAAGCTTTTGTTCACCCTTGCATACAAACCTTTCCGAAGTTTAATGAAAAACTGCACAGACAAAGATGATTTAGGGAATTCCTATAAAGCTTACATGTACGTGCGATAAACTAGGAGTAGGAATGATGTTAACATTCATGAGTAAGTTTGTAAGTTATCAAATTTTGTTTCATGAAATTCATTTTTTTGAGGTTTCAATAGGAAATATCGATACGTTACGTATCGCAGTTATAATTATGTTTGTACACAGAAAAATGGCAACAAACGAAAAACTCATAATCGAAGTTGCTTCGCTAATAAAACAAGTTCGCCAAGAAGGCGCTGATATTATTTCATTGCCCGGTGTCACACTTATTTGTTACTTCAGGTCATACGTTGTAAGCATCGCGTATTACTCCGATAAGTGTCACACTTATTTGTTACTTATGCTCATACGTGGTAAGCATCGCGTTTTACTCCGATAAGTGTCACACTTATTTGTTACTGCAGGTCATACGTTGTAAGCATCGCGTATTACTCCGATAAGTGTCACACTTATTTGTTACTGCAGGTCATACGTTGTAAGCATCGCGTATTACTCCGATAAGTGTCACACTTATTTATTACTTTTGGTCATATGTTGTAAGCATCGCCATCTATCAATTAGGTCTTCCAATCTATAACAATTTTACATTAGAAGTTTTTTAAATAACGCAGCATATAATATGGTATTTAATTTTCGCGGGCGGGATGGTATTTCTCAAGACTAAAAATTTTACATGGTATTTAAATTTTCGCGCGGTCAAGATGTCACTTCGCGCCACCTATCAATTAGGCCTTCCAATCTATAACAATTTTACATTAGAAGTTTTTTAAATAACGCAGCATATTATATGGTATTTAAATTTCGCGGTCAGGATGGTATTTCTCAAACCTAAAAATATAACATGGTATTTATTTTTTTTCCGCGCGGTCAAGATGTCACTTCGCGCCATCTATCAATTAGGCCTTCCAATCTATAACAATTTTAGACTAGAAGTTTTAAAGCGCGTTTTACGAACTAGGAGATGGCGTAGATCGTTAAGGCGTCAATACTGAGAGCGGAGAGCCGTGAGTTCGAATCTCGGTCACGACGGTATTTTAAAAAATTGGCTCTTATAGTTAAATCCGGTAGAGGATCTCCCCTGGTTGTCCCCCTTTTCCCTACCTGCCCCAAAAATCGGTCCTAAAGCTGGGAGCGGTGGCGGTAGCAGCGGCGGCGGTGGCGTGACTATCTACAAAATTTCATTGCCACCTATGTGAGGCAATGAAATAAAAAGTGATACATTTACAGAAGGATCGGGAGAGTACACAAGATTTAAATATCCTCGATAGAAATATTTTTAAATACTCGTCAATAATTTGTATCGGTGAATATACCATATTAAAGGATATATAGACTACTTGGATTTGAGATAAAATGGATGTGTGGCTTAGTTAGATGATATGGTAACCTTCGGAGGGATGGATCTCTGAAGATCATACTCCAGAAAAAGAGAACCACAACATAATTATAGAATTCGTTAAAGGCAACTGTAATTGGGTTGTTCCAACTGAGTAATGCGTCAATGTTTCCATTAGTTATAGAGAATACAAACGAAAGTTAGAACTGTGAGCAACTTAAATTTACCAAGACTGGCTTTAAAATAGTTATATGATTGTATTCCTGCAGTGGCATTGTGGTTCGGTTTTTTGGGTATCTCATCTTCCGAATTTCATCCCTTTGAGGTTACCATATCATTCAACGAATCCGCACAAGCATCATTGTAGTCTATGTACTCATTGGTCATATCTAGTAAAAACCTTTCTTCCGTATACTTTTTATTAATAATGCCATAGTTTTCTTTTAACCCATTGCTTCATTTAACCAGCTGATATATTACAAACTACAAAGTATTCATTACAATTTCACTTTTTTCCACTCCAAATGAATATTTTGATGCTAGGGTTTCAGTTTTACAAGCTGGTGCCATTAAGTAAACCCCTTTGGGATTTGCCGAAGCATTTTCATAAGTCATGTTTATAAGTTTATTCGGGAAATAAATCAGTTTCGTAAGAGGAAAATTTCCCCTTTTGATCTTAGGCACTGTGTAAAGTATTAGTTTTTAAGTATCAACATAGGTAATACAGTCTTCAACTAGATGACTGACCAGTTAGTATTTTCAACGAGTTTATCATTGGAATAAACATCAATTTAATTTTCCTCTCAATCCTCAGTGTCGTCAGTATATGGATTTCAGTTTTGATTTTAGGCTTTTCTTGGTTCAAACATATAGGGTTGATGTCTTAAATTTTGCTCCTCCACAATTAAATACAACGATAATTCTACAAACCACGAAATATAAAACTTTTCTTAATGAAAATAAAGCGAAATTTCTGCGCAAGGCTTAGCATTGTAGACGATTTTTCTCGACTTCTAAACTCACAATAATTTCCGACCGAGATGCAACCTCTCATTGGCCGAAAGTTTCAATTGTTAGCTTCCAGGTGATTGGTTGTCTGTTTCTTACAGGAGTTCGTGGCATATACATACGTAAGAGGTCTAAATCGCAAAGGCCCGTTTTTTCGAAATTTTTGTAATGATTAAAAATTTAATTTAAAAATTACAGATTATAATTTTCGTACTTTTTTCGATTAGAAATCGATATTTTATTGGTTCCCTAGGCTTTTCATTAACGTTTTAAAGAGTATATAAAGTACGCTAAATACGCCGCAGTGTAATAATTTTTTTAAATATTAAACATTTGTCGAATGATTTTGTGGTTAAATGGTGTTTTTACAATTTATTTATAAAATTTCTATAATTAAAAAAGAGAATCTTCCATTGGATAAAAATGGTTTAATAAGATAAATATGACCCTCTGAGTTTACTGAATGATAAGTTGCTTATTTTAAAATTTATGTTACTAAATAATAAACTGGCAATTTATTATTTTAAGCAAATTAATTAATATTCGAATACACCTCAAATAATTTACTATTGGCGCTTTTTAAGAAAAACTTATCGGTCACTCGTAAAAGTCACTCTTAAAAAAATATCTTCTCCGTAAGCCCTCGTTTTTGGCGAAAGAAAGTCAAATAATCCATGAAGACAATTTGCTTTTTTATAATATGATTCTTTAAAAATATTATTAATATTTTTAAAAACTTGTTTATCTAGGTTTAAAGGTGAGTGTAAATTACCATATTTTATAATATCGACAGTAGCCTGGAAACATTTCTACGTTAGTATTGTTTGTAAATAAGATGATATAATACAGTTGAAATATCTTTCGGCAAATTACTGAAGAAAACAAATTGGAATCCAATCGAACTTCGTTTAACAATCTTTTATGTTTATTTAAAAAAAACTAATTTAGATACTTACAAATCTTTCAAAGAACGTGACATTTGTTGGAAATGATGTTTTATACCTACTGAAAAGACCAGGCAAAATGATTAAACAAACTTTTGACTTCAGCTGAAATTTTTATATTTCGACACATACCGACGAAAGATGGTGAAATAGCATAAAGTTAATTTTTTTACAGCCTCACTTTTTTTCTATATCCCTAATACTTATTTTCCTACATTGCTTAATCAATAGCCTGAACAATTTTGATTAAACTTCCTCACAGATTTTTTTTACTTGTGATAGAGACATTTCAACTTCTCGAGAGTCAAGACAAACTCAAATTAGTTAATTTAATATAATATTTTATAATTATCAATTCGCAAACGTTTTAACACTGCCCACATAAACGGACATCGTATATCGCATTTTTCACATTGTCATTAAACTTTCACTACATCAGAATCTAGGAGCAAGAAACACAGCACTCCACACAACCCTTCAAAAATCGTGCATTTTCTTATGTACATTTTTCATTGGTTATTCGCTTTAGCGCCTGCTGCCGTTGGAAGGGGAAAAATCAGATATTGTCTTCCTCCTTTCCGTTAAGCGTTTAGCATAAAGGCTCGGCCAATGAAATTTGTACACAACACTGCGTTAGCGTGTTTAAAGGCTAGTTGCGTTCTCCTTGTGTTTGTTGCTCCTAGATCAGAATGATGTTGTCATTCGAGGCACGTAACAATTGAATTAGTGGGCGAAATCTTTACCCGTTTTAAATTCTAATCACATACGAGCGATTATCAGTTCAGTATTTATTCGTAGTTTTACAGTCGGGTTCGTTTAATTAATATTTTGATAAAGCTTTATGTTAGTAATATATAATCATGCCTTCAACGTTTATACATTCAGTGGTATTTTGAATGTATAAATTTTATCCATATTAATTTATCTGTTTGTGTACAGCCTATATTGAATGTAGGTTTTAAAGGGTGAATGGCAGATTATTGGTTAAGAGACTATTTAATCATGTAATCACTGCGTTACTTAACAGCTGTTTTTGAATGTGCAGTACATTTTTTAAAGATTTTTAGTCGTACTCATGATATTTTAGAACTGTGATAAAATACGCGAAAAAGAAGATTAGTCCATAATTAAAAGGGATAATAAAGCTAAATCCTAAACAAATTTGAAGAAATTAAAAAACTAACTAATAACTCGTACCAATAGGTCTTCGAGCAAAAAACGCGAAACTTGGATCAAATAGATCTTCGAGTATTAAACTAAATTAAAATTAAATAAAATCGCCAGAAATTCCAAGGGTAGACCGGTTTCGTTCTATTTGGAACTCGTCAGTACCGTGCGGGAAATCTGGCTGGCGACTTAACTTAACTTATCGTATATTTTAGAACTAACTGGGAAAACGATCGTGTATTCAACTTAGACATAATATAATTGAATTCAAGTCTTAAACTACTTACTCAAATGTACATTCGCCATCACGTTTTGGATTCTGAAAAAATAACCTTATTTAAAAAAAGTGTTAAAGTTGTGAAAAACAACATAAATATTCTTAACGTTAGCCAAAACATCAAATAAAAACTTAATGATGTGTTCGTTAAAATATTTCGCAATTATGATTTTTCACAAAAGTTCTAAATGGTGATAGAATATTATATTTGAATAAAAATTAGATATTTATTTTATGGCGTATTGGCACACTTATTTAGTTGTAAATTATAATAACATGGATCTTATTAAAGTAAAAGTAGGTGATATTAACCAAGATCATATTTAAATAAAAGATATTAATATTAACAATGACCTAATGAATTTAAATGTTAACTAAATGTACACGGAACTGACCAATTTCTAAAGGCTTAGCCTTTTAACATTAGATAACCATCTTTGCCCATATTATAAACATTATTTTTTATATTTTGTTACGTACAAACAGGTAGATTCTTGATATGTTTTTCTATATTGAGATTTTTGTATTTATTATAACATTTAATGTGCCCTGTAAAAAATCTTACGGTTTCTCCGGCGTAAAGTTACTTTTGGGATAAAAGTAATATTTAGAAATGTTTGACTTCCAATCTCATCACCACGTGGCGCTGTTTTAAAACCAAATTAGGTAAATTAGAAATCCTTCAACAGGGTTTTCAAACAGCACCAGACGATTTCTTTCATAAATCTTAAAGGTTTTATCAGCTTTTCCTCAATTTTTAAAAGAGACACCACAAAATTGAAAATTCCATCTTATTCTTTTTTTAACACTGTTGAAAGAAACTTTAAAAAAATCTAAGTATAATGGGATATCCCGAAAAATGAACAAAAACGTTTTTTAAAATTATTGTCTTTGCGTGTGATTTTTTGGTCCTGATTCATAATTGAAAATAAAATATGATAACAAAGACTCTGCCTTCTACTTCTTTATCATTTCTACTCTGTGATTTGGTCTGTTTTTGTGGATTTAATAAGAGGGAAATATAAAAATGTTTGAATCATAAAAGAGTAAAAATGCAAATGAAACCAATATACAGTTTGCAAACTATTTTTTTTGGTGATCCCATATTTTTTTGCTAAGATGCTTTGGCGCACGTGTTAAAAAATTTGATTAAGCAAAATTTTCTTTGACTTATAATTTAAAAACATTCTAGTTTTTGCTTAAATCATTCCGGCCAAAAGCTCACACGATTTGAAAATCTTCTAAAAACGTTAATGAAAATGATTTCCTTCTTGTTGGCCAGAAATTGTTATAAAATGAAAGGTTGAAATAATTGTGTTGGGGTTGGCCCCAATTTAAGTATTTTTCAACTGTTTCTTTCAAAAAAAACTTAAAAAATAATTCAATTAAATTTTTTGTGGTGTCTCTTATAAAAATGTAATATTTTTTTTAATTTTAAATAAAAAACTTGGTTTAAAAAAATAGTTCGATGCGGTTTGAAAACCCCTTTCGAATGATACTGCATTTTTCTTATTTGGTTCTTTACTTGGTAATAAACGCGGCAAAAACTAAAAATATTACTGAAAAAGGCCATCCAAAAATGTAAAAATAAAAGGAAACCTTTTACTTGCCTATTCCGCTTCACCATTTTATAATTTAGTGTATATTGTTTCATTTTAAATAATTTATACGAGATAGAGCTACCTCTCAGGCTGAAATTATCATTTATGATACTTTTTTTTAATATTTTGCATATTTTTTTACATTATAAACGGTGTTAGATCAACTTTATCCAATTTTATTTCAAATGCGTTGTAATTATCATTTACTTCTTAATAAACGTTCAAATATAATTATTCAATTATTCCAAGTTAATAATAGTTTCATCTTTTATCTCTTAAATAAGAATATGTTTATTCATATTATAAACTGTGGTATCAAACGTATGCTAAATATTAATATGACTTATTTTATAATAGTTTCATCTTTTATCTCTTAAATAAGAATATGTTTATTCATATAATAAACTGTGGTATCAAACGTATGCTAAATATTAATATGACTTATTTTAAGTGAGCTTAATAAGAATATGTCTGATTAAATGGTTTTCGGTTTATAGAGCCTTTTTATATTTATAAAACTATTCGATTTTTAATGAAAACTCATTTTGAAATTGAAAAAAAATATTAATTTTAAATGCTTAAGTTCAAAGGCTTTTGGATTTGATGTCTCAGGTGAACGTCTCTCGATAGGAAAAGTACAAGTCACTCTTACGGTGTCAATCATTAAAAAGTGGGTGTGAAAGCTTCATTATAATTGTATAATAAATTATCTATAAGGATTAAGTACGTGGTCATTTTTAATCAAGTGCATGTTTCGTTTTTTGCTAACAAATTTTTAAAATATCATATTTTTCAATTATTTGTTTCAGGAAAAAAAATTGTTTTAAAAAAGGCATGAACTTGAAACTGAACATTAAACTGGAAAATAAGTCCTTGCGTATTCAATAAATTTAAGGTTTTAGAACTTTCAAAGGATTATGTCCGAACGTAGGCAGAAATTTATGAAATAATATACTCTGGACTAAACTTAGATTTTTTCAGCACCACCTTAGGACCAAGTCATCTAGCGACTTATAAAACCTTTAAACAGGTGGCCAAGTTACAATGACTAATTAAAAAGTATGATCAAATGTCTGTTTGAGAAAATTTTCTTAACTTCAGCTGCCTTAATTGATTTGGAGGTAAGAGATTTCTAAACGAAGTAAAATTTTGAAAACATCAAATTACTTTAAATAATTTAAAATAGCCTTTATAACATATTTTTATGTGTTGTGCAATTCTGATGATTAAAAGGGTAGCCGAATCGATAATTATCAAACTTCCACTATATTTGGATACCCTCTTTAAAGTTGATTTTTTTTACATTTTCGCATCGTTGAGACTATTTCTTGGATTTACATTTATTTAGCAAAATATTTTTAATCGAAACTTGGCAAATTTTAAGTAATCAATAATATTCACCAAAGTGACGCATTCCACACCAGTACATTATACAAAGGCGGAAAGTGTATTCTTCTACTAGTGGTATATATCTAGATACTAGAGACACTACTTACTATTACTTACAATTCCTCCAACGTGATAGGATACATTATACGGTTCACCCAAAAAGTCTATATATGATACATTTCTATAGAAATTTCTCTCTTGAGAATACGATATATTCATAGTCATATTATAGAGCATGGAATTGAAAATCTCGAAATTGGATATATTGTCGTATGTGAAAATGTTACTGAGACTGAAATGTTCCATTTTGGATTTCATTGTGCTTTATAAAGTTGTAAATCTACAAAAGAAAAAGATGAAGAATAATTTTTCTATATAAATAATCTGTTTAAAAATATATATTTGGTTTTTTAATTAAGTTAGCCTAGATTTGATTCTGAAAAACTATTCAATGAAGAATTCTCATATTTTTAGTGAGCTTACTATTTTCTTGGCACCTGGGGCGCTACTCTGAGAAGTTCGTACAAGCTAACGGAAAAATGGTAATGAATGGTATACCGAAAAGACGGTAACGAAAATTTTTCTCCGGTCGAAAAAGGAGCAATTCTAAACGCACCTCTTGCACCGTTCGTTACCTCTCCTTTCGGTGACGAAGAAATGGCACTTTTTGGTATGGGGTGGTAGGGCTTTTCCCCCACGTGGCTCATGATCACGAGGACGAAGTATTTCGCAATATTTTTCTTCAAGACCACGCTTTCATATATTTTTTGTTATTCAATTTAAATATCCAAGATATTTCAAGTGATTTATATTAATTGGTAAGTTTTCAATGTCGTTATTGCTTTTAATTTAATGCAGCTTTGATATTAATTATTAAACTGTAGATTTTTGTTTAATTTCCGAAGGAGTTTAAGTTGAGTATATTGAAATAACGGCTCCGCGTGGAAATATATATCGGAGATGCAGCGGTTAGGTTTACCAGCCTTTTTTGAGTCTTACCCTGAATTACTTTCTGGGACACTAACAGCCTCATTCACCAAAGTGGCCCAATATCGACTTGAATGTTGATGGACTAGGTGCGGTGAAAGACTTTAAACAGTGGAAGTTTTTATATAATGATAATTGTATTGTGGTTTCATAAGTGGTTATTTTCAGTCGTGGGCTGATTGGAAATCGGACACCTAATCAAAATCAGCCACAATAAAGAATGCAGCTCGTGCCACTGGCGGTGGAAGTAAAAGTCCTACTGAGTTGACGGAGATGGAAAAACGTTTAGTCGACATAATTGGAGATATGTGTGCGGAAGGAAATTCTGAGGTAACATAATTAGGGTTAAACATACCAAATGTTCGAGAGGTGACATTTTATTTATCTTTATCATTTACCTAACACTTCAAACGTTTTTAAATATCAAAACGTAATAAAATCTAACAATTAAACGATAAAGCCACAGAGACTCTGAAAGAGATGGACAGATAATTTTTTTTATTAATAAATGAGTTAAATTCCGTGCAGCAAGGTATCAAAACCGCTTTGGATCAACGAAATGAAATTGAATGACAAAAGGTTAAGTCCATGGAAAAAATAGCTCTAGCATTTGCTTCAATTACTAACCATTTTCAAACCCTAACTCAGTTTGGGAGTAAGTAAAAATTTTTAATAAAAATAAATATCTCCCACGTATTAAAATAAAATTGTCCTTTTATTTTTAAAACAAAAACAATTATAAAATATTATTATAAAAATATTAAAATGAACACAATAATAATAATATTTAAACAAATGCTAATTTTAAAAGATCATAAGCTGTTTGTTGTCCTCAGTGTCACGTTTTGAAATAGCGCTACTGTAATGAATAGAAGGCCAAAACGAAAAAGTATCATTTTCATCAACTACAAATAATGTTTAAGCACTTAGTACTTACCAAACACAAATTTAATGATAGTTACCTCTTCATCGACGATGCTTTGCACTGGTTACTTTCCTCCAAGACAAGTTTCACTAGATTAAGTGTTAAAAAACCAAATCAATAAATCAAAATTGCATCTCATATTGGTGATAAAAACATTAACACACTTCGTACAAGATGGTTGCTCACTGCTTCTCCTTTTCAAAGCAAAGTTTCATTTGGCATAGGTATGTACTCCGGTACATCCAACACTAAGGTTCTCCTTTATCTTCTCACTTGTCTTCACTTAATCGCCTGGCCACTGTCTCCTCTTCATATGTTTCGCTGTCGCTAGATGACTCTGTTTCGGTGAAGACATCATCAGCTTTACGATGATCTCAATCTCTGTGCATGTTGTGAAGCGTACAACAATTAGCGTAAACTATTTTTGCAGCAACAGATGGATGGTAATGAAGCGTCCTAAGAAAAAGGAGGAAGAGCAAAAACTTGCTTCAAAACACCAATGGTGCATTCAGAAAGTGGCCTTATTTGAGTAAGGGACTTGTCATATCTTTCCTCTGGCGATGCTCGCGGTGTATTTAATTGGTGTAATTAGCCACGGTTTTAGTGGGTAACCACTAGCTCCTGAAAATTTAAAATCGTTCAACGCGTAGCTTACCTATTAGCCAGTAATCCTTTCTTACATTGATGTAAGATCATTAGGGTTTCTTTCATAGGTGGTTTATTCTAACTAAACTTATCGTATATACTATTCTCCACCACTCTCCCGCCTTTTCGGCTTTCCGTTGCTATATGCAACGCGTTTTGAAATTTTTAATGTTTAGGCTTAGTTTCTCCTTTAGATTTGACAGTCGCCAGCCAGATTTCCCGCACGGTACTGATGAGTTCCAAATAGAACGAAACCGGTCTACCGTTTGAATTTCTGTCTATTTTATTTAGTTTTAATTTAGTTTATTACTCGAAGATCTATTTGATCCGAGTTTCGCGTTTTTGATCGAAGACCTATTGGTACGAGTTATTAGTAAGTTTTTTAATTATTTCAAATTTGTTTAGGATTTAGCTATATTATCTCTTTTAATTAAGGACTAATCTACTTTTTCGCGTATTTTATCATCCGTAAGATCATTCTAAATGACTCGAAATTCCTGACATTTTAAAAACCAGCTAATCATGCGCTGACCCACGAAACCTATCGTTACAATTTATTATTTGCATTTTGGCATCACAAATCTCAATTGTTTTTTAATTATTTAAATTTAATTTGCAATTAGATTTAAGCCCATCTCTGAGTAAATAAATTTATAACTAATCTTACAATCTGAACATTTAGGGCGTGAAACCCTTAACGATTAACGTAAAGGTAATCTCTTAAATATTCATCGTGACTGACGGAGCAACAATCGCTATTTTGGTTCCATCAATTGCTCCAATTATCCCAGGAAAATCTGGTACTTTGCCAACTCTAATGAAAATTTTACTTAGAATTGAAAGATGACAGCGTAATTTTTTTTGGAAAATACCCTAGCTTCTTGTCTAAAATTTGGGCAGCAGTGGTAGGAAAATGGATGAATTCGGATGAGAAAACCTCTACAATGGCTTAACTTACGCCTCTAACACATCGATTAACCGTTGACTGACTTACAGCAAGGAATACGTCTTGGCCTATCACTAATTGATAGGAATCAACAGCGTAAAATCGCAAGGCTATCAAAATCTAAATAAAAAAATTAATTTTACCTTAGTTTATATAATTTAGTTTATTTCCATTTAAATCTACAGTTTACCTTTTTAAATATTTGGGGGAATTCCTATGAATCTTTGCCGTCTTAAATCTCAACGAGGTAGTCCATAAACCCCTTTCGTTCGAGTAACGACCATTTTCTTCCCCCTTAACCAAAAAAAAATATCTACCGAACGTCTCAGAATCGCTACTTAGCGCTCTAACGAAAATAATTGGACGCACCGAAAAACATTTGTTGGTAGGGGACGTCACGAACGTGTCAGAATAGGGCTCCTGAAATCTTTCACTTTGTTTGCCCGTTTAAAGAATGACATGATAATTTATTTTTGAAAGAACAGCAAAAGAAAAAATAATATACATTAGGATCCCTGCGCATCATTAATTGATTCAATTTTGTGAGCCAAGAAAAGTAACGAAGCCCTTATACCCGCAAAAGTACTCAATATCATTATTGCTCAAGGTGCTAGCTTAAGAAAGAAACAAATGGAACTGAAGTGGCTCAGTCAAAATTTAATACTACGAGTAATTTAAAGATTTTATAAGAGTAAGCTTCAGTGCTAGAGTATACATGGTCATCAACGACGAATCTGAAACTCAGCTATAGCATTCCCATCATCCAAACTAAAACCACAAGTCACTTATTCACCCAATCCTTCACTTCCGACACCAAACATTTCCTCTCTCCCCAAATGGAAGACGATCAAAAGCCCTAGGAAAAAAATGACAATTCCTATTCTGGCTGGAAAGGCGCGACAAGATAATGCTTATCAAGTAAAAGGAGTTTAAAAACGTCTCAAGAACAGGAAGAACTTTTTCCGGATATGTTAAAAAACGGAATTCACTCTACGAATTTCCTCCAAGCTGAATTTAAGATGCTAAGCATAGTTAATAAGCCCAAAACGAGGAACATTGCACAATGGAACGTTTTACGATCGGTATTATTTTCTCGCCATTTTAAAAGTTCTTCAGACCAGATTTTTTCAGTTTCCAAATTTGAGTGTTTTTAATTTTGCATTAACACTCAGGATGTACATTTTTAAAAGTTAGCAGCACTTTTTGTGTCAAAATATATGCAAAGATTTTGTTTTGCGGTGAGGAACAGTGATTTGGTAAACCAATTTATGTTTGCCTGGGTTCGTGACAGCAACAAACAAACGCCATCGGTATTGGGTGCACATTTGCAAATTTAAAAAAATTATATTTTTACCTTTAAGGCTTAAATTGCTGGGAGCTCCAATTAATTTTTTGGAGTAAATAATTTTAATTATTTCCAAGACGCCACCAGTTCCTCAATGAATCCGTGAAAATATTCGATTACGTTTTTGGATAACGGTTTCCCTTCATTGTCGGTTTTCAAAAAAGTGCTTTAAGAATAACAAAACATAGTTCAGGAAAACACTTCTTTTCTTTTATCGTGATCCTCAATTGGTGCAGCAGTCTTTAAAGGCACAAGATTGGTTTTATTATTATATTAAGTAGTTTAGAGTTTAAGAACGAGGTGTAATCGTGCTTGGAGGTACGTTTTGATCCAGACCACTTACCCTTGAAACGATAAATTCAATAACTTTGCTCTCTAATCTCATAAAAATTAAAAAGGCATATAAAAGAGCTTTATTTAGTTTATTACACGAAGCATTTTCTTAAGTATAGACTGATTTCCACGAGGTTAAAAAGAGGAGCGCCGAAATAGTGGACGTTTCTTATACCTTGGCTGGCAATAAGGAAAGAGATTAGACAAATCAGTTAAATTATTCAATCTTTTTAACAAGAAATGCAATAACCTATCTGCCCATATGGCCAATAGTGAAGTTACATGAAAATTAAATTTTTGGTTAAGCGGCCGAGTATAAGAAATACCGAACGAACAGAATCAAACCGGTCTCGACACTCGGCTTGGCACGGGACCTGCGGGCGTGCGTGGATCGAAGGAAACCTTTCCGAGTCCGAGAAGCTGAAGGGTCTGAGCTCGAACGTTATTTTGCCGGGTGCCGTTCCGAGAAAGGGAGCTGGCGTACGGTTTGGAGTCGACTTCGGACAGGTTTGGGTTGGTGGGGGGATCCACGAGAGAGGGTTGTTCCTACGCACCCCGTTGGATGGCGCGCGAGAATGACGAAAAGAAAGATCTATACTTTTCTAAACAAAAATCGAAGACGGCGCGGAAGCTACGTTTTCGGCCAGCATATTTCGTCCTAATAAAATATTTTCGTCTTTAGAAATTATATTAGTTTGTGGATTCTTCTATTTTAAATGGAAAACGTCCGATAAAAATTAATGGATAAACAATAAAAGGATCTTTAATTATATTTATTAATATTGCATAATTCAAATAGTTTTATTAGCAATACATATTTTTAGGGAGTGTTTCGGTAAAAGATTGATTTCACCTCATAGTGACTAATTTAAGTTAATTTTTAAATTTGGCCTTGAGTTAATCTTATTCAAGTATGTGTGCAGGTTTATGCCCACTAGCGCAGTTCCCATTTGCGTGGTTTAACAAAAGCGCAGTTCTCAAAAGCACGGTTCCCATTTGCGCAGTTCCCAAAAGCACGGTTTCCTGTTTGCGCACTTTCCCGAAAGCGCCCTGCTAACCTAACTTAACCTTACCTAACCTAATTTTCATTAATTTTTATATACATATACTTAATAATCGAAACTGCGCTTTTGGGAACTGCGCTTTTGGGAAACCGTGCAAATGGGAACTGCGCTAACGGGAACTGCGCTAATAGGCATCTACCTGTGTGCATTGTAAAAACTTTAAATAGAATAGTCCAAAGCGTTTAATTAATAAGTCGGGATTTTCCATATTTAAGACACGTAATATTACTACAAAGCATGTTAATTAATTAAATCAAAGCACACAAGAATGACGTAATAGATAATTTACGCCAGTTTAGAAAATGAGGAGAAAGGATGCGTACCACGTTAAGTTTTAATACAATAAGGCTAGTGTCTCTTTACCTAAGTAGGTAGGATGTCGGCTGAAAATGCTAGAGCATTCGCTCTTAGTTCTACATCTGTGCGCGAAGTGGTCGTCCCATTTCCGCGCCTATTGCTGGGTTGAGTGGCTTGCTTTGAAGGTGAGTCCGTAAGTAGTAGGGTTCTCCTGCAGCCATGGCTGTTTTGTCATCTGTCTATGCAGTGGATGTGCGTGTAGGGCATAATGATGAAGATCTCCGGTGATAAGGATATAATTTCGGGTGCAACGGTTTATAAATCTGATAACACAATCTTTATTTTGTATAAACTGATGCCATAAACACTTTTCCGTCGATCAGCTTTGTGCAGTGTTTCTTTAAGTAAGTCCCTAAATTAAAATTAATTTTTCAACGGATTTCTCTTTTGCGTAGTGGTTTTTCGATTAACATCTGTTAAGCGGTTTAATAAATAATGAATCAGTTTAGGACGTTTTGGATGGGTGTATGTAATTGATAAATCGTAGAGGGATCAAAACGAGAACCGAACGTCCAAAAAGGAATTTATTGATAAGACCCTCTTCTCTTAAATTCCAAGATGAAGAAACTGGAAAAGAAGACATTCCTGTCTCCAGGCCAAACCCATTTCGAGGATGAATTGCTAACACAAAGTATTTCATTGCTGCCGTGGTTTCTCGCCGTTCTCCATTCATCCTTAATCATATGGCAACAAATCATTCTGCATTGAACTTGCAAGTTCTCTCGGCACTGGTTAAAGGGGTTTTTTCCCGTAGCTCTTCGGTTTTCCCTTCCATTAAAACTTGTTGAGGTTAACGGTGATTGATATAGTAGGGAGCTGTTGGCTCGCATGGCATGATGGGATTTCCACCACCCTCCTACGCATTTTGACCCGCCCAAATGAATCAATGGCTTTATAAGTCGCTTGATGACTTAGGCCTTAGCTGATGATTTGGGTATTAATAATAATGATAATAATAATAATCAGCTAGGCTAATACCCAAGGCACCACCTTAGGCCTAAGTCATCATGCGACTTTTGAAGCCCTTAATTCAGGTGGCCGGGTTACAATGCGTATTAGCCTAGCCTAGCTCATTCAATCCAATTAAGCTAGTTTCCCACTCGCCAGGATAAAAGAGGTAAACGCTGAACAGAAAAATACACTCTATTATTTTTAGCGTTGACGTCCAACTATACGAGGTGAGTATTCCGTAAATTATTGAGACCGCTGGTTATTTTTTAGACGGAATTTCATATAGATAAAAGCTTATTATTTCGATGCAAATGATTCCTTGTCAAATCAATTTCTTTCATTCCCCTTCATAATTTGCTTTAAGTATTTTGAATAAAAGTATCATAAAATACGGCACCATGTTTGACGAATACCTTTAAAATGCTTATTTGATTGTTAGCCGAAATCACAAAAACCTTCTAACCATCTTTAAACTAAACTCTTAGCCACTCTAGGAATATTAATCACCAGTATCCTGGAATGGAAAACTGTATTCCCCAAATACGGACTCCCCGCCGCACCTACGGTAACGTAGCTCGAGCTAAAACTTTAACATAAGCGTGTAGCGCCATCTTACGTGTACATATTATTTTGTCTGCTAGACGTTTAAAATTTGAAGTATTAACGTGTTCTCATTCCTTTACCATTTCAAGACGGTGTAGCTTTAATTTTTATATCTTCGAGTTAACTGTGTCCCAAGAAGGGTTTGAATAATCGCCCTGTCTGGACCGCGATCGCATTCTCAGATTCTGGGAAAAATTTAATATTTCAAAATTTTGTGTTTAATGAAAAGGTCTCATGGATAATAAAAACTTATTATTAATAAAAGTTCGCGGCAAGCTTTCGACCGTCCTAGCGGCCTTCGTCAGGCACACTAATTTCAATCACAGTTACAGAAAACATCCCGACAATGTTTATTTTTTTACAAAAGCAACTATTATTTTCTATTGTTCGATAACACTCCTCACAGTTTCGCCTCCCCGTTCCCTTCTTCTAAGTTTAACGCCCCTTCTCCCGTACAATTGATAAAAAACACCTTCGATGAATTTTCGCCTTAAATAATAAATTCCAAATAAACTAACTCTGGATTTTCCCAATTAAATCTATTTTATGTATAAAGTCCGTGTCGATCAAATGTTTGGCGATACCATTTAAACTATCTTTTTGGTTACATGCATATTTGTGCTCCTTAAATCTAATTTTAATGGACCTTTGAGTTTCACCAATATATGTACCCTTGCAAGTCTTACATTTAATTTTATAAACTACACCTTTTTTGTCGAATTTATGAATTTTTGGTTTCAATTTACTTTTAAGGTTTTATTCTTTTTACTGATTAGTTTTATACCGAATTTACTTTTTAACAATCTATTCAAGATTTCAGATTTAGTTTTTATGTATGGTAACACCAGAACTTTCTTATCCTCTTTGTCTTCATTATTGTCTATGTCCCGTTTGTTGTTTTTTACGTCTTTAATGACCTTTTTCGGATACTCGGATTTTATGAGGAATAAAAAGTTTTTATTATTCATGAGACCTTTTCTTTAAAGACTTAGTTTAAAGGCTTCAAAAGACGCTTGATGACTTAGGCCTAAGGTCGTGCCTTGGGTATTAGCCTAGCTGATTAAAATGTCAATGGTTGTCATAGTATTTCTATTAAATATTTTTAAATACTTTAAATATTTAAATTGAAAATAACTTCTTATTTAATTTTTCGACCGGGAGTCGAACCGGGATCACAAGATTCCGAGGCGACTATTTTACCACTGATCCACTATTTCTTATGTAAAATATGTGAGGAATTAGTGATACGATATGTGTGGAGAATGTTTAAATAAAAGAGAATTGACAGTTTTTGCGTCCTCCATGCTTTTTTATTTGTAAAAAAAGGTACGAACTGTTTCTACTCTAAATAAACAAAGTGGCGTTTAAAAAAATACACAATCTGGCCTATTAGTCTATTTTAAACCAACATAGGCGCCAATGATTTTTTTCTGTTTAAAAACATGCAGAAGAAAGTCTGTTCTTATTCGGTCTAACATTTGTAAATTTAATAGACTTCGGAACGGGCGGATAGGTGTACAGTGCCAGTTTGGGCGAATGGTTACTTAAATTAACTTATGGTGTCTAACCTAGAAAAAGCTGTTACAATTATGTGTGTGGAAACCAATTAATTCATAAGATGTAGAGGTGACTGATTCTCAGTTTTCTCGACCACTTCTCTATCAGAGAGGTTACCGGTAGACCTATCTGCAATGTCGAACGGTTATCTCCCGCCTTAACGGGCACTAAGTAGCAAACCACCAACTTGTGCCGCTATTGAGGGGGCCAAAAATAAGAACACGAATCTTACAAGCTAAAACACCCCATAAAAATTTAATTATTGTTAAAGCCGGCTGAAAACCGTTAAATACCTTCTTACTTACGCCGAAGATATGTAGATTAATTCGGTATACGCATCTAACGATTGACGCGGATGAAAACGTTCAGAATGATGTGAGTACCGTTGAAATGATCGGTGATGTGGTACTTAGCTATGGTCTTTCTAATATGGTCGCGGTTAACTATGAAACTATCTCAGAGCCGCTTCTAAGCCTTTCCAATTTAAAACAAAAAGCATTATTAACGACAAAAAGTCTTTAAATGTGGTTTTAATTAAAATGAGTAAACAGAGCTAAATAATTATGGCTATTTATACTCAAACGCGTTTTCGAGGTATATTTACTCTTAACAAACGTTTTCGTTATAATCTAACTTCAACAAAACAATCAAGTTGTCATAACAACCATTCGGTTACGATCAGAGCGAAAACCGTAAGAATAATTCGTCAATTTTGGAAAGTTGTTCTCTCTTCGTATATCATTGCCTTGTCATACTTAAACAAGGAGCGGAGTATATTTAGAGCTCACTTTTCCCTCCGCCTTAAAAACCCGCTGAATTGTATAGGATGCTTTTTAAGGCAGCCCAAAACGGAGGAATCCGCGTCACGTCAACTTAACGTGTACACTCGCCCGATTTTAATTTGGAGACCAGATTTGGATTCCTTGGATTTCGTAGCACTGCCCACGATATACACATTTTCCTATTTAAATAGTTAACACTGTCAAACAATTTAAATCATCGAAACACTGTTAAAAATTTAAAGTCGCCCGTTATTTTATGCTGGTGATTATAAAATCAACCACTCTCCCGATTTTAATTCTGAGACCAGATGTGGATTCCTTGCATTTCGGAGCTCTAGATTCGATATCCACATTTTACTATTTAATTAGTTAACACCGTCAAAAAATGAAGTATTTAAAACATCGAAAATTACGAAGAAAGCGGGAGCCGCGTTTTCCGTATTTTACTTTTTAAACAATCGACCCATCGGAGAAGCCGATGTAATGGTTAAGGACGCGCACTTAGGAGTGAACGGGTGAAAGATCGAATCTTGCTTCCGTAAATATTTTTTTCATTTTAATTTTACTTTCAGTTTGAACATTTTCTCTTCTTTTTATATCAAATAAATAATATTACTTAAATTCCTCGAATAATATTACTTATATTAATAGAATTCATTCTCTTGTCATTTTCATTCATTTTAGGCTCCCAACGCCATCTCGTATAAAAAATAACTAAGAATTTCGGAATTGCTGTATTTTTCACTTAATATAACTAAGAATTTTGGAATTGCTGTATTTTTCACTTAATATAACTAAGAATTATGGAATTGCTGTATTTTTCACTAAATATAAATTGATTATTCATAATGGTGTTTAAATTTATTAGTATTTAAAATTTTAGTTTGAACATTTAATCCAATTTTTATACCGCCATCTAGTAACAAAAAATTAACTAAGAATTTTGTAATTGCTATATTTTTCACTTATAATTATTTATAATAGTATTTAATTTCAGTAGTATTTACAAAAATATTGTTAAAATTTTTAAATTACACTCTTTAAATCTGAGCAAACCAGCACCTTCACACGGGTACACGATTCATATTACAAAAATTTATTTTTGTTTCCTTGTTTTTTGAAAAACTGGCTCAATTATCGACAAAGTTTTATTGATACAAACATTTCATTTTTAATATTTAAAAAAAAAAATTAAAGAGTGATTCAACCAAATTTTATAAACCACCACTTCTCATAAATGGGCATATATTATAACAAAAACAGTTCTTCGAACTGAAAAAAAAAACAGTTTAGAGCTCGTTAGAGGTGCGGCCTTAAAGGGACATATATTATTTTTTATTGTTGATTAATTTGTCAAATTAATTGAAATAGTATTAAAAATACTCCCGTGAACAACATAATTATTTTCTTCACTACTCATTTAACATTAAAATTTTAAAATTTATTATTATTAGTTTATTGGTTATTTATTGCAGTAATCTGCAACAAAAAATAAACTAATAATAATTAATTTTAAAATTTTAATGTTAAATGAGTAGTGAAGAAAATAAATATAAATATGGATACGTTTGTGGGCAAAATTAGACCAAAGATTTCGTGTTCAAAATTGGAGGAGCAGTGGACTGTGATTTGAAAGCAGAATTACGTCATTCTGTTGTTCACAGGAGTATTTTTTAATACTATTTCAATTAATTTGACAAATTAATAAAAAATAAAAAATAATATATGTCCCTTTATGGCCGCACCTCTAACGAGCTCTAAACTGTTTTTTCGGTTCGAAGAACTGTTTTTGTTATAATTTTTATAGGGGTAGGGTGTAGGCATATTGGTTTTGTAAACCATAATATCCGCTCACAATTGTATCTGATAAATTCCCGATAAATAAAGCAAGATAAGGTTTACCGTGGAGGCATTCGTAAAGGTTAATGGTTTACCCAGGCCCGAATGAATGGGAATAAACAAGATGAAAACCCGACTGTTCCTGATCTCTTGAAATCTTTAAAAAAGAAATTCGGAAATTGAACGCAGAATCACAGCTTTGTTAATAAAATGTTACAAACTTTTTCATACTGATATTCGTACGATGTGTTGTTTTTTAAGAAAATAAGAGTTCATACTATCAAAAGCGTTGTGGAAGATTCTTAAGTAAAAAATCTTTCAGCATGTGGGTATTACTTTTCGGTCATTACATAAAACAAATCGAAAAAAGAATTAGATGAGGAAACAAAGATATTAATAAAATAAATGAATAACGAAAACCAATTAAATTGATGTACATTTCTAATAATCTACTGTTATGCATTAAATAAATTGCAAATGAAATACAATTTATCTAAGCTTTCAATGCAAACGGCTTCAAAACATATTTTTATTAAATTTTTGGCTCCTGCAAAATATCACATTAGCTAAGCTAATATCCAAGGCCTTTTAAATAATAATGAAAAATGTGCCATGTTGGTATGGCTCTATCTTTAAAACGTGGTTTCATTTCTTAATACGCTGATTAAAGGATAAAGTATTATATCCATAAGAAATCGATATTTAACTATCATTCTGTTTACGAATATGAATGTTAAAAGCTTGAAACTTTAAACTTTTTTACCAATAGGACCCACTTTCAACGTTATTGTCAGCGTGAATTAAACTTATAAATAAAATCTAAGAAATATCAAAAAAATCCTTAAAAACTCTGTGCAATCCTATAAAATATATATCCCGTCTTTTGTATAGTGCAATGAGACACTTAGTTGTATCTCTTTCTTCGGCGAAGCTGAGCTTTTTCCTATAATTTCAGTTAATATTTAAATAGTAAATTCAAAGAGCGCAATAGTGCGTACAAGAGTTGTTGAGTTGTTGATTATTTTGCATTCAAATTTCAACATGATAAGACAATTTTTATAACTTTTCTATGGAAGGTGAGCTTAGGAATATTTTAATTGTGGAAAGAAAGGAAAACTTCTTTCTAGACGTTTCAATTTTATCATATTAAAGACAAGAAATATCTATTAAAAGAAATAACGAAATACGGTTCAAGTTACTTTTATTGATTTAAATATTTTTCCATAAATTAAAACATTTAAACATTTGACTAAAGCGTTTTGGTAGGCGATCCATCATCGGGTTTCAAGTCAATGTGTTTTTTTTTGATAAACTCTGGAAATGGTTGGAATAAAAAATTTAATCCCAACGCCATTAACTTTATACGGCCACCAAAGATCATATTTGGCCGTTATTGCCCATATTGCTCCATTCGGTCTGAGGCTCCCTTAAAGTGATTTCCACATATTTGACTTTTGATACTCAGTTTATTAGTTCAAGCTTTAAGGTTTAATATGTCTAAGGTTTCTCAATATTTTCAACCTTACTCCTTTATTCGTTATTTTTTAACACAAACCTTTGATCTTTTCACACTATTCTTATATTTTGAAAAGTATTCTATCCCGGCAGGGAATCTTGGCTAAAACCAAATAAATTCGCCTACAATAATAATCAGCATAATATTTTTCTTACTTTCCATTAACTAAAACGACAGCAGTGATGGCGATTATGGCTTGAACAAAGTGGAGTCAGCCACGCTTTGGTGCGAAACAAAAGTCTTTATGTACTCTAAGGTCTTTTTCACACTATTGCTTGAAACTAGTTGTCATGGAGAGTATTTTTCCATGTCATTGGTTAGAACAGTCTAATTTAAACACCTATATTTTTAAATTTTAATCGCAATTTTAAAAGCTTTTCACGTGTATTTGAACGCCAATAAACTTAAATTTAAAGAGAAATATCCGTAAATTGGAACAAAAATATGATTAAAAGTAATCGCCATTACTGGATCATTTAAAACTGAAGAGTAAAAAGCGAGCATTTTGCAACGCTAATACAAGAATTGAAAGTTGATTGGATTAGCGTACCACCACAGTCGCGAGACATGGAATGTTGACGAATTTCCTTCCCACTATTTTTTTAAGACTGAAGCCAGAGTTAAAAAATAAATATCTAACGAGATAAATATCCCTCTTGGATATTTAATTAAATACTTATAAACAGGGTGTTTCAAAAGGTTATGCAAAAATTTGGAGGAGTTTTAGGGGGAGAGTTGAGAAGTATGAATGTTTTTCCCCATTTTCCTACGATGAGTTAAAAGAGCACCCAAGAGTTTCAAAGTGTGGGCTACTAGCCCTTGAAAGTAGGCTGCAAGTAGCACAAAACTAAGCAGCACGGAAATGCGATCATTAAGGTTTGGGTTCGTGTGATAGGTAAAAAGGAATTGGTAAACAAATCCAGATAACCAGCGTTAAAAAGGAAACTTTAACAGTATTTAAAGTCCCTGCTGCTGGTAATGTGCGTGTTGCAGACTACTTCCAGGGGCTAATACTAATAGGCCACACATTGAAGCTCTCTGGCGCTCTTTAAAATCATCGTAGGAAATATTTTGCATAACCATTTGGAACACCCTGTATACAGGCTCTAGGGCTCTAGGAAATTTTAAGTGCTATAAATTTTTACGGAAAGGTGGGGAAACCTGTTTTGCATTAGAGCTAAAAGAATGCCACGGGTATATCTTGGACCCCAGATGACAAATGTAAAAATTGCACTCTCAATATTTATGTTAATTTAAATTTTCCGTTTTCAAGGGTAAAAACATTTTCTGCTTTCTTTAAGTCTACAAAACCACAATGCGATGCAGATATTTCGATTATTTTTTGTGTAACCGACTTTCTATTAAATACGCTAGCCTTAAATACCACTTAACCTGCTTATTTATTTTGGTACTTATTTTGAGTTCTATTTCATTATATTTTCGTAAACATAGCAAAACGCAATGCCATTAAGGGAAAGAGACCAATAGCTATTTACTCACGCATACTGAAAGTTTATTTATAATATCAAAGAAACACAAATTTCGCTAGGCTTAAGCATTAAAATGGCCTAAAATGGGAAATGCAAACATTGATATATAATTAATATATATATATATATATATATATATATATATATATATATATATATATATATATGTGTGTGTGTGTGTGTGTGTGTCTTTTACTCCTTAATTAAGAAATTTAATATTTAATATATACCTGACTGTTAAACGACAACAATACAAAGGTATCAGCAAGTTAAGCCACAGTAGTTTGACATTATACGGGTCTTTACAAAAATTGTAAACGGTTATAGAAAGTTTTTTGTTGACGTTTAACAGAGTCAGGTATATATTCAATATTAAATTTCTTAATTTAGGAGTAAAAGAGTACTACGTAAACATTTCAATATTTAAAGAAATAAGAACGCTCTCACTTGAATTCTTTCAAGTTGATTTTATTGTTTTTTAAGTTATTGCCACTAAATAAATCATTCAGGTAGCCATATTCGTTGAAATTGTCCATTAATCTATTGATAGTATGATTGTTAATATCTCTTGAATAAAATAATTTTCTCTGTCTCGAGCACAGACATCCATAATTAAAAGTAATACATTTTAAAATATCGTTACATTCAATTTTATGATTTATAATTCTATACAATAATTTTATGTCCACTTTAATTAAAGTTGATTTAAAAGAGTCCATCCGTAAAATTAATAGATTGTTTCTATAGTCGTCTAAAAGTTTATGATTGTTAAAAGTTTTTTATAAATGTATAAATTTTTAAAAACGTTTTCGATTTTGTCAATATTTGAATGGCAAGTGTCGGAATAGACGATGGAACCGGATATGACAATTGATTTTACAAGGGAATTAAACCAATTTTTAAAAACGTTTTCGATTATGTCAATATTTGAATGGCAAGTGTCGGAATAGACGATGGAACCGGATATGACAATTGATTTTACAAGGGAATTAAACCAATTTTTAAAACATAATTTAGAATTTAACTGGCGAGATATGATGCGCCAATCACTTTTTTAGCTTTCGCGACTGTTTGACTTACGTGTTGATCAAAATATAACTTATTGTCAAAGTGTACTCCAAGGTCTTTGACGATGTTGGATCTTTGAAGAACTACGCCATCTTTTTCATAATTGAAGTAGACAGGCATGGTTTTTCGCGAATACGTTACTACGACAGTCTTTGTAGCATTAATAGGAATATTATTGAAGGAACACCACATTTGTAGTTGATCAAGATCTTTTTGCAATAAATCACAATCGGTTATACTACATATTTCTTTAGAGATTTTATTGTCGTCAGCTACACAGAAAAAACAACGTTTCGAATCTAAACGTTTTCCTAAACGCCAAAATGCAACGCTTTTTTAAACACATCTGATACCTAAACATGTTTAAGCCAACACTGTTAAATAAATAAACATGTTTAGTAACTTAAGTGTATAGGTTATCAACGTGTTTAAAGTAAATATGTTGTAGTTTTAAACATGTTAAGAACCCCTTATGTTTAGGCTAAAAACATGTCTAAACCGTGGTGTTTACATTGTATAAATGCTTACCTTTTTAAAAGGTGTTGAAGATTTAAATACGTTTAGTTTTATGTGTTTAGGTTACAAAAGTAATTTCATTATTTTTGTTTTTTGAAGGTATTAGTGCTCCGTAGATCTGTGCAGCTCGGGATGTTGTGGAGCACTACTTTTAATGCATTTAGCTTTCATTACCATTTATAATTTCTCAGACACTAAGTTTGATTAAAAGTATTTTAATTCAACAAAATAATAGCACACTTTTATATCTTGTTTGATTTATAATATTTCAATTTAACAAAATAATATCACACTTTGATAACAAAATAGTCTTTTATAGATTAGGATCGTGTTTTTAGAAAAATTTAATATTCTAAATGGCATCATCTAATATTTTAATGGATCATTTTGTTCCATTATATTACAAACATTTTAATTAAACAAAATATCACACTTTGAAATTTTACTTTGATTGAAAATAGTTCTATTAAATAAGATAATATCATACTTTGATATTAAACTAATGTTATCTTATATTTTTAGTGAAAAGTAGATTAGTCCATAATTAAAAGGGATAATATATCTAAATCCTAAACAAATTTGAAGAAATTAAAAAACTTACTAATAACTCGTACCGATAGGTCTTCGAGCGAATCTCGGATCAAATTGATCTTCGAGTAATAAACTACATAAAAACTAAATAAAATAGCCAGAAATTCAAACGGTAGACCGGTTTCGTTCTATTTGGAACTCATCAGTACCGTGCGGGAAATCTGGCTGGTGACTGTTATATCGAAAAGAGGAACTAAGCCTAAACATTAAAAATTTCAAAACGCGTTGCATAGCAACGGAAAGCCGAAAAGGGGGGAGTGTGGTGGATAATAGTATATACGATAAGTTAAGTTAGAAGAGACCACCTATGGACTGTGAGAAGGATGATAAAATACGCGAAAAAGTAGATTAGTCCATAATAAAAGGGATAATATATCTAAATCCTAAACAAATTTGAAGAAATTAAAAAACTTACTAATAACTCGTACCGATAGGTCTTCGAGCGAATATCGGATCAAATAGTTTTTATGTAGTTTATTACTCGAAGATCTAAATAAAATAGCCAGAAATTCCAACGGTAGACCGGTTTCTCCACCACACTCCCCCCTTTTCGGCTTTCCGTTGCTATGCAACGCGTTTTGAAATTTTTAATGTTTAGGCTTAGTTCCTCTTTTCGATATAACAGTCACCAGCCAGATTTCCCGCACGAAACCGGACTACCGTTGGAATTTCTGGCTATTTTATTTAGTTTTTATGTAGTTTATTACTCGAAGATCTATTTGATCCGAGATTCGCTCGAAGACCTATCGGTACGAGTTATTAGTAAGTTTTTTAATTTCTTCAAATTTGTTTAGGATTTAGATATATTATCCCTTTTAATTATGGACTAATCTACTTTTTCGCGTATTTTATCATCCTTCTCACAGTCCATAGGTGGTCTCTTCTAACTTAACTTATATTTTTAATGCAACATTTGGTTTCATTATATTAAAATATAATGCACTTATTGTACTATTCAACTCTGATATCACAGTCTGATGATACTATCTAATCTTTTTTGAATAGTTCATTTGTGTTAAATTTTTCAAAAAATTCCAAATATTTTGGAGATTGTTTAAAATTTGATTTTGAAGAACAATCGCTTAAAATTAATTCTTGGTAAAACCCAAGCACTTGTGCGAGAACTGCGAAAACGTAGTTAAATGTAACTAACGAAAAAATAGCTTCTGACAACGAAAAGTTGCATTTCATTTTAATGTCGTTAGAAACAATAAAAAATTCTCTCTTATTACTCTTTTCAACCGTTACTATTTATGGAGCATCTAGCGTTGAAACTTGTACTTCATTCTGAAATAATTAAATAAAACTAGAAAGTTTAATATACATTTAAAAAAATAGACCAGTATTTTTAAAGAACTTACATTTGTCATATTCATTATAGAAAATGGTTCAGATTTTTTTCGGCCTTTAATGGATTTCGGCCTGCATTAGTTGAAATATTAAATTCCAGAAATTTTACCAGTGCAATGTATTAATCTTCTTCAGAAGTTTCAGCACTCTGTTCATCCTTCAAAAATAACACGAACTGTCAATATTGTTATACTCTTCAATTTCTCTACATTATTATTTGAGCAAATTCAAGATGGTCTTCCAAGAAGTCATACAGTTTAGTAAAAATTTGCAGAAATGTTTTCTTACTACTTGACACTTTGAGTATTAGGTCAAGTTCTGGTTCCAGCTTAAAATATAAAAGCCATTTCATTTACTGGTTTACTCTTTGTACCCACCCTTACCAAAAAATAAGTTGGTTTTCAGTTGGCTTTAAGTTGGTTTACACATTTTAGTTGATAATAAGTTGGTTTTAAGTAGGCTCAAGTTGCCAGCATATTTCAAGAAACTAGTTAAAGGGGTAATAAGTTGGTTTTAAGGTGGTTTTAAGTTGGCTAGAAAATACTTATTTTTTCTAAGTTGGTAATTAGTTGGTTTTTAGTGGTCAGAAAATTTCATATTATTTTTAAGTTGGCTTTAAGTTGGATTTAAGTTGCCTCCATTAAGCGAAATCAGAGTTGGTTTTGGTATTAAGTTGATATTTGTCTCAAATACCAACTTAAAACCAAGTTTAAATATTTTTTAGGCAACTTATTTTTTGGTAAGGGCACCCATATATACAGTACTAGCGAAAGTAGCATAAGACCCAAAAGTGTGTCACTTCTACCTTCGCACAAAAATCTACCTAAAAAATACCAGGTTCGAATAAATAGAAGGAGAGAAGGCAGAGGTCATTCCAAAACTTAACACATGGTGACGCATTAGCCAAATTTCCTTTGAATTTTAATTAGGTATTTTTTCCTCTCGTACCCTTTCCTTTTTACTTTGCAATATATGTGTCAGACACACCTTTGACCTTTGGATCGTATTCTACTTTTGGTATTAGTACACATAATGTTCTTTTTTGTAAACAATTTTTTCCCTTCACAAATGAAAATGTACTTACAAAACGAACATCAGCAAACTGAGGAAATTTTTTAAATATCTCATCGACACCCACATTAGACTCAAGCATCCACTTTCGTCTCTTCTTGTGCGTTAATCTATTAAGTTTGAGAATTTTTCGAATATCCAACTCTACTTCACTAAACAAAACAATCAGTTCCAAAAGGGCATTTTCGTAAGTCAATTCTGGCATTTCAATTTCAACTGTACAAGTTGGTTCCACCTCTTTAGCCAATTTTAATATCTTTTTATTCAGTCCGTAGCTTTCGTGATCTTATGTGTCGAAGTTTTGCAGATAATTTTTTTGTCAAATATTTCTATAAAATGAAGTTAAAGTAATTTGAATTTTAATCTCACTAACACTAACCACAAATTTTAACATGATTGGTTGTTAAATATATATATTAGTCTCACTATGGAAAACATCACCCATTCTTTAGATTCCATTTAAAACATTTTCAACCCTAAATTTGAACATGGAATTTGAAATATTTAATAGCCAGTCAACGGCAAAGTCAGATTTCTGACAGCAAAGTTAAATAGTTCATTCCCATTAAATTTAAATGACCCAAGTTGAACTTTTTCTGACCAAATATATCAGTCACACTATGGAAAACATCTCCCCTTCTTTAGATTTCATTTTAAAACATTTTCAACCCTAAATTTGAACATGGAATTTGAAATATTTCATAGCCAATCAACGGCAAAGTCAGATTTCTGACTGCAAAGTTAAATAGTTCATTCCCATTAAATTTAAATGACCTAAGTGGAACTTTTTCTGACCAAATATATCAGTCTCGCTATGGAAAACATCAACACTTAAGATTTAATTTAAAAACATTTTCAACCCCAAATTTGAACATGCAATTTGGAATATTTCAAAACTAGTGAACGGAAAAGTCAGATTTCTGACTGGAAAGGTAAATAGTTCATTCCCATTAAATTTAAATGACCGAAGTTTAACTTTTTCTGGTCAAACATATGAGTCTCGCTTTGGAAAACACGCACTTCCTTAGATTTCATTTAAAAACCCCAAATTTGAACATGAAAGGTTGTTATTCATTTTTCTAAAAAAAGCCAACCAACACATAAGCAGACGTTAGAAATAGTTCAACACTATCGCCGATCATTATTGGAAATAAGCATTTTCAAAACTTTAAAGAAATCTAAGGGTTAAATATTAACTATTTTAATTTCTTCAGACTTTTGAGTTAAAATATAGGGTATTATTGGAAATGTAATGAAATTATAGGAAAAAAAAAGAAGGGCTAGGAAATATAGAAACTGGTGTCACCCTACGAACTGGAAATCGTAGATCAGGGCTCATGGTGCACTAATTTTTTAATAAATCACTTTACATTTAGTCAAATACCCCAATGCCCTTTAAAATGGAAAAGGTTTCCCATGAAAAGGATATACCGTTTTTATTTCAAAAAGTTATCATATGAAAGTGGATTTTTTATAACTTACCCAAGGCACTTTACTTGTTCTATCCACTTGAATACAGGGATACTTAGTGAACATGAGCTGTCCTACGGTTTCATAATCGCTTTTTGTGGTCATATTGAATTTTGATAGTAATCCATATGCAAGCTCACTTAATATTTTTGAGAATACTGCCATTGTCTTTCCTTCAATAAGTTTTGCCTCTGTATAGTTAGAAAACTCTGGTAGTTCAATTAATTTTCTCATCTGTAAATAAATTTATTGAAAATGATAATTTTTATACTTTCCTTCTTCGTATTATATCTTATAATCAAGCTTGAAAACCAAAGAGTAAAGAAAATACACCCCATTAGGAGTGAAGGCACTCAAGTGATTTCACTCTTCAATTTCTAATTCCGTATTGGCACTGAGTGTCATTCCCGATGAGGAGCTTTTTATTTGCCTGTCATTATTTCTCTAAATTACATAGTTTCTATACTCTTCGTAAAAATTAAGAAGTAATTATACCGTTAGTTCTCTTTGTGAATGAGCTGTATTTAAATTTCCATCTATTTGCTTAAAAGCAGAAGAAATATTTTCTTCGTTGGAATTTCGTGAACTAGTTGCATCAAGGCATAAAGTCTCACCATTTTAAAAAAACTGAATATAGATACTAAATAATTACCTGACAGTCAAGTAAAATTGAAAAGTTTGTGGACGGTGTACTACGGATTGAGTAACACTCTCCATCTCCTAATATCATAAGTTGCTTAGCAGCACATATTATAAGTAAACTCCAATCATCTATTTCAGTTCCATCTTCTTCTAACACAGCTTTAACTGTGAGGCTTTGAGAAATATTTAATTTGGCACAACCTGAGTAAAAAATTTATTTTTTACTGCATATTCTTTTAAGATATTAATCAAATGGAGTACCTTGTTTAATGAAATCTTCATGGTTTTCTGCTAGTACAGCTTTCTTAATTTCACAGGTGTTATTTATTATCTTAAAGAAAGGCATTTTCTATAAAAAAGAGCTAGCCTAAAAGCCTGTTACGACAGTGTAATTTCTTTATGGTGATTGGCAAACCAGGAAAATATTTATAATATGAGAAAGCTGACTTTTTTACAAAGTTATATTTAAAGAAATGCGGTATTTCTTTATTCGGACAACTGCTTGTATTATTTTCTTTTTCCAAAACAATTACTGCTATATTTCCAATTGTCATGGACTTTCAGGGATTATGCCCACTAGACAAAATTTTATATACATGTTTACAGAACAGGTTAAAACATTAATAGGATATGAGTGAAATTAAATATCGGCCATGTATGTATATATAGATCTAAATGACAAGTAGTTATGATTAAATAACAAAGTTCCACATTTTGCACATTGTACAACATTACATAAAATTTGCCATTGATAAAATGGCTAACTTGAGGCCACATATAGACAAGATTATTAATTGGAACCAAAAAGCTTGGTCCACACATGGGTCTTTTAAATATGGTTATCAAAATACTCAATTTCAGTGTTCTGGCATACAACATAACAAACGAGGTTAATGCAAACTGGATGGATAACGATCATAAAGACCGGGCCACCAAGTTCCGGAAATTCTTTAACCAAAATTGTGTCTCTCTCGTACAAATGACCATAAACAGTTATTGCTTGGCTAACGTGCATGCGATTCGTTTCTGCTGCATTTTCATCAAACATTCTCAAAGAAGGTTTTAATTCAACGTCTATCTCAGTATCATAGCCTTCTTTAACTTCCTCAACACCACCAAGAAAATCTTTATTTTTCCCACCACTTCCATTAGTTTGTTGAAGACAAAGCCACCGTTGATGCATAAGTGCCATTGTTTTAGGGACGGCTTTAAAACAGCGCCATCTTTTATTTTTGAAATATGAATGTTTGCTCTCAAATCTCATACATGAGTGGTATCGTAAAGGGCCAAAATTCTTAATTTGGTCTGGAAAATATACTAAATAGTGCATTTTTGGAGTAACATTAGAGTTGGGATAGAGAAGTTGGAAGTTTTCATTGTGTTCTGCAACTAAGTGTTTAAGGGTTAATATGGAATTGTTGTTTGCCAAGGAAGATAGGCACAACTGCGTTATTTGTGTTTATCGAAGAAAGTTTGACCAATTTGGATTGTCTTTTGGTAATTCAAACCCAATATATAAAGGCATCTGAAATAGCATAGTTTTCATTTCCGAGGCAGTCTGTTTCAGGTCCCCTTTTTTCTCAAGATGTTTTTTTTTCTATCAAAGATTGTATCACTTCTTTTTCTGATTTATTATATTTAAATGATTGAATGGAATTATTTAGGTCATCAAGGCTAAACAGTTTCATCTCATATTTAAAATGGTAGAGCATAAGTTTGGTTTCATATTTTACTACTCCTTCCAGTAGCACATGCATTGGATCATGTAAAAGGTCTTGCGTCACATTAAAGTCTGGTATTTCTGACAAAGGACTTTGTTTATTTATACCATATTGCTTAGACCAATAAACTTTCGAACAGCTTTTTAAAGCGTCTAATCTATCAGAATGTTCCTCATTGTCTCTTAAAGGAAACGTTTCCGCTACTTACGACGAATTAATTTCTGGTTTTGTAATCTCACATGTTCTACAAAATCTAAAAGCGGATCCAAAACCTTCTTTAATGCCTCCTATTTCTTGGGCAGCCAGGGTATCTCCTAAGACAAATGCCAACTTTCCCTTAATATTTCTTACTACTCCATTTATATTATAGTTAAAACCAGTATCTAATTCTTTAAATTCAGTAAAAATATTCCCAAGCAATGCATCCAATCTAAATGACTTCACATCTTTATGTTTTGCAACCGCAAGTAGTTGGATAGAAGTTAACTTTGGACGTTTACAAGGTGAAATGTGTAAAAGCTGCCAGTAAAAAACTGTAACCTTATGCTTTTTAGCATGGGCACCAATTGGATTTGCAAGTTCAAAATCATCTAAATATAACGCAAAGAGCAAATTTAAAACGAGATTTTGTTCTTTCACTGGACACTTTTTTTTCATAACAACACCATCAAAAATATCACGCATGATTTCAGAATATGCACATTCTAACCCCCCATCTGCAATAATTTCTTCTACCTCGGGCATTGCTAGTAGATTTTTCAGAGACGTTAGAAATGGAATATAATAACCAAAAGCCATTTTAATTTTTTTCTTGTTTGCTGAAGGTTGAGAAAGCGTTGGCTTATCGTACTCCCCCATTTTGACCTTTACAGGTGATACGTAATTCATTTCAGTCTTGAAAAATGTATCTCTTATGTAGGCACTCTCTAATCCTTTAAAAGGAATTGGTTCTTGATTAATTAAATTATTGGCTTTGTATATTTGAATGAGATCGGAGGAAGTGGACATAACTCTTTTAACTTTAAAACATATGAAGCTTCAATGAATTGTTGTTTTGAGGGTTTTGCTACAGCTAAAGCATCAATTCAATTCAATTTGGATATGTGGTTCATTGAGGGGGGCTATATCACAACCTGGGTGTTTCCTCACCTTGTGACTACGAAAAGACCCAGCTTTTTTAAATACTAACCCACAAATGTTACAACGAAAGTTAATAGTGGCAGCATGTTTGTGGTAACGTACAGTATGTTTCAATAGCTCATCATCTGATTTGCTATAAAAAGCACAATACTGGCAAACTTTCACAGTGTCTCGATCCATGTCTAAAATAATATTAATGAGTGCTTGGTTTATTTAACTGGAATGAGAGATGGGAAAGGGAAGAAAATTATGCACCTTAATGGTTCTACAAATTTGTAATATTTTAAAATAAAATAAAAGTACGAGCATTACTGTCAAGGACTTGAAAATAACTTGATATATAAACAGATATTTATATAGATTAGTCGCTAAAGCGGACAATGAAAACTGTATAAGCCCTGAAACAAACTGAAAATAAGTGTCTCCAATTAGAAAATAATGCAATTTGCCAACTTCATTTAACAAAATCCAAATGATATTTCAGATCATAAATATTTATTATATAACTTTTTAATTTCATTGAGTATGATAAATTTAATCGAAAGATTTACTATTAAAAAATTGTGCTTTAGCCCATGAGAAATTTCAAATATTTAAATGTTTTAATCAAATATATAAATCAGAAAATTACATTTCAATAACAAACCCCCAACAACAAACTAAGACATATACACATGAACACATAAACCTTCTACAGATGTTGTAATGATGTGCCCTATACGTAACTTAGGTGTTCTTCGCTAAATATGAAATATTATACAGATGTCCTATGTGTACTCTTTGTGTTCCTAGGTGTAACTTTAATGTTCCTGGAACATCTATGGCACATCCATAGCACGTTTATGGAGCACCTGTATTACATTTGTTAGTGTTCTTCTGCTTCAGTATAATACAGCTTATACTTTCAAGAAAGTAAATGAAAATAGACTTAAATAAATAAATTGTGAATTTTAAAACCAATTTAAGTCTCTTTTCATTTAGTTTTTCACAATGTGCTTCTCTTCACGTCTATTCAAGAAAGTACATTGGTAGCAATTGCAACGATGCAGTTGGGTATTTTTTTTTTTGGTTTTCAACGGCAATGGAAACTGAAAGGAGTTTATATATTTCCGTTTACCCTATTTTATCTCTAAAACTAAGATTTAAATAAATTAATTTGACGGTCAAGGCTAAGGCAATGTACAACAGCTAATTTCATTTTTATAATAAATATTGTAAATGTGTCAGAAAGTGAAACTTTGCCATGTGAGAGAAATTGAAAGCTCAAATTTTCATTTTTTTTATTTTGGACTAATTTCACTCACATGATAATGTTTGAGAGGTGTACACAGACTGATTGAGTTACTTTTAAACTAAATTTATTGGTAACTTCTCATCCATTTACA
Source organism: Leiobunum rupestre (assembly GCF_980474605.1). Classification (NCBI taxonomy): domain Eukaryota; kingdom Metazoa; phylum Arthropoda; class Arachnida; order Opiliones; family Sclerosomatidae; genus Leiobunum; species Leiobunum rupestre. The sequence continues at coordinate 2,104,860 of NC_143386.1, forward strand.
TATCAGCTGAATTATGTAACTTGATTCATGAAGACAAATTTGTATATTGACTATTAAAAATTTGTAATATTCAATCTTGATTATATTCCAGTCATAGAGAAACCTTACTGTGATATAATTTAAAATATTTACCTGACATTTTATAATTTACTCGAAAATGTAATAATAAGGAATGGTTTTCGTAGGTCAATTTTTAAAAGATCTTAGACACTGATAAGAGTAAATTTTCTTTATAACAGTGGAATGTAATCCAGGTATAAAATGTCTTTACGTAATAAGTTGCATTATGCAGCTGATATGCAAATGCATGGGAAGTTGCCATTAAATATAGTTTAAAAGTAACTCAGTCTCTGTACTCCTCTCAAACATTATCATGTGAGAGAAATTGAAAGCTCAAATTTATATTATTTGATATTCTACTAATTTCACTAAATTCACTCACAATGACAGAAGGACAAGGCTTACGAATTTATTCTCAATTATAGGAGAGTTGGCTTTCATTACACATTTAACTTATGTCGTTCGTGGAAATTGTTAATTAACCATCTTATAATATGATTAAATAACAAAATTTATACTAACCATAAAGTAGATATTCAAAATCCAGAAGGCCTGGCCACACCAACAGTATCTTCTATAACTGCCAAGTAAAATGGCGCCTGACGAGACTTAGCTGGCGCGTAAATACGAAACGGTTCCGCCTAAACGTTTTGTTTAAAACCTAAGCATTGTGTTTAGAAAAACGTTTACTTCCCGAAAACGTTTGCGAAATAAACACTTCATAAGGCGCCGCAACGCGTACGAAGTGTTTAGAATTTTGGCGTTTCTTTTAACAACACAAAGACGTTTAGGATTTGAACATAATTTTTTCCCGTTTAGAAAAAACACATGTTTAGATGTGAGAAATGTGTTTAAAAGCTAAGCATTGTTTTTTCTGTGTCGTTGATAGACCATAGAGGTCTTTATACTGAACGTTATATCATATATATAAAAGTTGAATAAGAGTGGTCCCAACGAGGACCCTTCGGGTACACCGCACATGACTTCATAACATACCTTAGATGTTTCACCGTTACATTTAATTTAATTCGTACGATTGACTAAATAATCTTGACACCATTTTAAAATTGAACCGGACAACCCATGTTTTTTAACTTGTTTATAAGTCGAGGGTGCTATACTCTATCAAAAGCTTTTGACAGGTCTACATAGACAGTGTCGACTTGACCGCGAGTAGTAACTATTGGATCGATAAAATTTGCGAAAGATAACAAATTTGTCTCTACAGGGCGCCCCTTGACAAAACCCTGTTGACTATCAGGCAAATATAGTTTATACCAATTATATAGATGGCGTTCAACCGAAAAATCAAAGGTCATAGCAAGTGAATCCTGGACGGGAATTGGTCTGAAATTCGAGGGATCGCCTTTAAACACTTTTTTTTTATGTACGGGTGATATAATTGCAGGCTTCCAAGCAGTTGGGTAGACACCAGTAGATAAGGAGAGATTAAAAATAAACAACAGTGGTTTAATCAGAATTTCACTACACCCCTTTATTAAGAAGTTTGGTATGTCGTCAAAACCTGAACAAGTATTAGTTTTTAATTTCTTAATGGATTGCATAACGTCATCTTCTGTGAGACAAAGTAAAAAAAATATTCGGTGATTGACTGTAATAGTTTTCTGGACTACTGAAACACTAATGAATTTTTATCTTATTTAACATCAAAAAATGTCCTAACCCTGTTTGAACAAAGGTTTTGCCGTATGGAGGAATAGCTTGGGCATCACAAAAAGGGGGATCGGGGCCTACTGACTGAAAAATAAGCCGCTTAAAAACATCGCTGAAGTAAGAAACTGCGCACACTAAATCGAAAGTTATATCATGAACGATAATTCAACAAGTTGGCAAGCCAAAATATACCTCTACTCGAATTGTCCCTAGTGGTATTAATTTCTCGAGATAACCCTTAAAGTTGTATCTCCGCAATTTAGAGTTATTTGTTAAAAATGTTATCCCAGTTCTATCCCACCCGGTATACAATTTTAATTAAAATTAAAATAATTGAGATGAAACGACCAATTTTAATTTATTCAGAATATCATAAGTTAAGTAGTAACAACAGTGAGTTAGACGTACTATATTAATGCACAATTGAATTAAACCCTTTTTACAGTACAAGTTTATCAGTTGAATATAATACGAAGCAAATTTTTATGAAAGAAATATCTACAGAGGGTATTATAACGACTGTTCGCTTTTTGGTTTATAATTTTAACGGAATCGGGGTGATTATAATTAAACAATAGTTTATCAAAATTTTGTTAAAAGAATATTCCCTAAGGCCTCGCGATAAATTTACGAGAATAATTTCCCGTCGCCGTTATATCGAAAATTTATTTGATTCGGGATTGCCAGAACTGTAATGTTGTGGGCGAGTGATTAGAAAATAAAATGGCAACCAGAATTATGCAAAATTATAAATGTTTATTTTTATTCAGAACAGTCTATGGAACGTTCTAGATTTAACTTTCATCAATGACCCAATAATATATATCCCTTCTACGTAATTGTACAGAACTGGTACTCAAGTGTCTAAGACTAGATTTGTCTTAGTTCATCGTGATTGAAAAATAAACCAAAACACACTTACACTTAAGTAGATATCATAAATTATACTGAGTAATTTTAACTAAATTGAAACTACCTAACAGGTTGAGTTAATAATTTCAAGGGTATAATTTGGTTATTCCAATTCAAAAAATAATAACAATCAATTTTATCTTACAGCTGACTTGAGTTAGTTCACAATTACTTTAACACTTTCAGTCTTAAACACGCACTGTTCATACACTTAAGTCCATTCACTCTCGTTCCAAACGCGAAACACAATTTAACTCTTTTCTTGACCGAAGACCGAACATACTAATTAAAACCGCAAAGTTACCTAATAACTTTTGACCGACACCAGGACCCCGTCCTGTAGTAGTTCGTCTGCCAGCCAAGAACTAAGAAAGACTATATCTTCTATATTGACGGCAACGGCCTTATATACATTTATTTTGTGTTTTTTGACCCGTCGAGATTTGACTTAAGTTCGAAAAATTTAAGAGATTATATTTTTAACCCGGTTTGATTTATAGTTCTCCACACGGTGGCGCTATATTATTGCTTTGATATAGTTTCCGCGGGAGTTTTGAATACTTATCCTTTTTCTAAGCGTTATTAAATGGTAACAATGAACTATTTTTTTGTGTTTTAATGAAATTTTGTTAAGAATTTTACAAAAATTTAAAACAAAACAAAAAAACGTACCAATGAATAAACAAACAAAGTTCAATAAACAAAATATACAGATATTGTATTAATCCATTTAGTAAAAAAAAACCCGCCTTATCATAATGGTTCCTTTACTTTAATATTTTCCCTAAGGAAGTCAATGGCTCGGCGGTGAGCTATCCGCATTGTTACAATGCGACCCGAGTTCAATTCCTGATCACGATAAAATTTTACATAAAAATACTAAAATATTTAATTAAATATAAGATTAATATAATCCATAAATATTTAATTAAATATAAGATTAATATAATTAATAAATATTTAATTAAATATAAGATTAATATAATTAATAAATATTTAATTAAATATAAGATTAATATAATTTATAAATATTTAATTAAATATAAGATTAATATAATTTATAAATATTTAATTAAATATAAGATTAATATAATTTATAAATATTTAAAATGATGTAGAATAAATTATAGTACCTAACGTTATAACTTTGTAAAGGACATTCGCCAAAGCTGTTATTTAGAAAAACACCGTAAACTAACAAGCGTTGGTGGCTCAGTGGTTAGAGTACACTCTGTTCAAAAAGTCTTTGCCCGTGGGATATTTCGAACATTTTCACCCGTCATTTCTTGTATAGTTGCATCAAGTTGAAGCGGACATCGGTAGTAGATAAATAAAATGTTTAGCTACAAATTGGCCAAAATCATTTTCTGAATAGACTTATAATTTGGCCTATTTTTGCCTAAAAGAGGGGGTGTCAACTTTTTTATTTTTGATCTCAGGTCATTTTAAACCTGATTTTCGTGTTCTCCGGGGTTGATTTATATTTAGAAAGTGTTGGAATTATTCAAATCGACGCATTAGTTCAAAAGATATTAACCAAAGACGTTTTCACAGAAATTGAGAAATATCTAAACATCTCACCAAGCCATTTAAAATAATATATGTTGACGGGTTCTGTTGCCATCTATAGTTCCTAGAAGTAATATTTTTTCTTTAATTCTAAATATGTAACAAATTGAAGGTTAACATAAATATTTTCTGGCGTCGCACCTGTTCGTTTCTCAAATGAGCACATGAAAACATTTATTATTTTAAATGGCTTGGTGAGATGTTTAGATATTTCTCAATTTCTGTGAAAACGTCTTTGGTTAATATCTTTTGAACCAATGCGTCGATTTGAATAATTCCAACACTTTCTAAATATAAATCAACCCCGGAGAACACGAAAATCGGGTTTAAAATGACCTGAGATCAAAAATAAAAAAGTTGACACCCCCTCTTTTACGCCAAAATAGGCCAAATTATAAGTCTATTCAGAAAATGATTTTGGCCAATTTGTAGCTAAACATTTTATTAATCTATTACCGATGTCCGCTTCGACTTGATGCAACTATACAAGAAATGACGGGCGAAAATGTTCGAAATCTCCCACGGGCAAAGACTTATTAAACAGAGTGTACATCTCTTGCACGAGGCAGACCCGGGTTCGATTCCCGGTCGGCGCCAATAAATCGCAAATTGATACTTAGACGAATACCGTGTGCAATTGGTGGAAACCCTGCCATTGGACGTTGAGAGGTTGCATAACACTCAGCACTTGGTCCATCCCAAACTCATTAATAAGACGTTGGAGCGAAAACGCCCATACAAACACAACAGACTCAACATTCACAACATGCACATAAACATTACAAAAAATATTCAATCAAACTGAGATAAAACTGCGGCGACGGTGAGCGTTAACGAAAGCAACAACCAAATCCAACCCAACCGCAAATTTATCCATTAACGCTCACCGTCACACAGTGGTTTTGCCAACCTTTCGACTTCGTTCCCTAATTCCAAGCAATTGCGAACGCGGATTACGAGATAATGCATACGCAATGATTACACTTTGCTACACAAATGCGTACGCGTTCGCAGGACACACAGACAGACACACAGACACGGTGATTGTAAAACCCCTCCTAGGTTACATAGTACCCTCGGAGAGGTAAAAATAAACACCACGAACTTAAACAATAAGAATTAGTTTATTATTAAAAGTGAAATACTGACCAACTTTGGCTCACAAAATTTCGCATAAAGGGTTCCGTAAAAATCGCTACAAGAGGAACAATAACGAGGGGTAAGACACTCAAGAACTCAGGTGTACATTTGCTATTGGAACTCTTATGAACTCTAGAGAACTCCCGCGAACTCTCCTCGAGCTCCCGCGAACTCCCTCAAACTCTCGAGAACTATCCCGAAGATATATATTTAAAAAAAATAGCTACTATTGTTCTGTTTGAATTAAATAAAATGGAGAACTATTACTGTTTAACTATCAGGGCAAAACCAACCTCCTTCCTGACAAAAGTTAACCATTTAAAGTTATTTTATCCTAGTCAAATAATTTGATCGTCTTTGGTATCATATTTTATGTAAAAAATATTTCAATTATTAAACAGTTCTTATCAGATATAATCGGTTTAGCTATCTTTTATATATTTTGATCGGATTAAAGCGGATAATTCACAGTTTTCAAACTTATAAAGAAAATGCGGGTGAAAGAAACGTGATAATCGTAAATATCCATTCGTTCGGGTGACGTTTTATGGTCAGGCACGCTAGCGATATCTGCCCCGTACAATTATCATGGCGGAGGGAGTGAGTGACTTACCGGAAACGGAAAACGACAATTAGAAAAGAAATTACCGAAGCTTTGTGTGGAAACATTTTGAAGTTGAAGAAAAATGGCAATTTGCAGATACTGCGAAAAGTATGTAAAACTAATTTTAATTAAATAACGAGAATTATTGGTTCTGTAAGTGGTTTTTGCATAGTAAATACCTACATGTTTTAATAACCAGCATTCAAATGTAACGTATCCCTAATTAAATAATGTGGTACTGTAACTATTACGTCAACAATATTACAATATCTAAGCTGGTCTTAATCGTAGAGGTTTTAGGGCACGACTACGACACGAAACACTTATGCTACGGTGCCAATGTTTATTTCAGTTTCAAGGTTTTCCCCCTTTGTTTGGTTGTATGTCACAATGGGAATGCTCAAAATTAAAACATATTAGTTACAGCTATGGGTAAGCTTCGCTAATGTTATATATTATCCAATCATAATCAAGTTAATGATCAAAACCCGTATACAAATCGAGATGACTAAACCCAGGTAGCAAAATCACGTGTTTTTCACGAGTTTTGAAATAATTTATTTCACGTGTTACATCCACGTGTGTCCACGATGGATCATGTCCGCCTAAATCACGTGTGTACGCATTTATAATCCACATGAGTAACACGAGTAAAAAACTAAAAACCCCTCTTCAACACCTTTCAATTAATGACTTTACACTATCTTAACACCTTTTAACCACCAATGTTACACTTGTTAACACTTAAATAACACCATTCGAACATCAACCTTACACTTAAATAACACCACCCAAATACATATTATACACTTCCTCAACACCCTACTTACAATTCCTCAACACCAATCAAACACTTGTCTAATAGTTGCTGACTAATATTAACTGTTTAAGAAACAAGTTCAAACAACCAAATTCATAACGAAAAATCGTATAATAACAAATTTATTGTAGTGTGATAGTGGTACAATAATGAACGAATCAGTTTTCCTTTGATTAAACAGGCGATTTTGTCAAATTAAATTAAAAATTTTAACAAGATGATTACTTTTCGCAATCCTCATTGTTCTTGTTGTTTTCTGCTTGTTGTTCAGCGTTTAAGGTTTTGTTTTGGTTTTACCTTGCCCTTGCTCGAGCTTTAAATTCTAACGGTCGCTTGTTTCAACCATTCTTTAATGATCTCTTCAATATCGGTTTCCTGGGCTTTTATGTAACTAATGTTTACTCGTAGAGCACCTTTAAAATTTTAACATTTTGGTCAATTATAATGATTTAATTAATGTAAGCAAATATTAAAACAAATTAAAGAAGTATTCTTACTAATTACTAAATCTTTGGTCAATAAAATCTTAAATGACATCACGCAAGAGATTTTCCCATTAAAAGTATTAAATATTGAAATAAACAAAAATATAACTGCTCTATAGACTACACCACCATAACAGACTTTGCTACCATCAACAAACCTTTTAAAGGTTTTCATGCAAGAGATTTTTCCATTAAAAGTATTAAATACCGAAATTAACTCTTAATTTCAATTTCAAATCAACAAAAACAACTTTTCTCTAGACAACACCACGACAACGTACTTTTTTACCATCAATAAACCATTAAAAGTATTATATACTAAAAGTAACTCTTTATTTCAATTTCTAATCAACAAAAATATAACTGCTCTCTAGACTACACCACCATAACAGACTTTGCTACCATCAACAAACCTTTTTAAGGTTTCCATGCAAGAGATTTTCCCATGAAAAGTATTACATACTGAAATAAACTCTTAAATTCAATTTAAAAGCAACAAAAATATAACCACTCTGCAGACTACACCACCATATCAGACTTTTTCGCCATCAACAAACCATAACAAGGTTTTTAAATATACATAAGTAATAATAAAGTTGAACTTTGGCTTTAGAAATTAATCCAACCAATCAATGACTTATTTCAATTATTTAAAAGTATGAAAATATATTTACCTTAGTGCTATGAAATATGTCCTTTGTGTATTATTTAGCGAATGTTACCATGCGGTCGGACAGGAAATTACAAAGGCTTAATGGAAATACACAAAAAATTAATTTAACCATAAGAATATAACATAATTTACAGTTTAACAAAAGGCTCATGACTACCTTTGGTGAATTCTTGCTTGAAGGATTTATCATAATATACAAATTTCTATAGTATTAATTAAACTAATACACCGACCGATTTTATCCTGTTCTATCGCTTAGCAGATAAAAGTAAAATGGCTACGATGGTACGTACGACCACCGCGTGGCGTCACTCTCGGCGATGGTGATAGACTCGTTGTTGTTCATTTTTAGAAGCAACATATGGTGTAATAGACTAGTTAAGATACTCGTCTAATGATTTACATTTGACAGGGCACGGGTCAGTGGCGTAACGACAAATTTTGCCCCCCCCCCGCAGGATATCAAAAGGGTCCTTTATAATTTTTTTTTATTTACTATGAAGGGGTATTACAATTTTCGGAAGTGTGTAAGTAAATTCAATGCAATATAATGAAATTTATTGTTTATTGCTTCAACTTAAAAATCAATTTTAAGTTAAAATTGTTTTTTTCTTGCTTTCATAGCCGCGAAGTCATCTATTAGTTTTGACACATCCATAGATTGAGCCGCTTCCGCTTCAATATTTAGCATCGCTAAAGAAGATAACCTCTCTTGGCTTATTTGTTTCTTAAATAATTTTTAATAATTTTAAGTTTTGAAAACGACCTTTCGGCAGAGGAAGAGGTGACTGGAATGGTTAGAAATAAAATTAACAAAGAACAAACTTCGCTGAACGATGTACTCATAACCATATTTGCTAAATCACGAATGCTATTTAATTTGCTAATTTCAGACTTCAAGGTGTTCACTAATAGCACAAGTTGAATTGAGAGTGCCTCAGATAAGTCTTCGTCGTATTTCTTTTGAATTATCTCCACGGACTTCATCAATTCTGTATAGGAAAGAAGCACCAGTCTCTTTGGTTCAAGAAATGAAAACAAATTCGCGATACATTTTAGTCCTTTAAAGCGGGCATAGATTTGACAACTAACAAGATCGGTAGTTTTGTTGAACACATTTACCTTAAAGCTACTTTCGGCGTTAGTAAAACGAAAATCTTGGGCTAGCTCACCACTCAGTCTCTTAGTAACTTTTTGTCTCTTCTCTTCAAATTTTGTAGAAACACCCCATATCTTTAAAATTTCCATGGCTTCTAATTTAATAGTGTCGTAACTATTCCTTAAAATCTGTAAACTCTCAGCAGCTGTTAATATGTCTATAGTTTTGGATTGTAAAGACTTTGATGCCAAATTTACCAGTGAAAGAATTTTTGTCATTAACACCGATAAAAGAACAGACTCAAATGTTTCCATAGCTTTTCGAATTTTAGAGGCCTCGTCTCGTTCGTCTTTTTTGGCACTAGTAGTGTTATAAATGAGAGAACGCTCTATGAGGCACCTAATGAGGCACCGGGACACCGGGCACCGTGCCTCATAGAAATAACATGGGGCACTATTTGACGGTGTCTAGAAAAAAAAGTACCGGCTCAACATCGAAGCGTTTGAGGCAACTAATGAGGCACCGGGCCTCATAGAAATAACATGGGGCACTATTTGACGGTGTCTAGAATAAAAGAACCGGCTCAACATCAACGCGTTTGCCGACAATAAATCCCCATAGAATTAACATGAAGTATTATTTTAACGGTATCTCACGAGCACCATGCCGCATAGAATTAACATGGGGAATTATATTGACGGTAATTGATGCGTTTACCGGTCGTAATTGTACTGCGAGAGAGCTGTGAGTACCGTATCTCATAGAAAATACATGGAGACGAGGATTTGAATATTGACCGTGAATTGTTTAAACATGTATTGCGTGGATATACCCTTAATTTACAAAGCCTTCTTAATCTTCTGTTTCGAACGTGGTGGTATAATCCTAATTGTTTAAGGCGTGGTACAAAGTGCAACAAAGTTTACTATAAAAGCCAGAATTTTCCTTTAAAATATCATTCTGAATTAGGATCCCAGAGTCCCTTACACCTTAGAATTCGAATACTCAGAAGATGTAAGTATAAACTTTTCCACATTAAATTACTTTAAGTTATTTCTAACGATTTTGATTCCCCTTTCAGGAAAGTCGGTAAGGTTTTCCCTATTTCTACTACGAAGGGGGTATCGGTAACCCCAGACTGTCATATTCACATCGGTACTTTGGATGGTGGTGTTGGAATTGAGTTGACGGAAAGCCAGTTCAAGCAACTACGGAGAGCGAGCGGTCAAATCACTACGTTCTTGGAAGACGATTCGATCCCAAATTCATCTTTCATCTTTCCAATGACTTTTTTGTTTACGTCATTGAAAAGAGGATGATTCGTGGGATACCCCGAGAAATCGAAGTGATGGGAGGAATTTCCGAAGTCCGTGTAAACGTCCTCCGTTTGTATATTGTACGCGATGCTGTCCGTGTCCGTGAAAAGTAATCGGACCTTGTCACCGTAGGTCTTGCGCATGTACTCGTAATGAAACTCGTACATGGTTAGTTTCGAAAGATCCAAAACGGTTAAACCGGTGTAAATTGGTCTATTCAAAGTAAGTGACTTCTTCTTCATATGAATACCCACGAGGTTTTTGTGGAAAATCGTGAATTTTTCAAATGCCGGAGAAGACGCTTTCTTAATAGCCCGCTCAGGTGTTTGTACGAGATGGAAATCTATCCGATTTCTCAAGTTCGCCATTGTTTTATTTCGCACAATAAATACTGTTTGTAAAAAAATTAATCTACTTATTTTTCATTTACTTTGATTAATAACGTACCAAAACAGGAGTTGTTTAAAAGTTTGAAAAAATCTTTTTCAAAACTGTTTTTGGCAAGTTTCCTCTTTTCGGTATTGAAATTTATGAATGGGCGAAGCCAGGGAGATTGATCGAAAGAGAGTATTCTGTGAACTTTCGTGAGTTTAAGTCCCTTCGATACGTAGTATTTTTAATTACGATAGTGAACTACGTATCGCTCTTTGTTGTTGAGATTAGGGACGAGCTTAGGCAGAGTGTCTTTTGCTGGGAAGTTTAATCTTTGAAGCATCAGTTTGTAATAGGAAGAAAATTGATCCGTAGTTATTCTTTGAGATTCGGGTGCGAGGGGGTAGCAGTTGTGTTCATGATGCAACTCAACGGGGTATTCCAAGTCGACTTCCAAAATGAAGCCGTAGGGAAACTCGTGCGATAAAGTAACCACATGTTTATGGGTTTAGTCGAGTAGGTCTTCGACGGGCACCCAAGCGAACCTAGTCGTGGGTAAGTAATCGACCATGGCGAACCCGTAGAGATTATTTTTGTCAAGCTACATGATGTAATTACACTTTTTATTGGGGTCGTAGCTTTCGGGGATGTACGGGTTATTGGCTTCGGCGTAGCGGTGACAAATCATCGAAATTCCTTCCCGAATTCCCCGTTCAATAAACAAGTGCATGTCAATATCGAGTAGTAGCTCCAACTTCACTTTTGTCATGTGGAGGGCTGACTCCCAGGCAAACCCAGGTCCTAATAATTATAATTACGTGTTAACTTATTTATATCTAAAATAATCAAATACGTAAGTCGTACCGGTATAATGACAATGATCTCTGACTGCCGGATCATCTTGCGTAAGAATTTACTGACACACGTAACATTGTGTCGCGGTACGGCACAATTCTTCTTCGAATGGTGTGAGATTCATTGGAATATTTTCCTTCAATAATTTGGTGATGGTGCTCCGTTCCATCTACAAACTTTCAAGAAAAATGTCGATAGCGTCGGTTCCTCTATTCGTAACAGGGGCATTTGACTTTCCTGTAATAATGCTAAACGTCGTAGCGAAAATAAACTTTTTAATGAAACCAAATATAAATACCGTCGGGTCCTATTACGACGTAACTAAAACCACAAGCTACGTGCTCCGAAAGTTTCGTTGTTGATGATAGTGAGGAATCGGGTAAACAAGACTGGATTCGGTCAATTATAGATTCAAAATCCGCGTAAATGACATAGGGAACCTAAAAATAAATGTGTTAAGCTCTTAAATTCATGAATTTCCGAAATTATTTTTTACCTTTTGAAGCCAATTAATTTTTTCGAATTTTAAAACGGGATTTTTGTGTGGCATTTTGACAAGTTGGGGGTCGTGAACGTTGCAGTTTTTCACGTGTTCACTATGGTTTCTAGCACTATTTTGTCCTGAAAAGCGATGTAAGCAATAACGACACACGTGAATTTTCCCGTTATGGTTTGTGAAATGACTTAATAGTCGACTAATATCCGTAATTAGGCAAAAATGTTGGTTTCCTTTTGACTTGAGATAAAGCAGATCTATTTGATGATCTTCGGGGGCTCTGTTTTCGCTTACATGAAGAGGAAAAACTACTTTTTCGTAGCCGTAAACGTTGATAGATAGATTATTTTTATTTTCAAATTTTTTGAGTGTAAAATGATTTAATTCGAAAGGAAACGAAATGTCACTGCAGTCTAATTCTTTTTCAAACATCACGTATTTATTCTGATTATCGCGATGGGAATTTGGAGGTTGTGGATTCAGTTTAGCGAGGACACACCACAAGAAACACTTTTGGTCTTTGGTTTTAATATTTAATACTCCTTTGCCGGCATTATTGAGCTCAGGGGGAGATTTATATACGTACCCCGGACCAGCAGTATGTACGCTATATTATCGATTTGAAGAAACAAGATACGGTCTATGGTACAGCCACTGCCCATATCTTGGAATTCCTCAATCGCGTGTGTTATTTGCTTCACAGTTCACACACGAGTCTATTTGTGCTGGTATTACATCTGGTAAAAGTGTTGCTTGAGTTTTGCACCGGAAATACGGTAATGCCTCAACTTCCGCACCATCGTTTAATTCGCGTACGTATCTCACGCGAATAAAAATGTTCCACTTTAAGCCCCGCTTCTTATTAAAGTGATTTTTTAAATACTTCATTAATGCTGGTTTTAATGTTAAAATTAATATTTCGGAGTCTGTTTGGGTCGTTTTCGGAGTATACCGCGAGCTGACGATAGCGTCCTCAAAAACGGAGACTTCTTCGATGTTTTGAAGAAAATCGTCCGCCGATTGCTCGGATACGCCGACGTTTAGGAGATTTTGAAGCGGTTGGGGGTTGTCTTGATATCGGTGGTCTGGTGTGGCTGAAAGTGGGCTAAGCTGATGAACTCGCGAATGTTGAATTAATTTGTATCTTCGCGCAAAACAAATCTTACAGGTTGAACAAACATATTTTACATTTTCGTGTTGTTCTCGTACGTGGCGATTTAAAATTGACTTTTTAGAAAACTGTTTCGCGCATACGGTACACGGAAACATTTGTATGGTCTAGCTGTTTATCGCAACTGGTAAAGAGTGGAGGACTGACCTGATCTTTTATACCCTCCGCTTTCATGCCTATAGATCTGACATGTGTTAGACTCTGAACTCCATATATGTGAGATATTTTTATTTATAAAAACTCTATGTATCCCACTGTAGATTTTGTAATATGATAACGTTAACCAATATTTCCAGTACTATTTTGAATTTTTTTTTCATTCGTGTTCACCGACATATCCATTACTATTCAGTGGTACATCTATTCAGAACTAAAATATAATGTCTTTTCATGTAAGAAAAAAACATTGTATTTATTTATTTTTTAAATTATAAATTTTGAAACTCTTCTCCGAGAGTTTGCTTTATGACTTCTTCTTAAGCCAACAAAGCTTCCAAATCACAGTTATGATCATTTTTTTATTTTTTTCGTCATTAAGTGATTTTTTTCTGTTTTTTTTAATGACTTTTCCACCGGTGTGCTCCTCTTTTTTAAGTTTCGAGAGGTGGAAGAAGTGGGGGATAAGGATGTCGATGCTTGAGGTGTTGAAGTGGGTGATACTGATGTGACCGATGACGAGGAGGTGGCTGCGGAAGAAGTCGAAGGAGAATGTGTGGGTGATGTGGAGAGCAATGCCAAAAAAGCGTAGAGGCTTGGACATCCTCCTCCACAGTAATAGTCAAATCCATCTTCTCCAACTTTAAAAAAAAAACATAATAAAATGAAAACAAAGTCTTTTGTAAAAAAAGGTGTTCAAAAAATAACCATACTCATGATACCTGAATTAATGCCATCATCCCTCCGAAGGCCAGTCTTAGGTTAGTAGCAAAGGTAGACTTTGATGGTGTTGCTTTCTGGATCAGGTTCAAAGTGGCACCAAAATCCTTTATGATATTTTCGAATAATAACTTCGAACGTTCTAAAATTAAAATTGGGTAAATCGGGGCGACCTGGAACTGGGCCCAAGGTAGCTGTATATTTTAAGACCGCCACTACTACTGTTTTGTCTAAAGATGACATGTTTCCAGTTATTATTCAGAAGTCTGTATGACTTTGACTAAATCAGCACGAGCTTATATACTAGTCGAAAGGTGGAATTTACAATAACAAAAGTTCGATGTACATTCCTTACATTTCGAAAATGGTTATCTCTGCGTTTGAATGGGAACGGATTTAATTTTAAAGCAAAAATATATTTTAAAAGTTCGATGTACATTTCTTACATTTCGAAATTGGTTATCTTGGTGTTTCTATCAGATCTAACCAGATTGAAAATGGAATTTGTATAGGAACGTGATAGTTTAATCGATAAACATAACAAATATGATACAGACTCGGAACAACAAAGTGCTTCACATTCGGTTATTATAGTTAGAGGTCTGGGATGGTTAACTTTTATTCAATAGATAAAGCTTTCAGAATTATTCGTAACACGTTTTGATCAAGTAATTTATATTTCGGTATTACCTGATTAATTCTTTTATAAATTTGTAAAATTAATCGGAAAAACGACGTTTTTTTGATAAAAAGTTAAAATTTAACGAAATATTAAACGGCAAATTTCTTGGTTTACATTTTTTCCCGAAAAAAAAAACCAAATTTAAACATGGATAATGATTAACCGTCCCCGACCTTTAATTATAGTATATCATTAATTTATGAAAATTAAATATTATAACATATTGATTTAGACGATGCTTAAACTAACTTATCCTACAGGCGTTTGAATTAAATTATTGTTATTGAGTTAAGAAACGGAAAAATTGTTTGAATCAAAATATTTTATTTTCATGACAGTATTACATATTACATAATTTTATTTTCTGCGCTTTGAACAACGCGCAATTTGAATTATTAGAATGATATTTACACACTATTGGACATGGATCGGAAAGTTCTTGGTACTTAGGGCACCCTAAATCTTCGACGTTCACTAGTCTTTTTCCAAAAAGTTCGGAAAGGTTCAATTCTTTTTCCATCCCCTTTGTGAAAAAGGTTGCCGCTTTGGATTTTATGTTGGTAACTATCCCATCCAACTGGTCCAGTTGATGGTCACCCTCGTCCCAAAGCATCCCACAAACATGTCTAGAGATCCAACCGCACAGTCTCCTGTCTTTCGCGCTTAGCTCGATGTAAGGAAAAGGTGCTTTAAATGAGTAAACCCCATTATCCCCAGTTTCCACAACCAAAAACGACGTACTCATCGTTGGACCTCATAAAGTTGACTTCAATAATACACGAATTTCCTTCCGACCTTTAATTTATAAAATATAAGAAACGATTCCCTCAAACGTTTCATAATTTTTAGAAACCGTTTATATAACTAGCTACATCTATACTTACATCGTATTAGAATTCGAATTCCAAGTTACAAGGGACTCTGCGATCCTAATTCAGAATGATATTTTAAAGGAAAATTCTGGCTTTTATAGTAAACTTTGTTGCACTTTGTACCCCGCCTTAAACAATTAGGATTATACCACAACGTTCGAAACAGCAGATTAAGCAGGATTTGTAAATTAAGGGTATATCCACGCAATACATGTTTAAACAATTCACGGTCAATATTCAAATCCTCGTCTCCAATCTCCATGTAGTTTCTATGCGATACGGTACTCACAGCTCTCTCGCAGTACAATTACGACCGATGAACGCATCAAATACCGTCAATATAATTCCCCATGTTAATTCTATGCGGCATGGTGCTCGCGAGATACCGTTAAAATAATACTTCATGTTAATTCTATCGGGATTGACGGTCGGCGAACGCGTCGATGTTGAGCCGGTCCTTTTATTCTAGACACCGTCAAATAGTGCCCCATGTTATTTCTATGAGGCACGGTGCCGGTGTCCCGGTGCCTCATTAGTTGCCTCAAACGCGTCGATGTTGAGCCGGTCCTTTTATTCTAGACACCGTCCAATAGTGCCCCATGTTATTTCTATGAGGCACGGTGCCCGGTGTCCCGGTGCCTCATTAGGTGCCTCATAGAGCGTTCTCTCATTTATAACACTACTGGCACTTTCTAGCATAATTTTTGAAAGGGCTATGAGGATGCCTGTGTAACGTACTTTTATAGCAATAAGCGGCAGTAAACGGCCAGACCAACGTGTCGGGTTCAGTCTCTTTAATGTTATTGTCGATTCTCCGGTAAACGAAGAAAGTAATTCCCATCTATTTAAACTAAGTCCAAAAAAGGTATAAATTCTTTGCAAAAGTACGAAGAAATTTGACACTTCTCTAACCTCGGCGGAGTACTCCTGAATATACACCACTCATGGTGCTTGCGCCATCGTAGCCCTGGCCTCGACATTTTTTATGTCTCTTTCTAACTCACTCAAATTCGATAAAATTTCTTCAACAACACCTGCAGCGGTTCGATCTTTAAGGTTGAAAAATCCTAAAAAAGATTCTTTTACTGAACAGTCTGAACGTATCTTAGAACAATGCTGAGTTGATCCACTTTATTTATGTCTTGTGTACTGTCCACTATTAGTGTAAAAAACGGCGCGTTTTTTATTTTAGTCACTAGTGTTTGTCGTAATCGGTCTCCTAAACATTGAATGAGTTCGTTTTGTATCTTCGGACTGAGATATTTAGTAGATTATTAACTTGATTCAGTATTGGGTCATACTCTGAGAGAAGTTTAACATCGGAAAGGAAATTCCCATTGTAAACGTCTTCGAAATTTTCCCTATGACCTCGAAATGCTAAGCCATTTTTGGCTAATTTGAGTGTAATTTTAACTAGCCGTTCTAAAACGTTACGCCAAAATGAGGTTTCGCTTCGCAAACGATTTCCCGTCACCGTGTCAATTGTTCTATTTCTAAGCCACTGTTCCTTTAAATAACATGACCGAATATGGTTTTGGGAATTTTTATGCTGTTTATTTTTTTCTGTAAATTCCTTGCCAGTCCCTTACACCTATACCATGACACCACCCTCCTGGCGCTATATCAACATCTGTTTCTGAAAACAGCCAACACGGCTCGCAAAAGGCAGCATCCAGCTTTGGTGAGTAGCACAGCCAAGATGTTTCGAATTGAAGACCAGATTTTTTTTTTTTTGTAGAAGACCGCGGGGAAAGACCGACCTTTGGTATCTTTCGGAAAGGGGCCCATTGGTCTGCACGAACCAAGTTGTGAGATTAACCTTTTGGTATCCGAATCCAATATTTTAGAAATTCCATAGTGTCCCATATCAGATGGAAAAGCTTCGTTTATTATATTAACCGTATTTTTTCCTGAATTGTCAACGACCGCCAATAAAGTTGAATTTTCATCCGTTAAACATTCTTTAACTAGACTAGAATACTTTTCGGAACCAGAGTATGGTTTTGCCACATTTTCCAGTGGTTCAGTATTTGAATTTATCGAACACAAAGTCTGCGATAAGTTGGAATCTTCACCAATTTCATCATGCGAAGGTGAACGACATGAAATGGTTACTGACCTTTCCGAGGCTATTGCATTTATATCTACATGTAAATGATCTGCGCTTTCTTCGATTTTCTTCATTTCATTCACTGGCACTATTTCTTGAGTATTTGAGCTATCACAACCCAACTCCGTTATTTTATTAAAGAAAGTTGTTAATTTTGGAATAATTTTTAACTGCTTTGACAACTTTTCTTCAGAAATTTGACGCTTTTTCCTCTTCTGAGCACCGCTTTGGGCCTTTAATTTTGAGCCGGACTTATCCAATTTGTCACTTTCCATAATTGAACACTTATAAAATTAACGTACAGTTTTGAGAGCTAACGCCACCAAGAGCAGTACCAGGGGGTTTATTAACACTTTCTTTGTTCGAGTGATTGGAGTTGCAGAGCTACGCAGTCCGATCTTTAACTGTTGGTAAAAATGTATAAATTAAATCTGGCAGGTATCCACAAGTTTCTAGAGAACTTGTAAAAAATGGGGTGAAGGGGGTAAGTGACGAAGACATGCTTAATGATGCTTTAAACAATACTAAAATTCAACATTACTCCGTAGTGGAGCTAGGGTTCGTTGCGCAGCTTGCACCCCAACACCGCTTAAGATTATCGCCCCTCCATATAAATATAAAAGTTTAAAAAAAAGTAAAATTATAGTTTCCCATCATAGCTTACGTAGAAACTTAGATTTACTAAGAATTAAAACAGATTAATAACGGTATATTAGTATTACCTAAAAAAGTATTACGTCGCCTTGTGTGGTCGTTCACCCTATTTCATCAAAAAAATATGAAATGCGTGAGGGAAACGATTAAGTTTTAGTTCCATTTATGTAAGATTTTCGATTTTAAAGGGTTAATTCTGTATTAATCAACTTGATAAACAAATTACTATAAGTATAAAACTAATAAAACATACAGAAAATAAAAATAACTTACAAACTTAAAAGTCAGTGCCAAATGAGTGATCAACTCATCTACAATACAGATTATCCGTATACTTGCGACTAAATGCCAGACTCTTTTTGGGGGTCAAAAAGGGCAAAGAATGGGAGGTGGTAATTCTAGCTCTATTATTGGTCAAACCACGCTAGCTCTCCAAAGGTTTCAAGTTATGTTGTCTTTTAATTCATGGTGAATCATGAATGAATATAAATATTGTAGTGTCTTGTGATTTCATAGTTACAAGTAAATGAAAAGTATTAACTGTATTTTTTTGTAAAATAATATTTAGCATCTATTCGGATTTAAATTTATGTATTAAATATTTAAAAAAAATTAAACTCCTGAAAATATTGAAAACATTTTATTGTTTACGTGAGTATTGGCAAAGGCTTAATATTTTTATATTAAAAAATTAAATACAAATCTACTATAGTAGTAGTGAAAATTCTAGAAATACAGTAGTAGTTTTAATCTACTCCTGTAATTCTACAATTTTTACATATGTAAATATCTTCTTTTCCAGTATACTCAACACATTTCCAATGGTGCCACTTTTCACATTTATCACAAGCGACCATGTCCATAGTTGTCGAAATCTTTGGACAGGAATAACATTTCCAAAGATCAGTTTTTATATTTAAAATTTGGTTTATTATTAGCATGGCTTCCGAAGTAAAATACTTTATGGCAGCATCTCTAATCTTTGCACTAATATTAATAACTTCGTCTTGTACATTTTCAGGTATTATTTCAATGTTTGATTCTTCTATTTTCCCACATCCATCTATAGCTTTATCTACTATGCTTTTTTCAACAAAATATTTGAGAAACTGCACAATTTTTTTGCGCTCTAACACCGACCTTTTAGATAGTTTACTGAAAGTTGATTTTCCAAGGGTAGGTTTATTATCTTCAGGTATAGTTGTACAATAAGAATGTTCAGGAGTGGTTGAATGTTCATGGTTTCCATTAGAACGTTTCTTAGTTAAATAAAATTCCATTGAAGCTTTCTCGGCTAGGTCTGGTTTTGCGTAACGAATATTAGTTGTGCTTCGCTTCTTTACAGTAGAAAAAAATCTCTTCTGCTTTTCAACGAGCTTGTTGTGTGGAATCTTGATTGTTGGAATATGCATGTCTGTAGGATTATTTTGACTATTTGTTGCCACAGTATTTATGTCCAACCCATCCATTTTGGTTTTAATACTCTCAATGCGAGTTGATTTAGAAATTTGTATATCCAGTAAAGATTTAGATGCTGTTACTTGTTTTTCAACTGTATTTAAAATATCTATATTTTGGCATTTCCTAATTGCGCCAATTAATGCTTCCACTTTTGAAATTAAAGATTCTTTCTCATTCTCTAAAGATTGCTTTCTGTTACAATCAGATAACACTTTTTGTAAGAAAGAAACATCAGTTTCGTTGGTCACATTTTTAGATGTTTCATGAGTTTCTTGGCATTCCATAGAACTGGTTAGTTGTGCCATGTTAGTTGGGTTATTATTTGATTCAATTTGCTTCTCTGAAAATTTTTCACTTTCAACGATATTGACTAGATGAATGTGTTTACATAAGTTGGAATTAATAAAGCGGTCTAGGCATGTGCATGAAAATTTATGTATGCATACTTTACATATTGCACATGATGCGTGACAATTGTTACAAATATTAGTCTTCTTGGTGACAATATACTTAATGTTATCATACGCATCAGTGTCTGCGTCTTTCAAAGATTCTTCACTACATACTTGCCATGAAACTTCAGAAATTTTTTCAACTAAAGAAATAGGCATTTCAATGGCATGTTTGTGTCGTTTGAAGTTTTTTGATGATTTCCAAGTTATTTTTCCCTTTAAAAGTTTGATAACTCGATGGTGTGTCTGGGTATGATCGTAATTAAACAGGGTTGCCAAACATTTATCAACTCTTTTATTTTGTTTTCCCTCAAGATACTGATGTTTGAAAACTTTGTGAAATGCTTCCAAGTGCATATTTGTATTTATTTCACTATCTTCTCTGTAGCATGCAGCCCATTGCTTCTTACAAGTGGCCCACTCTTTTACAAAATAATTTCCAAAATCTACAGTGCTTTCATTTTCTTGCATTTCCGAGAGGAAGGTTTCCAACATTAATTCAAACTTTTCAGGAATTATTTCATCCATCAACACTGTTATTCCCTTAAACACTTGTGAAGAAACTTCTTTTTTAGGTATTATTGGTAACTTCTTTTGTATATCGTGGTAAACATGCCATTTACATAGTAATTTTTTACTTTCTTCTCCAAACACATTGCACCAGCTTGAATAATATTGTGGGGCTTTGTCTGACATTATTAGTTTCGCTTTTATATCCCCAACTACGTTCTTAATTTCTTGAAAAAATATCCTCAACACTTCTCCGTCTTCTCTATTTGAGATCAACCAACCAACTGGTATTCCTTCTTCAAATTCATCAATTACCAAAACAGTTATCAATTTGAAACTGTAGGCATTTGTACCATGAGTAGCGTCAAAACAAATAATTTTTTCTCCAAATTGTTTTAGCATGTTTCGTTGAAATGGGGACATTATTCCCAATGCAAAATCTTGTGGTTTAAAATCTACATAATGTGTATTTTCAGGAATTTGATTTCTGTCCTCATGTTGCTTTTTGTAAAGTAGTATGGTTTTATTATTACTGGCAACTTTCTCGCAAACATACGCATCAACGCTTAGATGGTCTTCCGCGTGGCGTTCTGTGGTATTCAAACCAAATGATTTTCCAATATTATTTAAATCTTTGGTAACTGTAAGATGCTTCCTTTGCAAATGGTCTACATTACTCTCATATAGTCATCCAGTACTCTTTTCCTTCTCACACCTTGAGTCAGTTTAGCTGCAATCATTTGCCTATCTGATTTCGGTATTCGAATATGACATAGTTCCACATTATGACCATAGTGAGTGTTACAAGAGTAGAGAATAACTTTTCCATTTCCAAGTTGAATATACACTTTTAGCGTAGCAGTACATTGCCCATTGATTTTAGAAGTTCCCATAGCTTTTGATTGTCGCTGCCTTAGTGTAGTTTTCCTGTAATGTCCAGCTCTGTTACAATACCAATACTCAACTTTTTCAGTCTTCCTGTTGCAAGTTTTGTTTTTCAAATACTGTATATTATATTTCTTCTCGAAGTCATCTTTAAATGACAGAAATGCTGAAATAATTTTTGTTGGTTTTAAGTGTTTGTTAAATTAAATTGTAAAAAAGTATTTCAAGTTACCTGCGTAATCAATAAAACAGTGCTCCTTATCTTCAAAAATTATTTTATGAACATTAGTTAAATGTTTTTTTTAATTCATTTATGGTTTTAAAGGAATCAGTACAATTAGACTCCCTACATTTTATACTAAATTCCTTATTTTCTTCCATATTTAATTAAAAAGGTAAAAAAACATTTATATTGTAGCATTATAAATTATTACATTAAGGTCTAAATTGTTTTTTTAAAGAATTAACTATTAATAGTTCTTTTCCTCCATATTTATTTAAAAAAGTATGAAACATTTATATTCTAGCGTTAGAAATTATTATTTACTAATTTTATTAAATTAATTATATATAGTGGTAAGTTCTTAGTTCCTTCATATTAAATATAAGTAATAAAACAGACAGACATACTTCACAAAAGTCGCGCCAAAAAAATGTTAAAAAAACGTGGGTTTGTTTTTCAGTAAGTTTATATACTTTTACCATGAGTTGAAAAACTTTCTCTTAACTTACCAATAAAAAGACAACATAACTTGAAACCTTTGGAGAGCTAGCGTGGTTTGACCAATAATAGAGCTAGAATTACCACCTCCCATTCTTTGCCCTTTTTGACCCCCAAAAAGAGTCTGGCATTTAGTCGCAAGTATCCGTATAAACCGTTTCCGTTAATCTAAAAATTGAACACGATCAACTAAAACTTCGACGGAGTCGGACAAACTTCCATCTACAGTTATTACTACCTTAGTAGCCGCCGGTCTCAAGAAAGCAAAATTCGTATTTGGAATCTTGGATAAAATTAACTAATATTTATTGTTTATTATGTATGTTCTTTAATTTAATATGTAACCTAATTTTTAATGTGTATCAGAGGCATTTTGCAGGATAAAGGTTTATATTTTTACCAATAGTTAAAGATAATTTTTTTCATTGATTTAAAAAAAAATGAATATATGAACAAATATTACTTAAAAAAAGGCCCCTATTTTGTGAAAATGCCAAAAAAGTTAAATTCCGTGGTATATCTTCCATTCACGCCTAGATCACGTGTAAATTTAATTATTAATTGGATTTCGTGTTGTAACCCAAATCAACACGTGTAGCTCACGTGTCAATTTACACTAATTCAATTTCGTGTATGGTAACCCAAATCAACACGCGTAGGTCACGTGTAAATTTACACTAATTTAATTTCGTGTTCGGCAGCCCAAAGGAACACGTGTAGAACACATGCGTATATTGTGAACACGTGTATTCTGTTACATTTACCAAATATCCATGAAATTTTTACGTGGCTTTGCTACCTGGGTAAGGGCCTAAAAAACAGATACTTTACACGACATAAATATAACTAAATTCTCAATAACTCTGATTTAACAGCCTGAATGAAAAACAAAACCTTGTAAAATAAAAATTAGGTTAAAAAATTACATTTCATAATATCTTCACCTATGATAATTTACCATGTACATATATAATTAAGTGCCTTATTAATTATATTTTGTGCGGTACACTAATCAAACACACCCTCCTGTAGACCATTTTGCAAACGTGAAATACTATATGGCGTTGGTGTTTTATTTTAAACCAGAAAAACCCGTGCAGACCCCTTGTATTTGAATAGTCTTAGTCGATAATTCAAAATAACGGTCAAAACCCCACCGATCAGTTTAATAAAATATTTTCGGCGGCGTAGTCGTTGGCCATTTTCGGTATGGAGATATAGGCCGGAAAGCAGGCAGGGCTGCCAGATTTCGATAGACCGAAAACGGCCAACTTTCTCAAATGTTTTAGTTTTCAAAACAAAAATTTTGCGGCGTAGCTATCGACTAAGACTATACCTTTACGTGTACGATAACCGAAACCTACACGTGTTGACCACGAGTATTTGTGCACGAATTTCTTTACGTAGACAGTAACCGAAATCAACACGTGTAGGCCACAGGTATTTGTGCACGAATCTATTTACGTAGACGGTAATCGAAATGAACATGTGTAGGCCACAAGTATTTGTGCACGAATTTCTTTACGTGTACGGTAACCGAAACCAACACGTGTAGGCCACGAGTATTTGTACACTAATTTATTTTCCTGGATGGTAACCGAAGCCAACACGTGTAGGCCACGAGTATTTGTGCACGAACTTCATTTGGTGTACAAAAAACCCCAGGAACACGTGTGGATGACGTGTAATATTTCTCCACACGTCTGTTCCACTAAAATAACTTAGTATCCACCAAATCTACACGTTTTGTTGCTACCTGGGAATGCTTAGAACGATAGGTCTTATAATGGAAGCTAGCTAACCATAGTAACAGAATCAAAATGACGCTCCTAAATGAAATAGATTCGCTTTGCGCGAATTTCACTTTCAGAAATGCAAAATAAGTGAAAGGTCGATAATGGGAAAGTGGTTGCGCGGGTAATAGGTGATAATAACCGTGAATTTCTTACAATGAAGACAAGGATACTAAACAAGTTAAATTGTTTATTGAACATGCAGGTGGACGAATGAAGAGAACAAAACAACCCAGAAATAACCAACATTAAACATTTGGTCGCGGGTTTATATAGGTATAATAAAAAACATCGAGGAATTAAAATTATCTAAATAACTTACTAAAAAAACACAAGTTCAAAATGCTGCTTGAACACATCGGACGCAACGTCGAACATGAATACGTACTGTTTACCGTTAACCAAAGATCCATAATTTAATTTGGAGAACGGTCATTAGAAGTTGCGGTCCACCATGTAAATGTTTGATATGTATATGGTTGATAATTAGATCTGTTAGTTTATTTCTTCGAGGTAGTAGCATTGGATGACGTTTTTCGGTCTACAGCTTAGCGTGGTTAAGGCGCCTTCCCATCATGATAATACCTCGACGATCCAGAAACGGGCACAGAGGTACGAGCTTGCTTTTGGTCGGAAGGTTATTCTTCTGCCGAAGAAGTTTATATTCTTCACGGAAGACTTTCTGTTGGATTCTCTTGACCCAATAGACAAGCGCTCTCTTCAATGGTAAGTACTCCAGTCCTTCTTGATTACTTATTGCCCTTAGAGATACGCAGGTTAAAAAGATATCGTAAAATGTACGCCGTTATATGTGTTAAGGTTCGTAGTGATGAATACTTCATTAGAAGCGAGTTGTCGACTTGGCATTGAGCTACTACCGGTACTGCAACCATTTCTTCAATGAGGCAATCCTTTGGTTCCTCGGTAACTGGTACGATTTTTGAATGCGTATAAGTCAGTAGCCACTCTAGACCCTTCCACCATAATGGATGTTCTTTAAGTGACCTTGCTAGAATTCCCCGAGAGGCATAGTCAGCCGGATTTGTTACACCGGGTGCGTAGTTGCAATGAGCTATCGGGATTAATTCTTGAATCTTGGCGACTCTGTTCGCCAGAACGACTTCCAGCGATGTGGAGGGTCCTGTATCCAAGCTAAGGCGATCGTGGAATCTGTCCAACAATGCGTGTCTGTGAATTTTTCCTTGATTGCTGTTTGAACAACTTTTATCAGCCTTGCCAGTTATACAGCTCCAACCAGTTCCAGCCTTGGTAACGTCGTCTTCTTTAAAGGAGTGACCTAGGTTTTAGCTGTGTTAAGTTTAACACAGGTTTGGCCTGTTACCGAGGTAGTCTTTAGGTAAACGGCTGCAGCGACGGCTTTTTATGATGCGTCGCAGTATAGGGGAAGACGAGGTCAAGGTTTGACCGTTGAGTTCGATTAAACAATTAAGTTTAGGAAACCAAATGATAACTTAAAAAACAAGTCTTTATTCTGCGCTCCGATATCGTGTATACAGTTCGATAACCTTTCCACCGAGTCCAGGCTTACAATAACCATCGGCCTCCTGTAAGCACCGCCTTATAACGTCCAAAAAGCCCGCCGATGTCAACCCTTGAACTCCAGATAAGACTCCCGCCGCTGGACTGGTGGCGCCATCTCTCCATCGCTCCTGCAACCAAACCATAAACAAAACCCACCGAGGCTTCCCGTAACTAGCTCCCCGTTACATCTTCCCCCGCCCCAAAAAAGGGAAGCCTCGGAAAAAACGGAAACAAGAGAATTGATCAAAGAGACTTTATTGAAAAAAACCAGCCGAAACTTCAAACCGATAAATAAATACCGTACAACTGCTGAACGTTCTCCAACAGAGCCGCCGCCAGAGGATCCACCGCACAACCCCGCAAAGTAGCCAACCGATGTACTAACACCCCCGCAAGGCCCGGCAGCGGAACCGAGACGTCCGAAAAATAGTCCACCGGCAGACCCCCAGGAACAAACAATGGTGCAGCTGATTCCACCACAATCCGACCTACCGCAGCCCGCCGAAACACTTCCCGGGCCGGCCCCAAAGACGGAAAAGTGGCCATGGGGGAGTATCCCAGCCACAGGTTCGGAAAATACCCTAAGAATTGGTCCGCGTCCCACCGAGACCCCGAGAAATTATGAAGCAAAATGTGTTGCGACCGTCCGACATATTCTTTAAGTAACCGAAACACCTCCGAATACGCCCCCCGACACTGCACCACGACCGGAAACTGATACCGCCGGGCCAGCTCAAGC
Source organism: Leiobunum rupestre (assembly GCF_980474605.1). NCBI lineage: Eukaryota > Metazoa > Arthropoda > Arachnida > Opiliones > Sclerosomatidae > Leiobunum > Leiobunum rupestre. Next base: position 2,131,403 of record NC_143386.1, read on the forward strand.
TGAGCAATGAACACCGCTCGCTGGACCGAGTATGGAACCCGACCCCCAATGCTCCGATCCAGTCCACACGCACCGATCCCTACCACCCGATTATGCCTCAAAATGCCCTCAATTGCCACCGAAAACCCGGCGACACTTCCATCCAACGCATTCCTCGGCGGCACACCGACCACCACCCAAACCCGAGAATTCGCCACCAACCGATCCAATGCCACCGGCAAAGTAGCCGGAAGAGCCAAATTAGAGACGCACCCGACGAAGCCGTCCCCGAAATATCCAGGCTTTAACTCCACCAACCGATCAAATGACATATCAGCCGGCCAGAACAGCTTCTTAGAAATCTGGGTAATGTACCCAAACCCATCCAAATGCCGAAAAGCACACCTCTCCAACGCTGCCTGAGCCTCCGACGGTCGAGAACCCACCGAGACGTCCAAACAAACGGTAGCCACCGCCGACGGACCAACAAACGGTACCATTTGCGAAGCAACCGGAACCATGGACGGAACTTCCTCAGAACCCTGCTTCACCGGAACATCCGAATCCTCAGACCCTTTCTCCAACACCGCCGCTGCCTCCAAAACCTCCAACAGTAACGCCTGTCCAAAACCTCCGACCCCAGTCGCACGACGCACCACCAGACGTTCGACCTCCACCAACTCGTCCCTGCCACCATCACTCAGCAAGAGTACGTCCTCGACCACCCCAGGATCCAATACCTCTTCCGACATACCTGCAACTAACCATCTAAATTACTACAAAGATTCCCTAGTCGTTACAAAAGGAGAACCCCCAACTGGCCAAGACAAAAAAAACCATCCAAGCTCAACCCATGGCCAAAATGATCCCGAAGATACGTCGCACCCTGAGGACCCGACCGCAGCTTTCCGAACCGGCCCTGGAGTAATATCATAAACACCACGCCGAGGACTTTTTCCCCGACTAACCAGCAACCGGTTCCACCCATAACGACCAGGCAAAGTCAACACATGCCCAGAATCCCGGCCCCAGGTCCACTGCCCGGCCCACCACAGAGAAAAACCCTTGACAGAGAAAACCCCGGGCCGCCTCCACCGGAAAAGACATACGCAAGAAGACAGAACTCCACCCCTGACATTCCCTATGAAGGAATTGCCGACCAGAATCCCCCCTCGATTTCAGCTTAGAACCATCAGAAGTAATGATGAAGCCCATCAAGGTAACCCGTCGCAAAACCCCTTCAACCCAACAGCATGGTCCCCGAGACCACCCGGGTAGTTCCTCCAATTGCACCACGTCCCCCCTCAGCGGACCACAGCTCCAATGACCCTGTTCCCCTATTTCTCCAGCCGTAGTGTTACCAAGCCTGAACCCCCTACACGGACCACCCTGCTTCGGAGAGCCGAACAAAGAAAACGCAGCGATACCCCGTCCAGAACCAAGAAGAGGAACAAATTCGCCAGTATGTACGTTACCGACGTGATAAGAAATCACCGAAAAATCCCGCTCTCTGGATCCCCAACGAAGCTGACGGAACTGCCGCCCGACGTCCGCCCCCGGCTCGAGTTTCCAACTACCAGTTTGATAGTGCCCGCCAAGGTAAACCCGTCGCCGACAGATATCCTCCTCAACCCACCAGAACCAGCCCCGAGACGAGCCAGGTGAAGACCATCATTATGCTTCCCGCTTCAGTCCCAGACGACGACAACCGCACCAACTCTCCCCGGCTAACCCCCTAGGAAGGGCAAATAATCAATTCGTCCCGAATTCCACCGCCCACGTGCCAGCCGGGCCGCCATGGAAAACCATCCTCCACCATCCCACAACTCCGTAACCTCCTGTCTCTACAACTCCGAACCATCGCAAACCATGACGACAAACCCGAAAGAAACCTATGTTCTAAGTCAACCCGTCGATCGACCCCGATATCCCCAACCATCAACCGTAATATTGCCCCAGCAATTAATACCACAACCAACGGACCCCAGATAGAACCGCCACCAACCATGTCTCTCATTATAGAAAACAAGCTATAAAGAAACCCTTCCCCATTTAAAAACTTTCCATAAGCCCCATTAAAAATAAACCAAGACCATCAGAAGATAGCCCACATAGAACCTTGTATAAAAATACTAAAACCAGCCCATTCACCATAGGAAAGACATTGCGGAAAAAAACCTCCAAAACTTACGATCAGCGGAAAAAAAAATTATCTCGGCGGAGCCTCCAAAAATATAGGGGAAGACGAGGTCAAGGTTTGACCGTTGAGTTCGATTAAACAATTAAGTTTAGGAAAGCAAATGATAACTTAAAAAACAAGTCTTTATTCTGCGCTCCGATATCGTGTATACAGTTCGATAACCTTTCCACCGAGTCCAGGCTTACAATAACCATCGGCCTCCTGTAAGCACCGCCTTATAACGTCCAAAAAGCCCGCCGATGTCAACCCTTGAACTCCAGATAAGACTCCCGCCGCTGGACTGGTGGCGCCATCTCTCCATCGCTCCTGCAACCAAACCATAAACAAAACCCACCGAGGCTTCCCGTAACTAACTCCCCGTTACATCAGAATCCAGGGTCTCCGGTTGCGCTATGTAATGAGATATCGTTATCTTCTCAATCTGAAGAAGACCATCCCGGAATGTTCGCCATTTGTTGTTCAGCTGCGGTGGTAATTGTTCGTCCCAGTCAATTTTTACCTGCCACATATCTTGAAGTAAAAGTTTCGCTTGAATAGTGACAGGTGCCAATAAGCCCAACGGGTTGAATACTTTCGCTGTATCTGAAAGGATAGTTAACTTTGGCGGCGATATTACTACAAAGGAAAAATGGTCTAGTGCTGGTGTACAGTTAAGCCCCAGTGTCTTAATAGTTTCATCGTGGTCGATACGTAAGGGTTCTTGGATCTCTCGTAACCTTAGTGGTAATGATTGCAACAATGCGGGGTCGTTCGAGGTCCGCTTCCTAAATTCAAATCCGGCGTCAGTCATTGCTTTAAGTATCTCCTCCTGGAATTTAAATCCTTCCATCCTGCTCATAACGCCAGTCATCAAGTCATCCATTTAAAAGTCGTCGGCTAGGGCTGCTGATGCCAGCAGTAGCCATTCCTCAACCTCTTTCGATAATTGCTGAAGAAAGTTTGTTGCTAGGTAGGTGCAGCGGCAGTGCCGTAGGTCACTGTATTGAGTTTGTATTCTTCAAGTGGTTTAGATGGAACTTCTCGCCAGATAATTATCTGCCATTTGGTGTCATTCGGATGTACGAGGATTTGACGATACATCTTCGTTATATCCACTGTCATCACGATGGGGAAAATGCTAAATCTTATCAAAAGATTGACAAGATCATTTTGGAGCTCCGGGACTAGACGGAGAATATCATTAAGAGAACGACGCGTTGTCGACTTCACCGAGGTGTCAAAAACTACTCGTAGTTTTGTCGTCGTACTCGCCTCTTTCCCAAAATTTCATTAATTGTTCGTCCAAGATACTGGCGGGAATCTGGATTGACATGGTTGCTGGTACCTCTTAATGATGTAACGATCCGCCAAATGACCAGCCGAAGACGGTTTCAAACGCCACCGGTAGGTTTCGCCTTCCCTGCTGCTTCCCTTCTTGAAGGACATGAAAATAAAAATCAGCATCTTCTGGTTAAGAAATGTTAAAGGTGGAATCTGCAAGTTTGAGCCCCTAGATATGAGGCCATCGGTAAGGATTAAAGGATGAACTTGGTAGATTTCCTGTAATTTTGTTCAGGATGAGCACTTCCACGAATACACGGATATGGTACTATTGATTTCGGTCATGATGTCCAGTTGCACGCTTCAACGATTCATTCCAATACCCGTTGCGCCGATACCGCCAATGGAAAGATTGCACGGGGAACTTCAGCTGAAGCCTTTTCAAACCCTTCGGTGATAAATGTCGCTTGGGACGCCAAATCTAGAAGTGCCCTAAGTGGCTGAAATTATCCAGTGATTTCCTTGACTTTAATTATAGCTGTTGGAAGCAAAACTTGAGATAGGTCAGATAGCTTGCATGATACGTGGGTGGTGAAATCCGAATAAAGCCTCCTTGGTTTTTGAGATTTTCTGTGGAGTAAGGTATGATGATTGCCATTGCATAACTTACATAGTCTTCGATTACAATCGTTGCTTTGGTGATCTGAATGGAGACAGTTGAAGCATAACGAGTTTTCTTGATCACAATCAATCTCTCTTCTGTTGTCGCTTTGACGAGCGTAGGGCATATATAGACGGGGTGATCTTCAGTGCAAACATCGCACTTTCCTTTGGCTGATCCGTGATGAGCCATCGTGAATTTACGGGGTTTAAACGACTCCTCGAGTCTGGAAACTGGTTGAGAAACTGCTAGGGCTCTGGCTCGTTGGTCCATGAAAGTAGAAAGCTCTCCGTACTTTGTTCGATTTGTCCCAGAAAGCGACAATTTCCATTGGCGACGTGATTCCGAATCCAATTTTTCTTTTACGATATAAATAAGTACGGCATCCCAGTGTTCCACTGGCTCTTATAGTACCTTGAGGGATCTGATGCATTCGGATGTTGTATCAATTAATCGACGAAGCGCGGTAGAGGATTCTTCTTTAACAGAGGGTTGCGCAAATAAACGTTTAACATGTGCTTCAACGATCTCCTTGGTGTTATGAAAGCGATTTTTCAAGATATCCCATGCTTCGGAATAATTCCCATCGGTAAGTTGTAGGAAATGGATGAGTAGAACTGCTTCGCCGTAAGTTGCATTTTTAAGATAGTGAAGCTTCTGCGCTAAAGATAGAAGAGAGGTGTTATGAACATTTGCCAGGAACAAGTCGTGAAATGGGAACTATTCGATATAGTTGCCTCCAAATCTAGATAAATCGATGAGTGGTAGTCGGATGTCAGCAGTTGGTTTCGTGGTGGGTAGTAGTTTCGCAACGGCTGATTGTCTTTGATGTCTCGTGTTGAGAATTAGACGTTCTAATGATTGCAGTCTCCTGCCAAGGTTGAGGTACTCGGTGTTATGTGTCTCGAAGTTCTCTGGTTTACATTTTGTTTTTGATAAGCTCTTGGATGGTGTTTAACTCAGTAGTCAGTTTGTCTAATTTGTCCAGGTACAAAGATCCATCAGTGTCGGTCAATGGGGAGAGCGTCAGTGGGTTAGTTGACTGAAGAGTTCTGTACTCGTTACGTGTAATCTGGCCCTGGACAGATCCACGCTTGTTCGTTAATGCGTCCATGGTTCGGGTACCACTTTGCATTATTCTTCAAAAACTTCTCACGAGAATGGGATGTCCAATCTGCAGGATGCGTGAGGACTTCAGTCGTTGCAAATCCGGCTTGATGGAACAATGATAATTACCGGGAATTTCAAAGAATGAAGACAAGGATACTTAACAAGTAAAAACGTTTATTAAACATGCTGGTACACGAATGAAGAGAACGAACAACTCAGAAATAACCAACATTAAACATTTTGTCGCGGGTTTATATAGGTATAGTAAAAAAAGATCGAGGAAATAAAATTATCTAAATAACATACTCAAAAAACACAAGTTCAAAATGGGATGATATTAAAAAACGTATACGATAAAAACCGTGGTATTTTTAATTTATTCGGAACCGAACAATTGGTATGTGGTTTTACGGGTAATGGGAATGTGGCTTTAGGGGTAATGGGGATGTGGTTTTACGGGTAATGGCCAGGCTCAACTCTTTTTAACTGAATCACAGTTTGCGGATTTCTTCATTTAGACACAGGTAGATAATTAACCAGAATACAAACGTTTGGAGCACAGCCGCACTGAATGCAGAATTTTTTTAAACTTGCTGTTTTACCAGAAATTGTTGGTTAGTACTGAAAGTTTAGATGAAATTCAAGAATCTTTAGGTCCAAGGACACATCTAATTGATCAAAATGATCAGCCTTCTACTTCAAAAAACCACACAGAAAAAACTAAATTTGACTTTCCTTCTACTCTGCAAGATGGAAAAAGGATTCCACAGTGATTAGCTGTGACAATGAAAACTGTCAGATCCAATGGTTTCACATCAAATGTTTAAAAATTGAGAAAATACCAAGAGAAAAATGGTACTGCCCAGACCCTCTTAAGTTAATGCCCAAGAATAAGATCAGAAAATTTAAGAAGGATAATCAAATTGAAAAGTAGAGGAGTTATAATACACAAAGCATTTTGTTTTCCGTATTTCCTATCAACCTCGCTATTTTAATTTAAAACAAAATCAAATTCTTATTTGGGTGCAAAAAATCATTTATTTAAATTACTTATTAGATTTATGTAATTTAATTTCTTGTAAAGAGACCAGAATTTACATGGCATTTTAAATAAAAGATGAAAATGTAATATATACATATAAAAGTGGCAAACTTTTGTTCACGTAGTCCATTGTCAATAAATACATTTTAAATTAAAAATATTTGTTATTATTTTGTCGGCAATGGACTACGTATTTTAAGCTTACAACTTTAAATATAAATATTAAATTTGTACCTTTGATTAAAAATTCTATCAAGTATATCCGATCTCTCTCTAATTTTATTTAATTATAAAACGTGGCTACCAAAAGATAAAAATGTACGATTATACTTATTAAATTGATTAATTAATTTCATTCAAATGGGACCACAGATTCACGAATATTCGTAAAGCGCAGACAACTAGGCAGTCTTATCAATTGTCGCCAATATTTTACCTTCAACTACATGAACTAGTTCAATTGGCAACTTATAATGCAATATAGTAATTTTCCTTCTCGCCTCAACTTTATATGGATCCAATTGTTTCTTCCATTCTTACAAGGCTGGTATTTTTACTGAAGAATACTAAAGTTCAACTGAATCTTCATATTTAAAGCCTGTGTCTGCAAGTATGGCATCATTGGGTAGAAAGTATTCCAGAATTTCACTGTGCTCTGTTAACTTTTGTCACTTACACGGCCTGCCCAGCCTTTTTACAAGAAACTTACGGTTCCCTGAGGAGTTACTCTAATGATAAATTTTACTGTGTTTTGACTTTTATAACTTGACCATGTTTCAGCCTTGTTAAGTATGTTTGAAGGCTTTTCCATAAGTACCTCAAAACAGTCAATTATCACAACAATGTTTTCGGCAAAGTGTGGCCTAAAACAAATTGACATTCTCGATCTGGCCATTTGATAAATTTTGAGAGACGTTGATACAGTGCGTTAAGAGTGTTGTTGAATTGACTTGCCACATCTGTTTCGGAAATATTAAATAGGTATGGCAAGTCTCTGTTATTTAAAGCAAATCTTAATTTCATTATGCACAAAAGTAATTGTCGAAACAAAAATATATCAACTCCTCCTTATAAACTCCATAAGTCTCAAGCCCAGTAAAGTAACGGACTCTTTCATTATCTTCTACGAAAGAGGACTGTGCGTACCTTCTAGTTTCTAATTCTTATATTTTATGTTTTAAGGATATTATTTCTCTATTACACTCTGGCAATTTCGAGTTGCGATTTTGAATTTCTTTAATCAGTATTTAAGTTTGTTTTTTTAAGGCTTCTATTTCAAGATGATAAGCTTCAATTAAAATAAATAAGTAACCCGGAAAGATGTTTGGTTATTCTTCTCAGATACTTCTACTACGATATCTGTCCTAGTCTCACAATCAACTTTTTTCACTCGTGATGTTTGAGCAGAAAAATTTTATGAAAAATCAACCGACCTGTTTTTTTTCGATAATAATTTATCATAAATAATAATGAAAATAATAATAATCAGCTAGGCTAATACTACCCCAGGCACCAACTTAGGCCTAAGTGTGAGGTACCTCTTGAAGTACCGGATAATCGTTCGGAGTGGTTATGCGATCAACTGTAAGAAACATTTTCACTGTTGGCACTAATGTTAATGAAGGTTGTGCTAAATTCATAGTACGCTTAAGCTTTCTATTATAATGGTCCAATTTTGGTCGACTCTTAACTTCACATGAAGAGTTGGTTGCCAATAAAAATGATTTGTGTCAAGCAACTGCGATGGTCCTTGAAATATTAAATAAACACCAAATATAACATATTTTCTATACATTGAAAGAAGTAAAATTGAACTTACTTCCAGAAATAAAATGTGATGATCATACCAAAGTATGATCACGAATTTATGTGGAGCTTTATTTAAAGTATTTAAGCCTTACCTGTCGAAAAAGCCTTAGCTTTTTCACCTTGATGAGTAAATACTTTTGCAATTTTTCATTTGATAAATAAGAGCTTTGGCAACCCTTAACGCAATAAACGCGCATCATTTTATAGAACTTTTTAATTAAAAAAAGGAGTTTAATGATTACGTATGTAAATTAAAAAATAAATAAATAAAAGAAAAACCGTTAAAATGGAGGCTTTTGTATGGCTTTCTAACCATTTCGCATGTGGCAAGTTTCCCTCACACGAGGGCGCAAAGACCGAGTTACGGTAGTACGCGTTTTGACTTAGAGTTGTCGTTAGGGTTTTATCTCAGAAATTTAAAAAGTGACGTAGCCTAGACAATTGCAGGTGAGACCCAATAGATTATGATTAATTTGCTATTTATTATTATATATACATTTCTTATTAATTTACACAACTATTTCACGACAGTCAATATAATTTAAGAAATAAAGATTAAGCACGTTCTTAACAGGATTTTGAGTGTCTAAGTGGGCATTCGATATATAAGAGGTGGTGAGCCTTTAGTTCAAAATTCTAATATATTTCTGGGTTAAGAGGATGTCCCATGTCAATGAAGTCATAGCTTTGATTTATTCACTTAAGCATTAAAAACAAGAGTAAAATATGTGGTTCTTTTAAAACACCGACTGTCAAACCCCTTTAAAATAGTATTAGCTAACAACGTTTACTTACTCAAAATTAGTTTAAGAAGTTAAATAGTCTTCAATTCTCCACACAAGCTATAGTTTCTTAGATCAAGAAGTTTATATTTAAAGTAAGGCAAATTGCTACGCTAGCTTGGTTCTTTTAAATTGGAAGTTGCTTATTTTTACAGCGTGAAATGGCTTATAGCGTTTTCCTTTGGCATGGTCCGAGCGATCGCGGACTGCTCGTAATTTTTTTTCCGTTTTCAATTGAGAAGCAAAAACCTGCTCCGAGGGCGAGTTACGTCCTCCATTGGCAGAATCACTCGCTCGCAGACCACTCAAAACTGGTCTGTGTCGAAAGAAGGAGCAATTTTTTTCGGCTGGTCAGACCGCCAATGGAATACAATTTTTAAGGCGTTTGCTCGGTTTTCGAAAATATGGCGGCGGAAAATAATACGGAGAATATGAAAAGAATGGCATATTTTTATCTTGAATCGTCGACCGACAGTTCTGACGAAGAAGAAATGGTGATATTTTACCAAAAAGGTAAATTACAACGATAAAAGATCCCCGACTACATAGGAAATGTTGCTCATCTCTACTCAGATGAAGAAGTAAGCTCTTAGCTATTGCATATTGTAAATCATAACACTAATCAATTATATTAAAAAGTAATTAAAATTTTTATTTCTAGTTTCGTAGAAACTTTAGATTGAAAAGCAATGTCTGTTATTTGATTACATCAAGATTTGAGGAGATTGTATACTTTCCCAAAAATTTAAACCATGGTGGCTGTGTACCAATTTCAACTGAAACCCAAATATCATTTTTTGGTTAGTTTTTGGTTGCTCTAATAAAATGCTATTAACTTGAAAATTATTTGTAATAAATGTTGTATCAGAGATGTTGCTGGGCGATTCGGAATGGCTGAAAGTTAATTTCACAGAACTATACAGCGAGTGTTGGATTTTCTTGTGGAAATTGCCCCAACTGTAATAAAATTTCCCACCACCCAAGATTAAAAAGAAAAAACTGAAGAAGAATTCAGAGATGTAATTAAATTTGGTAATATTATTAAATAATTTCCTTTTAAAATGTTATAATTTTACCTTTTATAGGTGGCCGGATTTCCAGGAGTTCTTGGGTGTTTAGACGGATGTTATATTAATATAAGAACACCAGCTCACAAAATTAAATCAACGTACACAAACAGACATGACCTAACATCCTTAACTTTGCAAGGAATATGTAACACCCAAAGAAATTTTTTTGATGTTTTTACTGGAATTCCAAGTAAAATTCATGACTGGCCCGTACTAAGGCTGTCATTTATTGAAAAAGATCTTCCGAGACTTTGTGCAGAGGGATAGCATATCATAGGAGACGCTGCATACCCAAGGATGATTAAATTGTCTAAACCCTAAACAAATTTGAAGAAATTTAAAAACTTACTAATAGCTCGTACCGATAGGTCTTCGAGTGAATAATGAAATTAAATAAAATAGCCAGAAAATCCAACGGTAGACCGGTTTCGTCCTATTTGGGACTCGTCAGTACCGTGCGGGAAATCTGGCTTGCGACTATAACACCGAATGGAGAAACTTAGCCTAAATATTAAAAATTTCAAAACGAGATGCATATAGCAACGAAAAGCCGAATAGGGGGAGAGTGGGGGAGATTATTATATACGTAATGTTAAGTTAAAAGGAACCACCTATGGACTGCATTGTAAAAGATGATAAAATTGGCGAATAAGTAGATAAGTCCATAATGAAAAGGGATAATAAAGCTAAACCCTAAACCAATTTGAAGAAATTTAAAAACTTACTAATAGCTCGTACCGATAGGTCTTCGATCGGACAAAAACGCGAAACTCGGACCAAATAGATCTTCGAGTGAATAATTAATTAAATTAAATTAAATAAAATAGCCAGGAAACCCAATACGTGAATGGCTTTTAAAACCATACCGAGATTATGGCACTTTAACGGGAAAACAGAAAGTGCATAATATAAAATATTTTCCGACTAGGGTATTAATTGAAAATACCTTTGGAATTTTAAAACAACGTCTTAGACAATTAGCTAGAATTGACCCGATGTCAAAATTCCTTATGAGTTGCGTGTTACAGAATCTCTGTATCGAAAATGACGATGCGTGGGATGATGAAGATTTTGATAATGAATATAATTGTGCAAGTGAAAATGAGGGTGAAGCAGCATATTTAAACGAACCAATTGAAAATCGATCTGTTAGGGAACTTCTTCGGCCTGCGGAATTAAAGAGGAATCAAATTTGTGATTCATTCAATGATTAGAATCTTCAACAAAAGTTTTTAATCTGACATTGATTACAAAAATGTATATGGTTTAATGATAAGGAAATTTGATAAATTGACACAACTGTACAAGTATATATATATCAACTTTAGTTTAATTTTAAAACTAGAACTAACCTCATTTTAAAGCCGCAAACGTTTTGGAAAAGCTAATTGTGAAAAGAATTAAGATGCAAAAAGAAAGATCTCCTGCTCTTTTGAAGAGGTTAAAATTAATTTTATGTAACAATCAAATGAGTATTGCATTTGACCAGTCTTAATTAAATTAATCTGTTTTAGAAAAGATCGACTTCAAAAGTTAAATTTTTTCTTCATGACGTCGTTCTTTTGCTTCTTCCTTAATTTGTGAATTGCAAGTAATATTTCACCAAGACTTTGTCTTCTTTGTTTTTTCTTATTTAAATCATCTTATGTGAGACACGGCCTTTACTACACCCACACCTACACCTCTTAAAATCTCTGGTTCTACACTGTCATCAAGTGATGCAATTTACTCGGCAAAATTGTAATTTTTCCTTGTTGAACCCGATGTTTTATAGTTTGTTTCTACTTCTTTTTTTCGTTTCATTACAGTTCTGTGACGTATGTAGGAATGCATGATCACCCGTCACTTTAATTCCTAATATTTCTTCTATATCACTTGATATTTTAGACCACATAGCTTTTTTATGCTTAAATGTTTTCATGGGGCCAACCATCGTCATATATGTTTCATATTTGTCAAAAAGGATTTTCGTCTCAGGATCATTCTAATTTTCTAAATTGAACAAAATTTGTAAATGAATCTTAATATTTTGACTTAAAAATATACTTTTTTCATCTGAAGTAGGTTGCTGTGTACAATTTGAATTAGAAGGGGATTGAGATTCAATCACGTTTGGTGATGAATTTGGAAACCCTTGAGTTATCTTTGTTGTTTCATATTGTTGTGAGTGACATCCTTGGGAACTACTTGCTTCAAGATCTTCGTAAGGTAGTAATTGCGGTACGCTAGTTGTTTGAGATTCTTCACGGCTTTGATATACCATTAAGCCACAATTAAAAATATGTTCTTCGCTGAAAGACATCACTGCTTGTTGACCTAATAAAGGTAAAAGCATATTTTAATATCACCATAAACCAAATATAATAAAGAATATGAGATAATATTTATACTCTTGTTTCCTTTTATGTAGGAAATAGAAAAAGGAAAACTCCTTACCGTGTCTTATCACAAAACATAATATTTAACCATTTACGTGTTTTTGTACTTCATTTGCCTCATTTAGAAGGAAAGAATCAAAAAACAATGTTGTTGTTTCTTGTAGTCATGTTTTTCGAAAGTGGAAATTCGCGTGGAAATGAAAAACGCGTCCTCTGAAAAAAAAACGTATTCTCAAGGATTTCGCGTCGGTCCGAGTGAGAGTCATGACGTCATCGTAAAATCCCGAGCGGTATCCAAGCGATCCCAATGGAAAACGCTAAGAAGCGACACTTAAAATGTATCTCAAAGTAGTCATTTTCTTTAAGGAAAAATAAATGTATTTTTGTGAAAATTCAATTTTCAAAACTTATCCTTAAACAAACAATTGAATCATGGACAAATCTTAATTTTGCTACTTTACAGTTAATTTCTGCCTACATTCATTATTTAATTGACTGAAGTATAAATTAAAAACTTTAGAATCTAAGCTCAAGTATGTCTTATGTGACATTTTTGCTTATTCAACTAGAACGACCTTGTGTTATACCTAACATAATAAATTTTAATGATTTCTCGGTATGGCATTATTGTCGAAAAATCCCATGAGAAATGGTTTCTTTAGGAACATACAATTAAATTTTACAATAATTTTATAAATTGCGCTATTAAGAAGGTTACTATGGAAAACCATATCACGTAATCACTAGATTTTAATTTTAATTTATTTCTATAATAGCGTAAACCTACTTTAATTTCCAAAAGTGCACCTGTGCCCTTTTAGAATTAAAAGTAGTTTTCTATCCTTTACAGACGCTCTTTACAAATAAACCAATTGAACCCAATTTAACATATTGGAAATAGCAGAACTTAAAACGGATATTGTCTATTGTGTTTCAGGTCATTAGTAGTGTAAGGTGTTTGAAATGCTCAATTAAACACTTTTACGAATTAAGTCTAGGAAAGATTTCTAATTTAAATTAATAAAATACGCTTGAGATAATATAGCGAATAAGAGTGTTAAGTGGATGAATTAAAAATAAATAATTTGCAAAAATGTTTTTAAAACTTTTTATCTTGAGATATGATTTTAATAATCCAATATTTATATTTGTATTTTATTAATTATTTTTTTATTATATATTTGAGTACATGATTATGGAAAGCTGTATTAACTTTCGTACATGTATGACCTCTTATTTCATATTTTCTGTTCGTATAAACATGATATAATTTGATGATTCAAGCAACATGTTAAGTAATATAGACTAGATCTTTAGGTCAGCAGTACGGATATATATCGGTTGGATCCTGTACAATTTGAAATGGGTTTAATTATTTTTCTTATTTATACAATGGTGTACCTAGAGTGAAATAATGACACGCAATAAATTTGGTTCATTTGATAACCGGTAATATAAATTCAAGAAGGTGGTTTTAAGAACTATTAATAATATTCGTTACATGTTCAAAATGAGTTTTCAAAAGTAAATTTATATTTATAATAAAGTTGTGTAATACAAATAAATTTTAACTCTTAAAACCCTGTAAAACTCTAAAACATCTACTTTTATACCGTGTTGTTCCGCAGGTAATACACTCCTTTTGCTTTGAGTTATTTTTCTGTATAATTTTCCCATTGCTTACATTATTCCTCGCGTATTATTATAGTTTTGCCAAAGAAAAACCAAAATTAAGTTTAGGAGGCGTTTCTAATGCTATTTATATTAAATTAATTTTTGCGTTTGTCATATTGTAAATGGAACTGTTTCTGGGTATAACCTTAAATGTCCATTTATAAACTCAAACCAAGCAAACACTAAACTCGAACTCCCTGTTAAATCACAAGTCAGATATCTATACATAATGTATACTTAATGAACAGGATACTAATTGAAAGACCACTAAGCGTCTGTAGGCTTCCAAGGCGTTGTGCGCGATGGGCTAGCGTCTCAGCGGTTTACTTTGAATCAAATCCGAGTTGAATAGCACCTTTTAATCGAATACCCTGTCTCTATAGGAGGTGGGTTGGTCCTCGCAGCAGCCGAGTGTCGGCAGGTACGTTTGCCCGTCGAGCTAGCACGAGGAGGAGTAAGCGCGCGCGTGGAATAAGCGATCGCGTGGTCCGCTCTCCAGCGCCAATTTCCTTGACAGCGACAGTTGTTCATACTAATCTTCGGAGTACGCTGCCGCTCCTCCACTCGGCAGAAATACGCGCTGTCAACGGCGACTGTTTATTTTTAAACCGCAACGCCGATCGAAAACTGCAAAGAAATCTACTCTCTTCGAATATGAAAAAAACATGAAGAAAGGAACTATGGCATTGCATCTGGTCAGTCCAGCAGATGCCGCCAACTCAAATATAGAGTTGAGGCCAATGGCGTAACTTTAGGCATTTTTAGTAAGGCCCACAATTGGTGAGTGTCGAAAGTATAGCGGAATACCTATTTTTCCCTTTTTGCAGTTAGGCACAATTTTCAATATCACCACTGGTTAATGTTAAAATTGCACGATTTTTTGAATTGTGACATTTATTTAATTTCAGAGCAACGTTCTTGATTATATGTTTAACACGCTTGAATTCCCTCAAAGAACTGGAAGGTGTGAGGAAGGAACAATAACTCAAACATTAAGTGAGCTTATGCTTTGGACAAAACTCCGTTCTTAGTTCTGTTGATTTATTCAGGGTGGAATTTATCTATCCCAAAACCTGGATGATAGTTTCCGTCCCCTTTTCTTGTGAAGACTCATTTCCCCAACGCCAGGACGTCGTCTTCTCCCTCTCTCTTGTAAGCACATATTTTGAACAAATCTCTTTCATTATTCGTAAAACTTTATTCCATTTTGATATTTATTTGTTATAAAATGTAACTAATCGTGTGAAGTGAGCTCATCCCTGATGTTAAATGGACGCGAAGTTGGGGTGGGAAAATAAAGTTTAATCATTCAATTTAAATAGAAGACCATAAATCAAAAGACGTTACGACAGAACTTAACGGAGCTGATCCTATACATGACAGGGAAAAGAATTTTTCTCTCCCTTTCAGAATTGATTAGTTACCTAACCCATGAACTCGTATCGATAACTAACTGACCAAAGCCACTTCGCTCTTTTTTTTATTTATTAGTGTTTCATGCTAAAACATTTTATTTTTCTTGAAATTTCCCGACACGTTGAAGAGTATTACGGATTCAATTGTGAATCTGTTTTACTTTTTTGTTGGTATTTTTAACAACTTTCATTAGTTGCGTTGAAAAGAAGATAATTCAACGTTCTTCCTGGCAATTAAGAAAGAAGTTAACCAAAAAGAAAATCGTTAATTTCTACCTTAAACGAGGTGCAAAGGAAATGATGATATCAAATGGTTCAAAATAGCGTGTAAAACAAAGCCTTTTCGTAAGAAATACATGTATGGGTATGGTCCGCGATAATTATTAAATTTTACTATACCGAATGTAAGAGTTATTTGTTGCTTAGAAAATTTGGCAACAGAATGGAATATAGGTTACTTTTTCAAACATTTAACTTAGACTCAGTGCGAGTTGATGCTCTTATATAAATTTGTATTTAACGTCGTATAGGCTAGCGACGTACGCTTATCCGTGTGACTCTCATTTTCTGATCGTAGAGGAGCAGAGACCGATGCACTCTAACTGGTAAACATGTTGGGTTGACGTACGCTAAATCCAGTATGGAGCTCGTGGTTAATACAAATGGACGATGCGGAAACGATCAATGATAAAACGATAATTTATTTTTTCTAACGCACACGCCTTTCAAGTATTTTTTGTTTGATGTTCCGGAAACATTATTATAATAGTACCGATTATTTAAGTTTTAAAAATGTATTAGTTTTGCATTTACTTCTAAATTATAATAAAAGATCCCCTATTCGATTTTAATAGTTTTTTAAATTAATAACTAAAAAGCTCTATTTTCTGCGAATCCTACTTAGGATGAAATTATATTTTACTTTTTCTGTTTTGAGGAATCATTTAAATTGTTTCCGTCGTTCTTAAAACCTTGTTAGAGGTTATATTCCATTTTTGGTTGTTTGGCCACAAATATTTATTAAAATAATAAATGTTTCAAATTCTTAAAAAAAGAACGTTTTTCCAGGTTGCAGACTAATCCTATCCCAATTCTACTTCTCAGAATAAAAAATTTGAATTTTGTGGATCTTTTTTCAAATAATTCTTTGTAATTTTGACTGTAGAAAGCTTTTTCAAAGTATATATAAATCAAGATTAAGATCTTAACGTCGAATGATCATTAATTTTTGGCGTCGACAAAGAAAAGGTCCCTTCGGTAAAAAGTCGAATTTATTTGTAGTGTACTAAAATGATTATTTTGTTAAATTAAAATTAGAAACTTCTCAATAACTATTAATGATAAAAACATTTTCAAATCTACTCTAAACCAAAAGAATAAAACTTAATCGATTGTCGAAGTCAAGAAAATGGGATTCACAATTTTAACACTTTTAGCAAACACACAATAGCCCCATGGATATCCAAGAAATATGAGGTTACTTCATATCCCTAAAATGAAAAAAAACCTTAATTGTGACCTCTGAGATGTACTGGGTATGCGGAAAGGTACGCCCGCAATTTAGACATCCGTGGAATATCCCTTTGAATTGGGTTTCGGATTTCGAGAGATATCACACGATATTCGTTAGGTCCTTAGTTGCTCTTTCTGGGGTTATATGGAGTTTTTTATGGACATCACATTGAACTTATTGAAAGGACAGTCTTGTACATATTACAATTGATTAAAATATAAACCACTATTGAACATTAAAAAAGTTTTTATTACAAAACTTGGCTACGGCCGTTTCGGTGCCAATACTAGCGCCGTCGTCCGGCTAATTGACAATAATAAATTAGTATTGTAAATTAGCCTGACGACGACGCTAGTATTGGCGCCGAAACGGCCGTAGTTTTATAATTAAAACTTTTTTATTGTGCAATAGTGGTTTTTATTTTAATCAATGGACATCAGATAGTGATTCTACGTAGTATTCGAGCAAGAACAAAGAGGGAAATTGTATATCTTAATGATGTTATCTTTGGACATATATGATATCTCCAAGATAGGGATTTCTTATCTTTATGGGGTATCAATTATTATTGCGTCATTAGTTTTAGGGTTAATATGAATAATGAAATCTTATTTTTGTTTAGGTCACTACTATCAGTTTTAAGAAATATATATTTTTTTATTACACATGGTTTTAATTACCCTAATTTCAAAAAGTGTTTTTTAATGAAGTAAGTTTTAAAGTTTACAGCACGGCAAATTGGGCGCAATGGTAATTTTATCGAGACTATGTAAAAAAAACCGTAAAAATAAAGTAACACAACAAAGAACCGGCTTCACTTAAGATGCAAATATAAGTGCGACGAAGAACAATAATGGAAGCGTGTTTTATAAAGAAAAACAACCGTGTAAAAAGTATTCTTATCAGAACAACGGAGAGATATAACATGTATAAAAAACTCGATGATTATTGACAGCCTAAGAACATAAAAATACCTCTATCGAATTTTTCTTAAAAAGTGATCACCGGGTCCTCGATGAGGATATTATTTGAGGCAAGCCCTTTACCGCAGAAATATCATCCCGCCAAAACCGGTTTTTTCATCACCCTCCCAGTAGACTGTAATGTAATGGCGGTCGATTGAGAAGGCGCGTTTAAGAGTTTATAGAATTCACGGATGTTGATACGCTTTGCGCAATGGTGAAATTTGGGGTTATGAGTTATTTCATTGGCCCAGGCGTTTTAAATTTTTAAAACAAGAGCTCAAAAGTTGACACTAAAGCCAAGGTCGGACTTGAACTTTCGACTTAACGTGATAATAGTTTTATCTTCCAATCTAAAACTTGATATTTATTGGCTATTATTTCTGTTTTAATTGACATTTTATAGAAATTTTAACACTTTTTGTTTAAACCAGTAGGGAAATTATACTACAAGAAAATATTCTCAAATAGTTACAAAATATATATATTTAAATAAAATACATATATTTTACACACGCAATTAAACACTTTGACACGGTATGCGTTAATGAATATGCAGAACATAAAAATAGACATTTAAATGAGCAGTTATTCGATTTGTGATTGTCATTTAATCCATTTTTGACAGAAACGTTATCTTTCTAGGAATTTTTTTCTTGGGATTAACTACACAAAAGCTGTGATGTTTTCGGATGTTTTAAATAAAATATGATAAGTGATTTATTTAATCATAACACCTTTTAACACATATTGTTCTTAAAATGTACCTCTTGGACTTTTAATACATCCTATAGGGTAACACTAAGGCATTTCAAAAACCTTTACAACAACTCATGCGAGTTTCAATACCCCCTTTAGTGTTACATTAAGGTTTTTGAAAGAAAAGATAATGTTCTACATATAAACCAAAACTTCCTTATTTATATTGCATGGTAACATTTATCATAATTTATTGAACCAAGAGGTTTTAATCTAGAGGCTGATCACTACGCGTAATCGGTGTACAAGCTTGTAGCTTCCACTGTATTAAAAATAGTACGCCTACCGTGTTCTACCAAAAGCTGCACTCCTTACTCACAAGGAGACGATCCGAGGTGTTACACACCGATTTTGTTCAAACTCGGGGGATTGGTAGACCTTCATGTAACTTGAGAAATGCTAAAGGGAATTTATTCAATGGGCAACGGTTTTGCCATGGCAACGAAAAATGTTTTTGACAACATAAAATGGAGATTTTCCCATTGAAAATAACATGGGATTTTGACTGATTCCCTGTGAACAATTTTAAAAAATTATTGAAAAAATTTTAAAATACCAAAATAAAAAAAATTGATCACATTTTGATCAATTTGAACCAAATGGTTGAAAATGAACCGATATGGCAAAAATTGATATAAATAATTTTAATTGAATTTAATTTATTTTCTTATTAATTATTTATCAAGTAAATAATATTTTAGAACTTTTAGAACCAAAACAACTAGGGATATAGTTTGGAAATTAATGGGGTTTTTGATCGAAACTACTGATTTTTTTTAAAAAATTTACTTTTTTTACGAAAATTAAAGATTTGGCTAATTTTGATCTATTATTTTCCAAATTTGGAAAATAATTTAAAAAAAGAAATTAAACTATATAAATAAATTTCCATCAATTCCTATAAATTTTCATCGTTTTGGATTGAAACTATTTTGATAATTTGATAAATTTCAACAATAGCCCCGCCACTCCCTTTGCTCCCCTTTTCGACCCCCCTTAAAGAACTTTTTAAGGAGATTCCAATCGTGCAAAAATTATTCCCCGCAAAGCATTATTTAGAAAGTTAATTAAAAATTGCCTAAAGACTATACATCGGCATGATTAAATTATATTTAAACATTCTAATCATGATTAATCGTGATTGTATCAACTTAATCGTGATTAAATTGAATTTAATCAAAATAATCACGATTAAATCGGATTTAATCAAGCAAGTGACCTGCCCCTCGGATTGTGTAACGTACAAACGGTAATAGTAAGTTTATGGGGCTGCTGGCTCGGGTGGCAATAAGGGCTTCAACCAACCTCATATACGCAATAAGAGTCGCTAGATGACTTTGGCCTAGGGTGGTGCCTTGGGTATTATCCTAGATGAGTATTATTATTATTAGATTAAACTTTTGATAAGTTTAAAACTTTGGAAAAGGTTAACAACATTTTGCAGCGATTTTTTGAGGTTCTATCGTCATAAATCTTAAACTTTTCGTCAGATGCTCCGGTTCTGTTTTAGAAGCCCAATAAACTGTGAAGAACTGACGACTGCAAAACCACGTTCTACGATCCTAGGTTCGTTTACCTCGTAGAACCGCTGCTGTTTATTTTGCAGGTTATTTAATGGAATGCCCTCGACTCGTTAGTTGCGCGTATGTTTATCGGAAAACAACTACAACTGAACACACGGAAAGTGTTTCGAGCTAGCGTATAGCTTTAGAAGTCTTCAATTACGGATTGAAAACGTATTTCAATTAACTTAAATTATATCGTTTGATAATTTAAACTAAATGAAATTAAGCGATATGCTTACGCAACTTTATACAGTGTCAGTGATTTTATTAACTTGTATAATTATTTGTTGGATTCAGAGACTTATTAGACATTTACAATACAACCTTCCGCCTGGACCTTTCAGTTTGCCGATTGTGGGTCATTGGTTTTTCATAGATATGAAGTGTAAAGCCAAATCTTACCAAAAGTTATCGGAAAATTTTGGAAAGATTTTCAGGTAAGGATTTATGAGTTCAATTTGGCACAAATTCAACTAGCCTTTCCCACGTTATAATATTATTTAATAAATTGTGCCTTTTTTGTTTTCAACGCTTCTATAGACGGTAAAATAAATGGGGGTGGAATTTTAAACCGTCATTGCCACTTAAAAACTGGACACTAGCCAGGGAGGGAACACGGGATTGGTTGGTATTGGAGCATGCGCAGAGACCAATTTTTAACTGTCGCCGAGTAACAAATATCTAAATCGTGATTCTTCGTAGAGCATGTGCCGTCATCTAAGTAAACTAACCGTTATATTTCGGAAATAAAAGCTAGACAAAATGGTTGTTTAACTGTAAATTTACCTATAACTTGAATTCTTTAAATTAAAATACAAATTATTAACTGAGATCAATCGTAATAGACGTGAAAAACGGTTGAAATGACTTCAGTGACAATTAAAGTCGCGAAGCGGGGAGGCTGGCAGCCATGCTGTCACGAAACGTTTCCCCTTTTTTCGTATCCTCAAATTCAAAAACCCTTCAGAGGGCTGGGAAGCCGTTGGAATTTATTTTACCGTCTATTAATGAGAAAACATTTTAAATATACGCCTAGAAGATGAGTTGATTGTATTTTTGTGATGCTATAAAGCGTTGTGGTTAAAGGGATCCCTCACTCACAACAGGGGGAGGCATAGGTGTAACATAAAATCCAGAGTTGCAGTGTGCTTCAAAACCAGATATTTTCTGACGCCTACGCCTTGAGGGATCCCATTAAGTTGTTTCTTAAATCTTTCTGAGTGGCTTGCGCCCAGGGTGGTGCCTTTTGTATTAGCCTAGCTGTTTATGATTATTTATTTTCTTTATTCCACTTTACACCCTCGGCTAATTTTAACTTTGTCTCTTATTAAAGTTTTCGGTATGGCCTTCTTAGATTTTTGGTTTGCGATTTAACGTGGTAAAGAGAATGATACGCAACGGAAAGAGTAATTGGAGGGAGCTGTCGGCTCTCGTGGCATGAACGGCTTGCCACCACCGTTTTGCGTATTGCTATTCGACCACCAGAATTAAGAGTTACTGGATGAGTTGCGCATTAGGTGAGGTCTTGGGTATGAGCCTAGCTGATTTTTAGTTGAAATTTATTTACGAATTCTTTTTCAAAATTCAAGTAAACTAGAAAATTACATCCATCGTATTTTAATGATGGTGATATCTATAACTTAGTCTTAAAGTTAGTCCTTTTATTTATTTATTTATTTATTTGTATGTCCTGTTCCTAAAAACTCGAGAGCTTTGAAATTTTAACTCGATGTTAAGGGCCTGATTTCCAACTAAACGCGTTTTATTCCAAATACCAGACATGTTCTTTAATCTAATTCAATTTTACTCATAATTTTATTTTATTTTACGTGACTTTAGATTTTCGCCTCATTGTTGCCCTTATCTAATATATCTATATCAATTTTTATCTCGGCTTTCAAGCACGGGGGGGGGGAGTGGACAAACTTGAAAACTTTTAGTTATAGATACAAAAAAACTCTGATTGCTTTACGAATAGTACCTGAATCAAACAGATTTGCGTTAAGCATATTTTGGAATTTGCCCTCCTCTCATCTATATACTAAAAAGCTGTTGGTAGGTAGGTAGGTAGGTTCGTCAACCGATTTTCGGGATTTATTTCTTGATCTTCTGACTCTTTTCGCGCGCGCGTTACGGGTGCGAGCGTCGCGTGGCATTTTTTAACGTACGCTACGATTTGCGTTTTCGCATCGAGTCGGCTTCGATTTCCGATTTGGTTTTGTATTTTTTCATTACAAATTTGCAAAATTGACGCAAATGTCAGTGTAAAATAACCCGCGCAATGCTTTTGTATAACGTTAAATAAAATGTAAAAAAAATATAACTAGTAACCTACATTTAAATAGTAGCCCCTTCTAAGCATTTCTTGTTTGTATATTTTTATTCTTATAGTGTTAAACTTTGTGATTCGAATTTTATACAGCACGCGATAAAAAACATGCAAAATTTTAATTACGTAATGTCACGCTTTTTTGAGAAGCGATAATAATAGAAAACGGTTAGACATTTGAAATATTCAAATGTTAGCGGTTTAGCTGATTTTGCTCTCTCCCAAATTCGTTTAAAATAAAGTTGTTTTATTTAAATCCGATCCCTAATTATTCGCTGTAGGTTATAGTAAATAGTCATAGTTCATCCATCGCAAACAAACGTGGAATCACAAATTAGCATTCCTATGAAATTGTTTTCAGTTCGGTTTGATAGGATAAAAGTAGCTCTCCCAAATACAAGAACCGGAATCGTATAGGAAGACAATAGCAGGAGGTAAAAATAGAAATTGAGAAAAATAGATCTCCGATATTCTTCAGTCAGTTTCTAAAAATGCTCAAAATCTGTCGCCCCTGAGAGTTGGCCATGTTTGTCCCAACACGCAATACACCCGAAATTTTTTCTCTTTAATAATAATAATAATAATAATAATAATAATACCACGGTAATTATCACATGTGAAAAATGGGGAGGGAGTACCCCCGTAATTATCACATGGGAAAAAAGGGGAGAAAGGGCCTTACTGCGGTGGTTTGACTATGGGATAAAGGGTGCCTCGGAAATTCTCGCATGGAGAAAAGGGGGAGAGGGTACCACGGTAATTATCACATGGGGAAAAGGGGGAGGGGTACCCCGGTAATTATCACATGGGGGGAAAGGGGAGAAAGGGCCTTAGTGCGGTGGTTCGACTATGGGGTAAAGGGTGCCATGGGAAAAAGGGGTTTGGGGGGGGGGGCGTACTGGAGTGAAGCGCCTAAAAACACACAACTAGCTGAGGACCCGCTTGTGAGGCGGGCTTCTCGGTTAGTCTATATAATGAAAAGCTAAAAATTGGGTGGTAGGATGGTAGGTAGGTAGGTTCGTCAACCGATTTTCAAGATTTATTTTTCGATTTTCTAACGCTTTTCGCGCACGCGTTACGGGCATGAGCATTGCGTGGCATTTTGTTACATACGCTACGATTTGCGTTTTCGCATCGAGTCGGCTTCGATTTCCGATTTCGTTTTTATTTTTTTATTAAAAAATTTCAAAAGTGACGCAAATGTCAGTTTCTAAAAATGCTCAAAATCTGTGGCCCCTGAGAGTTGGCCGTGTTTGTCCCTTCACGCAATACACCCGAAATTTTATCTCTTTCCGGTGTACAGGGAGGTTTGGAACGACTGCGAGTTTGAGTTATTTTTGAGTGGAAAAGGGTACCACGGAAATTCTCGCGTTGGAAAGGGGGAGGGGAGTACTACGGAAATTATCACACGGGACAAGCGGAGAGGGGGTACCACGGTAAGTATCACATGGGGAAAATGGGGAAGGGTACCCCGGTAATTATCACCAGGAAAAAAGGGGAGGAAGGGCCTTACTGCGGTGTTTCGACTATGGGTAAAGGGTACCACGGAAATTCTCGCGTCGGAAAGGGGGGAGAGGGTACCATGGTTATTAACACATGGGAGAAAGGGGGAGGGGTGCTTCGGTAATTATCACATGGGGAAAAGGGGGAGGAAGGGCCTTACTGGGGTGGTTTTACTATGAGGAAAAGAGTACCACGGTAATTATCACATGGGAAAAAGGGGGAGGTGGGTGGAACGGTATTTATAACATGGGGAAAATGGGGAGGGGGTACCCTGGTAATTATTAAATGGGAAAGAAGGGGAGGAAGCAAGGGGTCGGACATTCCCAAAAAAAACGTACGGGATTTCGAAATCTCTGTGATTTCGCGATTTCATAAGATTTTGCGATTTTGTCAGAGGTTTTGCGATTTCGTCGGAGATTTTTTGAGAAGTGTACGAGATTTTGTACAAATGTCCGACCCCTCGTGAGGAAGGGCCTTACTGCAGTGGATCGACTATGGGGAAAAGGGTGCAACGAAAATTATCCCATGGGAAAAGGGGGTTGGGGGGCGTACTGGAGTGGAGCGCCTCGAAACACACAACTAGCTGAGGGCCCTCCTGTAAGGCGGGCTTCTTGGCTAGTATGTAATATTAGCCGATACTACAGGAGCTCATTCAAAACAGAGCGCTCTTATTCCTGAATAAAATGTACGTTGTAAGTCGTTTTTTTAGAAAGCAAACGCTCATATGAGCTTAATCCGTTAACATTTTTGTATCCAGGTTTCGTTAATTATTTACAACATGAACGATATTTATTTAATCTAGGTCTTAATTTACATCTGTATTTATGCCACAGGTTTAAATCTTCAAATTACATTTTCGTTGATTTTAGATAATCAAATTTCATCAATTCGTTTAAAATTCAATGAGCCAAACGAGCAAATACATTTGCCAAACGATAATATAGTTTCTAAGCACCCATGGCCGGATTTGAATTAAATTTAAATTTGGGACAAGTGAAGTAATGTAACAATGCTTTTAAACTGTTTTACACTTTAAAATTACGAAGCCTCGAACGGCCATGGCGCTGTAACTAACGTCGCGGATACGACGGAGAGGAATTTCCTTTGCCAGCTAAACTTGGCTCCGTGTCGAGCCCTTTAAGTATGAAAACAATTTCAAAATAGAAATTGAGATCATTTCAGTAAAATTATGACAAAATTTTACAATCGTTAAATTGGCTATACTATCGAAACGCGCTTCGTTTCTGAAGTTCATTATTTTAAAATTGAGATCCAAATCGCGTTTAACTGGTATATGTGATCATCACCGTAAATCAGTTAGGCTAATACCCAAGGCACCACCTTGGGCCTAAGCCATCAAGCGATTTCTTAAGCCCTTAATTCAGGTGGCCGGGTTACAATGCGTCGGAGAGTGGTGGCAAGACCTTAATGCCACGTGAGCCAACAGCTCCCTACACTAACTATTAGCGTTAACCTCAAAAAGTTTTTATTCTGGTTGCCATTCGGCCAACAAGAATATGAACTAGATTCGTCACCAGTAGCCGATACAAAGTGTTTGGTCTATGTAGACGAGGTTTACGGATCCGTTAAATACAGCGTACAGTCGTGGCTGAAGTGACGTTTCACCTTGTAATTGCTTTGGCAGTTTATTCTTGAGTCTCGTTGGAATTGTTGCGGCTCTGCCTCTACCCAAAATTCATTCATATGTCCAATGAAATTAACCTACTCTCTGTTATGTTTTGTTTTGCTAATCTAGTTTTTTATATATGCTTTGTTTTAACAAAACCTAAAAGAGGTCTATTTTATTTGTATATAAACTCATTCGCTTGGTTCTAATAAAAGACATTCAAGTTGCATCTAAACCTTGTTGTTACTCTCTCTCCTTCTTATATTGTGGTACACTAAGCCAGGACATAACATGGTGTCAGATTTATGAAGAACGTCGCGCCTAATAGAATTTTTGCCTAGAAGAGGTTATGCTTAAGTCAAAGTTTTAGCTTAGTTCAGGAATCTTCCAGTATGGCGAGTAATATTCCGACGATTAAGCCGTTTCACGCAGGAAACAACCCAGCCGAAGCATGGAGATTTTGGCGACAGGATTTCACGGACTACATCTCAGCCTTGAAATACGATACGGAGGAAGAGTCGACAAAGACAGCGCTGTTCAGACACGTTTGTGGGGACGAATTGAAACAGCAATATCGTTCGTTTCAATTACAACCTTTGTCTCCAGACACAGACGTGACGTTGGTTCAAATCCTTGAAGAATTCAACAAACAGTATGATGCATATACTAATGAGATTTCGGCATCGTTTTTTGCCTTGGGTATCAAGCAGAAGCAAGGTGAACCTTTTCCTGAATTTTACTCTCGACTGCGACTGGCCATTGAAGAATGCAACTACGGCACGGCCATGGAGAGGATGTTGCGGGATAAGCTGGTTCATGGGCTGCAAGACAAAGCTTTACAAGAACGACTTCTCAGGGAAGCCGGTCGGAAAAAGAAGACGCTAGCTGATGTTATCAGCGACTGTAAAGCGGCAGAGTTATCAAAAGCACAGGCAATCGCTATGAACGATCTAAAAGAGCGAAGTCCACATCGTAACACGGAAAAAGAAGGTCGTAGCAGGTCGCAGCAAGGCAAGTTCCCGAGAAATTAAAAATTGTGGATATTGTGGTTTAAGTCACGCTTCAAGCAACTGTCCGGCGTATGGTAAGATTTGCCACAACTGTGGGATTAAAAACCATTTCAGCTCCAAGTGCCGCAAGAACGCTAAAGAGAGCAAACCACATGCGCCAAAAGATAAGAGAGTTGATGTAGTTTCTCAATCCAAGGGTGCGGAGCATCAGTACATGTGATAAGCGATTCTCAAGATCAAAGTGACGTTTGGTATGAAGAAATATCTGTCAATGGGTACAAAGTCAATTTCAAGCTAGACACGGGTGCTCAGGTAAATGTAATTACAAAATCTGAGCTGTTGAAGATGTCAAATTGTCCAGTTGTCCGAAAGACCAATCAGAGAGTCCTGGACTTTAGCGGAAATGAAGTTCCTGTGCTTGGGGACTGTCGTTTAGCCTGCTCCACAGACTCTATGAAGAGAGATGGTACATTCCGTTTCATCGTGACAGACCTGATGGCCACAACCGTTCTGAGCGCTAATACCTGCGTTCAGCTGGGTTTGGTTGAAAGAGTCAGAAAGTCAGCATCCGTTTGCCAAGCTGAAGTCGACCCGCCAGAAAGGGTCCTTGCTGATTTTTCCGATGTCTTCACAGGTATGGGCCGTCTGAAGCGAGTGGTGACCATCCACATGAAGAAAGACGCCAACCCTCACGTTTCTGCGCCAAGAAAAATTCCGCTGGCTCAACAAGAAAAAATAAAGCGCGAGCTGCAACGAATGGAAGAGTTGGAAGTTATTACAAGAGTCGACAAGCCGACAGAATGGGTCAACAACATGGTGGTGATCGAGAAGCCGAATAAAATACGGATCTGTTTAGATCCAAGGCAGTTGAATGAAGGGATAATGCGTCCGCATTATCCCATACCAGAACCAGATAAACTGTTTGAAGGACTTCAAGGCTGCAGTATCTTTACGTCACTTGATGCAAAGGATGGCTTCTGGCAGCTGCCGTTGGATGAAAAGTCGTCATATCTTACGACATTTGCAACACCATGGGGGAGATATCGCTTTCTGGTCTTACCATTTCGACTAAACAATGCGCCAGAGGAATTCCAAAAGGCCATGGATGACATATTCGAGAAGGAGCCAAGAATCAACCCCTATTTTGATGATATCGCCATTGGTTCCAAAGACGTGGCTGAGCATTGTACATTGCTGCGTAGGACTCTGTCCGTTGCGAGAGAGGTCAATCTTAAATTCAACCCACAGAAGATTCAGTTGGCCAAGACGAAATTGAAATATATTGGTCATGTCGTTTCCAAAGAAGGTCTAGAGCCAGATCCAGGGAAAATTGAAGCGGTCGTAAAGTATACCCAGCCAACGAGTAGAGAAGATCTGCGAAGATTTTTGGGTATGATAACATATCTCACCAAATTCACCCCAAACCTGTCGACGCTGACCCACTCTTTACGTCAACTGTTGAAGCAGTCGTCAGAATGGTGCTGGGACGCAAATGTCCAGAGCGATTTCAACGCAATCAAGGGCGCTTTGTCTGAAGCGCCATGTCTGAAGTTCTTCAATCCTGGTCAACCAGTCCTGCTATCAGTGGATGCCAGTCAATATGGGCTAGGAGCCGTTCTGCTTCAAGATGATGGTCCAGTGGGCTATGGTTCCGCATCTTTTTCGGAAAATCAGCAGAAATACGCCCAAATTGAAAAGGAGTTGCTGGCAGTAATATTTGGGCTACAACATTTCCATTATTACACGTATGGGGTGCCCGTTGAAGTCCAGACTGATCATAAACCGCTTTTGGGGTTAAGTCTGAAGCCGTATGATACGATTTCTCCGAGACTTCAGAGACTATTGTTGAAGTTAAATCGATATAATGTACATTTGACGTATGTTCCAGGGAAGCAACTCCTCGTTGCTGACGCATTGTCCCGAGCCCAACTGATCGATAACCATTTTATGGAAGAGTCCATTCCAGTGCCAGTTCAGGTCTGTCTGTTGGTAACAGCGTCTAATACCAGATGGAACGAGTTGAAGACCTTGACAGATCGCAGCTTGGCACTTCAGGACGTAATTTTTCATGTCTCTAATGGATGGCCAGATGCTAAGACAAGTGCTCGGGTCAGAGCGAGGCCGTACTTTCACTGTCGAGATGAACTCTACTTGTCCTCGAATGGACTTCTTTGCAAAGGTCAGCGCTTGGTTGTTCCTGAAGAAGCTCGCCAAAACATTCTGGATGTCATTCATTCCGCTCACAGAGGGATCGTAGCAGGAAAGGCCAAAGCCAGGGAATACTTCTATTGGCCTACCATGAACCAGGACGTTGAGGATTCCGTCAGTCAATGCCAAATCTGTCAAGCGTATCAGAACAGTAATCAGCATGAGCCCCTATTGAGTCGTGAGCTGCCCAGTCGACCTTGGGAGAAAGTTGGTTGCGATTTCTTTGAGATCAGAGGGAGACACTATCTACTCGTCGTTGATTATTTTTCGAAATTTGTTGAGGTCCAGCTTCTGCACAGCACCACCGCTCCAGCAGTAATTATGGCCATGAAGACCATCTACGCACGATTTGGTATACCCGAAGAAGTCGTCAGCGATGGCGGTCCACCTTATGACTCTGTGGCTATGAAGGAATTTCACGCTCAATGGGGTATTCATCACAGCATCACGTCTCCGTATTATCCCCGTTCCAATGGGCAAGTAGAGCGGTCCGTTCAAACGCTTAAGAAGAGTCTACTTAAAGCCGTAGAGGATGGTAAAGATTTGCACCTTGTGCTTCTAGATTACAGGATTACACCGACGCATGGCCTGGCCTCACCTGCCGAACTATTAATGGGACGAAGACTCCGGTCTCTGTTGCCGTCACTTCCCGGAAAGTTGACTCCACATTACAATGTCACAGAAGCAACCAAGGAACTGGAAACCCGTCAGCTTAATCAGAGAACTCAGGGTGATCAGAAGTCCAAGCCGCTGAGTCAGCTCAACGAAGGCGACCGAGTATGGTTTCGAAAACGTCTAAATGAAGGTTGGAAGCAAGGACTCATCATCCGGGTTGGTCCGCAAAAGCGATCGTACGGAATACAGTCTACCGAAGGAACAATTTACACCCGGAATCGCTTTTACGTCCGCCCTGATCGTTCTGCTGTTGAAAACTACCATTCGGTTGATCATACTACTGGTTCAGTCACCGGTCCAGAATCACCAACCGGTCTTGCGAAAGCTTCAAAGACACCTCCAGCACCCGTTTCTGAACCAATCCACCACGCAGCTCCAGTTCCTGAGTTACGACGCTCTCAACGTCTCCGTAAATCACCGGTTTGGGCTAAAGATTATGTCGGCTAAGTATTTACCGGCATATCCTCGTTTTACGAAAATTTAATAAAAAAAAATCACACTCACAAAAGGGCGTGTTATGTTTTGTTTTGCTAATCTAGTTTTTTATATATGCTTTGTTTTAACAAAACCTAAAAGAGGTCTATTTTATTTGTATATAAACTCATTCGCTTGGTTCTAATAAAAGACATTCAAGTTGCATCTAAACCTTGTTGTTACTCTCTCTCCTTCTTATATTGTGGTACACTAAGCCAGGACATAACACTCGCTTAATTTTTTCAGCTTATATTTGGGGAGCCGCCTTATTATTGTTGTGAGTGACATAAATATTCTCAAAAATATTACCTCGAAATCTAATTGCTTGGGAAAACCCATTGACATGGCCATATCGCCTGGAAAGAAAGGTAACTATTTTCAATACGTAATTTAACGTGAATTTTAACCAATTTTTGGGGATATTTTAACTGTAGGGTTTACACTTCATTATTGCCATTAAGAGTATAAGGAAAAGAATCCAAAAGGAGTTGAATGGTGTTTTCAAATAAAAGCTATTTTAAATTTCGATTTATTAAGATTAATACTTTTTTTAAATTCCCCTATGTGGCTATCAAACTCCCAATATTTCAAGATTATAAATTGAAATTTGCGGAAATTTAAACCATTTCCATTTGTTGTTAACAGACAACTTATTTTTCCCTGGTTGTAATTGATACGTGTAATATACAGGGTGTCCATTTTTAATCGAAAAAGTGATTTTTCTCAATAACCGTTGTAGTTAGAATTTTTATTTTTTTTGTGTGAATTGTCAGTACCGGGGGCCATTGTTGTACACAATGTGTATCGATTTTAAAATAATATATTAAAATTTGAAAAAATAAATTTTTATGTATTGGAGCTCGTCAAATTTTGCCAAAGAGGAAAATGTAAGAATAATGTTTGAAACTTGACTTAATGGGTAAACAAAATTATCGGAAAAATCAAAAACTAGAATCTTTTGGATGCAGTGGAAGTCATAAGACAATATTATTTTTAGGATTAACTAAATATTAGATGGCCTTTACAATCACCTAAATAATCAAGTTTGGGAAGACACAAATCCACACTGTTAATATGCACATCGTCACCAATTTCAATGATGCAAGCCGCCTTCGACAATATGATTGTTCGAGCCCTAGCCTGCATCGCAGCCGAAGGTAGTATTTTCGAAACGTACTTATAAATGTCTTTGTGTTTTCAAAAAATTCGCATTTTTCATCCTACGAAATTAAATCGTGTAATACCTTCTTCGCTATTGTCTCCTCGTATTTTCAGTGGTGTTTATTACATTAAACACCAGATTAACAAATTTCTTACTTTCTTAACGTTACACTACTCTCCCAATGGAATTCAAAAAAAGTTTTTTTAGCTTGCCAAACTTGTCACTTTTTGAAGTCGTATTTTTCAGTGAAAAAGAGGTCTATTGTTTTTGCGCTAACGCTATTTGTACGTTTTCGATGACGTTCTACAATTTTCTCATTGAAAATTTTCTTATAGCACCTAGCGGTTAAAAGTTTAATTTTCAAAAACGTGAATTTTTTTTTCGATTTAGATGCAATTTTGGTGGAAAGTGTCCCCCGGCACGTTTAATGTACAGTACAAATTTAAACTTTCTAGGACACATAGTTTTTGAAAAAATTACTTTTTCGAACAAAACAAACACCCTGTATACAAAGCCTTAATGATTTGCGACAACGCATAATTGCAGCTTGTAAGATGGTTTGTAAATTGCCTGGAATCATTAACCGTGTATGTGAGTCATTTGTTCCACGGGCTCATGCTTTTATTCTAGACAGAATCGTTCATCCACGTAATTGTTATTTATAAAATATGCCATAATAACTACAGACTGTATTAGGAATTTTTAATTCGTATGGGAGATTGTCGGAGTTTGTATCTTTATTTTTGACACTAAATTTATTTCGAACAAAATCAATATTTTAAAAAAGCTTGTATCCCTCGTTAAACTTATCTTACTTTTAAACTTGCAAAACTGAACACTGAACTATGGTCACTCGTGATAAATTCTATCGCTTCACTGATAAATTTATTATCATTACATTATAAAGCATTTATTTTACGGATTAATAAAAATAGTTAGTTAAAAGGATGTGTTCGATATTTTAGGGTAGTTTTTGGGAGCCCATAACTCTAAAACGAAGCGCTTTAAGAACGAGGCTTGTTTGATATTTTGTACTCATTGGGACTTATTTGACACGCTCCGAACACGCTCCGAACACGTTTCCGAAATATTTGGCATCCTTATTTTTAACACCTTGTATGTTGTTATTGAAAAACGCTCAAAAACCTTTTTTCACATTATCATATACCAGCATTTGTTTAAGTGATATATTTTTTACCAGGAAAGAACAACATGAACTATAAAAACAGATAACGAACATGTTGCATACACTTATATCAAACTAATATGACTTACTTGCCAGTGTTTAATATTTTTGGTTTTACTCATTCGAAGGATATTACCTGAAATAATGAAACTGACCTGTTCATCTTAGTGATAACATTTAAAAAGTTTGTAACGCTTGTCTGTTTTTATGAAAGGTTAACTTTCGTCTTGTAATTTCTATTGCAAACCAATCTTATATGTTTATGATAACCCCGAAATATACGTGCATTAAACGTGATCGATTTAGAATTTTGGATCAATATTTTTTTATTTCAGATTTCTTTGAATCAAATGACACTGTGTTTTGGAAAGAATGCCGTCGATTTGTAAGCCAATCCATGCCAAAACAATTTAGAGATGGCGAAATAAACTGGGCAACCGAAGTTCAAGATAACGTTACAAAAATTATAAATTTTTTAATCGATCACGATGGCCGCGCAGTTCGATTATTTGATGTTCTTGTCGATGAATCCTTCAATATTTTTGTTAAATGTTTTTTCAATTTGAATGTCGATACAAACTCCGATATGTTGAATAAATATCAGAAATTTATCTCTGTTTCTGACAATTACCTTTCGGAACTCAGCAAGCAATATTATTACCCATACCTGAAGTATATCCTGCCTATAATTAACTCCAAAATAAGGATTGGTCATAAAGCCGAGAGAGCACTAGCGGAGGAAATAAAGTAAGTCACTTCTTTCGCATCGCATAATAAATTCCATTCGATTTAGGGTTTTATTAAAACTGCGTAACCAATATCTTTGTAGAATCTTAAATTAAAAATAATTATTTCCAGTCATACTTTCTTATTCGAAATTCTTAGCGTTAGCGAATTTCGTCTCGAGCGACAATGGCTATATTCGAATCAGCGGGGTAAAAAAAATGACATGAACCAAATCAATCACAGCGAAACAATCAAAACTTGTCTTAATGATACCCACATTTGGCAATTGGCGATGCCACGTGCTTCGAAATACACCACTTAACCCCTTGTTCTTCAACTTTATTAACCCTAGGACTCTAGTTTATAGAGTCTGGTGATCTTTGCCTGACCCAGAAGCCGCTACTAACAAACTAATGAAACTAAGTGAAGAAGGCGCACTTGTTTAGCTTTCGAACGAGCGATTAGTTACTACCCGATCGTACCTTAATAATGCGCAAGAACACAGGCCCACTATAACAATAAGATGAAAATATCGAAGTGGTTTAGCTCGTTCGTAAAAAAATTCATCTAGAACGGGATAGTTCGAGGGAATCGCACTCTTAATCAAAATCGTGTTTTCGTTTTAAATAAGAACGAGGTCCTTGTGACAATCCTCTGATTAAAAGCCTTCGGTAACAGTTCATGGCCAGGGATATTTTTCCAATATTTTGGTTTGCGCTTTACTTTAAAATTATTATGATCTTCTTATTTTATTCTAAATATTTGAGGTTGATGTCATGGCTATTTCACGAAAATGAGTTTCTCGTTCTCTTATACATTCCTCTTTATTAAAGGCAACCGAGTAACAAGGTTCTGATTATTTCGAGCCTCAGTGTATTTCGTATTGTGAACTCTTACACATCCTTTACTCTTATATATTTGTGTTTCCGGGACCGCGGGTATTTCACCGTTATACCAAGGGTTTGAATGGCTTTGCTCGGTTATAAACCATGGTGCAATCTCGAGTTACGTACGAGTTTAAACTGAACTAAAATTGAACTGGCCCGGTAGATTACCTAGCAGAGTTCAAATCTTAAATAAGTATTATGTCCGTATAATTACAGTAGAGTACCTAAAAAGCGAATTCGCGAGCTAAAGCTGCAACATGTCTCACTGCAACACTGGAGCCAAAGAATAATGGTTTATAATTAAATTAATTTTAATCAGTTGTTCAAGTTCTTAACCAGATTAAATAAACCAATAAAATTTTTCCAGCGAAATAAAATTTCTACCCTCTTGGTTCAAATTGTTGAAATGTTTTAAAGTTATCGTTGTAAAGACTTTATTTTGCACCTTAATATAGGTGCCATTTTTTCTACAAACCACGATTACTTTGGATGCTTGAAAGTTGGCAGAATATTTAGTTGTAGTTAAAAGTACCTTATAAATTGGTATTTTCTAAATTTCTAGTCAGAGGCCAAGTTAATTTTTATTAATTTTGAAAAACGGTATATAAAAATGCAATAAAGAAATAAAAAGGTGAGCATAACAAAGAACAACCAAAAATATAACAAATTTGACCGAAGTAGAAGGAAAGTAAGGGCGAGACGCCAAACCCGGGATTTAAGGGGTGAAATGGGGGTAAAATCGTCAAAAAGTAATGTATTTATGATATTTCTCGCGACGATTTGTTGTTTCGTATATCAACATATTGTGTTCAGGCCAACTTGTTCATTTATATCTGCTTATCGCGAGTGACACTTGAACGTATATCTTATCACGTTTTATCGTACGGAATAAGTTGAAATGATGTAAAAAGTGATAACCTAGGCGGCGCGCGCGCGGATTACCCGGGGCGCGGTTAATTTGAATTTAAGAGTGTTTTGACGTGATGGAATATTCAATGTTAAAGTAGAATGGAAATATTTTTAAACTTCATTTTAATATCATTAGCGTGTAAGTGGTACTTAAATATGCTTGGCACTTGAACCTATCTCACGAGTATTTCAAACGAATATTTTAAGTATGAGAAACGTATTGCTCTCAAATGATACTTGAATATACTATAAAAGGGGTTGTATAGCGTTGTAGGAGGTCATTCCACGGTTAACTGCGGTAGCTATATTCAAGATGCCTAAAGCCCAACATATTTGTCCTACGTGCGCGAAAAGTTTTGCTACCAAGTCCTCCTTAAATCGGCATGTTAGAGAAGTACACGGTGATAGACATACGTTTGTCTGTGAAGTATGTGGTAAGAATGTTGCTAGATTAGAGTATTTTAAGAGCCATCAACGAACTCATGACTTGAACGCACCCGGCCCTTCCGAACCCATGGACCTGTCTCGCACACCGTCACCAAAGCAACGTTCGCCAGCATCTTCCCGTCCAGCGTCACCTAGCCTGCTTCAAGACATTCAACTGGAATCTACCCATACACAACCATCTACAGCGGATTTACCCAACAACCCAACGCCATCACTTGTTCCCGCCTCATCAATACTTGATGAAACACCACCAGCATCTCCAAGTATGGTCCAGGCCTTGAATGATACGTTAGCATCTATCCGTTACAATGCTGAAGACTATGATATTGATGAGGGGATGTTTATCGGACGTTACCGAGCCGCTTTCAGTAAATTTCTAATGGAATGACTCACCAGTAAACGTGGAATAAAATGGTTCTTACTCGTAAGATCAGCCTATATGAGAACTTTAGGGGGTGCGGAACAAAGAGCGGAAGTACGACCCTATTTCCGGAGCACTATGCAAACAACATTAATGCCCGACGTCATTGACAACCAGCTGAATGACTGCATTGAAACAATACAGTCAGCAGCGGAAAACTTTGAAGCGACAGGTATGTACTAAAATTTATAAGTTATATTTTGAACTAAAACATTATATTTTGATAGGATCGGGTTGGGTAATTGACCGTGTTCTGTATGTAGAATTAAATGTAGCATCTTACCTACCGTTGCGAGGGTCATCGTATATGGAACTACCTGAAAAACTATCTCGACGTCACGCGATTCTTAATATAAGAAACGAAAATGAGGAGAAATGTCTTCTCTGGTCAATTCTCGCTAAACTTCACCCAGTTTCTATGCTTCATCACGCTAACAGGGTTTCCGAATATACACCTTATGAAAACGAACTTGATACCAGTGATATATCTTTTCCTTTCAAATTAAACGCTACGGAACTTAAAAAAATTTGAATTAATGAATAATTTATCAATATCTGTGTTTGTCTTCTCGAGAGATATATTCCCCCTTTACGTAAGCGCTAACAAGTGTGGTAAGGAAAGGGAGGTTGATTTACTATACATCACCGATGAAACTAAAGATATTGACGATGGGAATAGACATTACTGTCTTATACGAGACCTAGGAAAACTGTTACAGCATCTAACAAAAAACAGATGCACAAGTTATTATTGCAGGTAAGTTAGTTTCCAATATATTAGTTTGCAATCTACTAATTATTTTCTGCATTAGAATGTGTCTTCACCGATTCAGCGGTAATAACGCTGAACAGCGACGTGATGCGCATATCGAAGAATGCGCCACCCACGGCGTCCAAAAAATAGTTTTTCCTACCAAGAAGAAGACGCTTTATTTTGATAAATATGAGTGGACGGAAAAATTAAAAATTAAAATTATTTAATTTAACTCTTAATGAAATGAAATTATTAGGTGCAGTATGTATTTAACGCCGATTTTGAAGCAAACCTACCGAGAGTTCAAGGATGTGATCTAGATCCCGATTTAAATACCAGCAAAGTAAACATGCACATCAGCTGTGCGTATTCGTGGGTGCTTGTTGGACCTAACGGTAAGTTATTTGGCAAAATTCCCTTTTAGATATATTATAAGGGAATACTTATAGGTGTACCTGTTCGAACCGATTGCTATCGAGGTCAAGATGAAACTCTAAGATTTCTGGAGTCTATTCTGGAATTAGAGAAGGAGTTGATGGAACTCATTGAGACCAATGTACCAATGATTATTACCTTGGAGGAGGAGGAACAGTTTCAAGCTGCTACATTTGTCAGAAACAGCTAAATCAGGGAAATATGCCCGCTGTTCGAGATCATTGTCATTTCAGCGGTAAATATAGGGGGCCAGCGCATAACCTCTGTAATCTTCAAAAGAAAGTTCCAGAATTTATCCCTATTTTCCTTCATAACCTTAGCAGGTGAAATTATTAAGTTAATTAACCAGGAAATAATTCTAATAATAATAATAAATCTTCATAGATACGATTTACATCTTATATGTCA
This sequence comes from Leiobunum rupestre, assembly GCF_980474605.1. Taxonomy (NCBI): domain Eukaryota; kingdom Metazoa; phylum Arthropoda; class Arachnida; order Opiliones; family Sclerosomatidae; genus Leiobunum; species Leiobunum rupestre. Next base: position 2,168,743 of record NC_143386.1, read on the forward strand.
GGAGATTGGTCATTTTAAGGAACAGACACTTGACTGTATTCCTTCCACTAGCAAAAATTATATTTCACTCAAACTAGGTAAAATATATTTAATTATGAATTTAACCTTAACAGTAATTTTATTATTATTTTTAGGGAGATTTAGGTTTTTAGACTCTTATCGATTTCTAAACGATAGCCTCGATGCTCTAGTATCTAATCTCGTTTTGGAAGGAGCCAGTAAATTTCAGATTGTTAAGAAATATTTTGAAAGTGATAAAGTTCAACTGCTTTTGCGGAAAGGGTTCTACCCGTACGAGTATATGGACGATGAAAAGAAATTTGACGAGACGATGCAGCCACCCAGAGAAGCGTTTTTCAGTAAATTGAAAAATCAAAATATTTTAGAATCTGATTATTTACACGCCCAAAATGTTTGGACAGCGTTTAATATTCAAACATTAGGTAAAATTACTATAGTATAAATATTTCAAATGTCTTAACCTCGGTTTTCGTAGGGGAATACACCGACCTCTATGTGAAAAGCGATGCGTTGCTCTTAGCCGACGTTTTTGAAAATTTTAGAACATTATCTATAACTCATTATAAATTAGACCCCGCTCACGCTTACACCGCACCAGGTTTAGCCTGGCAAGCAGCTTTGAAGATGACCGATGTTCGCCTCGATCTCATACTTGATATAGATCAACACTTATTTATTGAAAAGGGTAACGCTTTTTGATATTTTAAATATTATTGTATTTACATTGAATTTTTGGGTATTCGAGGCGGTGTTTCAATGATCTCAACTCGTTATTCTGAAGTGAATAACAAATAGATGCCCGACGCATATGATTCGTCTAAAGAAAGCAGTTATATATGCTATTTAAGTAATTTACATTTTTTAATTTTAATTATATTAATTAACTTAATTTAACTTAATTGAAGATTCTAATAATTTGTACGGTGCTGTTATGTGTGAACCACTACCGCTAGGCGACTTCCAGTGGGTTCAGGAGGATGATTTACAAACACTCTGGGAAAATATTCTGAGTATTCCCAATAACGTTGAAAACGGATACATTTTAGAGGTAAATAATAAAATATTTTTAAAGAATTGTTTCTTTTGCAGGTGGATCTTGAATATCCTCCAGAGTTGCATTACTTACATAACGATCTCCCAGTAGCGGCGGAATCTAAAGTTATTACACATGATATGCTATCTCCATACTCCAAAGATCTCTTAGGAAAATTAAATATTAAGGAGAATCAAAGTCTACCAAAACTTTTTCCTAATTTAAATAATAAAGAGAAATACATAGTACATTACCGCAATTTAAAATATTATGTAGAATTAGGTTTGAAAATAACCAAGGTTCTTCGAGCTCTGACCTTCACTCAAGGAAAATGGTTAGAAAAATATGTTAGATTCAACACTGAACAGAGGAAATTATCCAAGAGCTCATTTGAAAAGAATTTCTGGAAACTTATGTTTAACTCTGTTTTCGGGTAAATCAATTTAAATAATTTATTGCTGTTTTTTCCCTTACTTCATTTAATTCTTTAGAAAAACAATGGAAAATTTACGGAAGCATATAAATTTCGAGTTGAATCATAAACCAGAAAGAATGTTAAAAGTTACAAGTTCCCCGCAGTTTGAACACTTTACCATCTTTAATGAAGAGTTAGCCGGCGCTCATAAGAAGAGAGCTAAAATTGTTCTTAACCGGCCTATATTTACCGGATTCAACATTCTAGAGCTCATGTATCGGTTCAATTAGGGATTCATAAAAAATACGTACGGGAACAAAGCATCACTATTATTTACAGACACTGGTAATTTAATTTAATATGAATTTTTTATTTAAATAGTACTAATATATAAAATATTTACAGACAGTTTAACGTACAACATTAAGACGGATGATGTTTATAAAGACTTTGAAGTTCATAAAAACCGCTTTGACTTCTCTGATTATCCACCTTCGCATTTTCTTCATTCTAATCAGAATAAAAAAGCTCTCGGCTATTTTAAAGACGAGACAAATTCACAGTTAATTCAAAGCTTTGTAGGACTTCGTCCCAAGCTTTATTCTATTAAATTGTACGGGTTGTCTAAGACCGCTGAAGAGATAGAAAAGGAGTTGCGATTGGGAAATCTTTAGAGTCAATTTTAAACCATAAAAAGGTTTGTAAGGGGGTTGCCATGAACGTTATTAGAAACGTCATCCGCCACGAAGACTATAAACGTTGTCTTTTTAATCAAGAAACCATGTCAGCCGAGATGATGCGTATAGCTAGTTTCAAGCATGAGCTATTTACTTTAAATACTAGAAAACTGTGTTTATCACCAAATAATGATAAGAGATATATTCTACCTTGCGGGGTTCGTACATTAGCGCACGGTCATAAAGATATTGAAAATTGATAATGAATGCTTGTATTTATGTATATATAAAAAACTGCTATTGCTATAAATTGTAAAAAAATATTTTATTGAATACATTTTGCACATAAACTCTTTAATCATTTTTTCGTTTACATTTTTATCTTTCTTAAACCTAGACACAATGTTATACATTTCTATTCCTTTACACCTGTTTATAGCAAAATAGATACAGAATGCTCCACACGTATTACTAGAATTACTCTGTAATTGATTAGAATTAAAAGTAACAGTTTTACTGTTTCGTTCAATAAAGTCATTAAATTTAAAATAATCTGGCGGGTTTCCAAAGGAATCCATGAATTCACTATTTTTATGTTTTAATTCTAATCTCAGGTTACTGTTTTTTACAAGATGCAAGTGATTAGCGTTGTTATAAAGATCCGAGGTTAAATTGTACGCGAATAAACAATTTCCGTTAGGGTAATCTTCCCGACTTATCTGATTCCCTTCATCTACGTTCCACTGATTAGTTTGAATGACAAGATTGCAATACGCTTGAATATATTGATTTTCCTCAAAGTTTAGAGATAACGCCTTATGAGGGACGCTGCTACAGTCAATGTACAATCCAATGCTTGATTAATCGAAATGTTGAAAGTTGTAAGGTGATTTTTTCAAATCTCCTAGAAACGCTTTTTGTTCCACAAACCCGATAACAACTTTCTTGGGTGCTTGTCAGGTAAATAAATGATCTTGCACACTAGCCATAAGACCAGCGGGTATAGAAAATGAGGTGCACTCCGAACGAGTTACAGGATATTTAGCGGTTCCATATTGTAGCGCCTTGGCTTGAGCGAGCGATAGTTCCGGTATCACTTTAACTTTCCTCAGAAAAAGGGAAGCTGATAAAATCTCCACTTTACATTTTATGTCGGAGTGAACGCAAAAAGCTGCTCTATTTTTATCGAATTTAAATTTCATATCCACCATATTTAATAAAAAGCGTGGTTGTTGACATAAATCAGTATGGACTACGCCTAACAAGTCAATCGCCCCTTTTTGCGCTAAACTCGCTCGTTTAGAGAAACCATCGTTATCGAAAAATGAATCGAACTTCCCAGGCGTATCCCGATAGAAAAGTGAACTCGTTAAATAACTTTTTTTCGCAGAATCTCCGAACGTTAGTAAAGTTTGTATCATACTTTTATAAGCGTAATTTTGACTGGAAGGTGTTACTGATCTTTCATTAAGAAATACGTGGACGTCGCTAAAAAGCGAATGAAGAAACAAATTCTCGGGGGCGATATTGTCGGCTGGAATTCCGGCGGCCCCACCCGCAACCGCGGGTTGCGGTATTTGACCATTATCTTTAGTTACCTTAACTCGAACGTGCAACAAAGTTTGTGAAAGGTTTATATACGTTTCAGAGTTACCGTTGATAGAAAATGTAATTGATGCGTTATCAACTATATTTGATATTGGATTATACTCAACCCATTCACCACCAATAATCGAAGATTGTGTCATAGGTACTTGAAACAAATCTAGCTCGGAATTTATACACTCAACTGAGTGCGGGTGTAAAAGGGACATGAGAATATATCGGAACGTTTAGGGAACCGTCCTTTCGCTATCCTGCCTGCTGTTGAAATGGCGCTTTTCGACTGAGTTCCTTTCCTTTTATTTCCGGAACCCGTCATTCTTTTAATATGATCCGTAGCTGAAGATGTTAGTCTCATGGCTTCATCCGCTGCCTAAGCTAAAGTTTCCCTTCCAGCGTTAATAGAATGCGATTTAAGCGCTGTTTTAATTGGGACTCCGCTAACAACATCGGTCGCTACTTTCGCTCCGGTACTTAAAAGTTTTTTTCCCAAGTAAGAAGCGCCTTTCTTCAGTAAAGGTACCGCGTATCTAAACGCTGAAGATAATATATTTCCTAGTCCATGTCCTCTTTGCACAGCTAAACCTCTATATACAGGTATTCCACCGAAACCAACCTGGTTTAAATAGTAACTTTCATAATCAGTTCTTGAAGGTGAATATTCAGACCTCATGATGTTAACTGTTCGCTCTCTTAAGCTAGAATGAGGGTGTGTCCTGAATGATTAAAGGTTTATAGTGAAGTCCACATTTTACGGGGTTTAAAATGTAATACAACTTGAGCTTTTCCACTATGAAACTGTATTGGCTCACCTAAATCATCTGTTATATTAATCTCTATAGTCTTAATATTATTACACACGACTGGTAGGTAATGAGATTGTGAAAATATTTTTGTAGCTGTTTTCCCATTAGACTCGGCTTTCTCTTCGATGCTTATGATTCTTAATGGAGGTGCTAAACTATCCCCAACAACGCTATTTTCAACCAGATCTGAATAAACGAATAAGGAATGAAGCCCAGCGTTCATATCAACTGGGTAGGGGGTTATCATTGAATTTAAAATGGTGAAATCATTATCTCTTTTATCCTTAAAACCTAGTAATATCGATAGATCGGGACCAATTACAGCTCTGATTTTCGGTTGCAATTTAACTTTAATTCGATTAGAATAATTTAAATAAGCGAATGTAACTTGTTCTTCTTGGTTGTGGACGTTCATAACATGTAATAGTTCTTCCGGAGTTTTATAAAAACCCGCGGGAACTTCAATTATTTTATCATATTTGAGAGGGTCTTTAATAACCAATAGATTAGGTTTTCGAACGTTATGCCATGTCCGAGGATAGCTTATTTCCGCTAACCCAACTTCGTACTGTTCCTCAAATCTTAACGGTTCACCTAAATACGTTAGAAATTTACCAACGCTATTATCTTGGTAATATAATGACGAGGAATCTGAAGGTAGCGTTACGTAAAAACTCATTTTAAATCCACTTCTTGTATCCAAGAGTTAAATGTAGGGTCGTAATCTTGCCACTTGACATAGAGTTCTACGCGGCCGTCCGATTTTTTCCTTTTTTTATTACTTTTTCGATTATGAAGTAACAGTCTTTTAAATCTCGACCAACAATCTGAACCTCCTCTCGATAGAATACTCCTAAAATGGGGTTAGAATTTAAATCCATCAGCTTATATACAGGTGGGTCACGTGGTAGTCTCTCAGCTATTTTAAACAATCTGTAGTAAAATTCGGGTTATATTTCTTATCGAAAATTGATAAATTTCTACTTATTCTACAAATATCTCCAATTTCAAACGCGTATGTTAACGGAGGAGAAAAATTTACCGAACCGTAAAGATTTTTCCATATTTTAGCAGAGTTATCTAGAGTAACTTCCGCGGGTTTACATTTAATTGATCTGTGATAACTATTGTTACCGAACAGCATTTTAAATCTATGTTCGCCGCGGCAGCACCTGGAATGAAAATTTTGTCTCGACCAAATTACGTGCTCCTCGGTGCGCCTTTATCTTCTGAAGCTATTTCCTCTTGCTTAGCTCGTAAGACTGAGGCTTTAAAAGTGATGGCGCGAAACCTCGAGCACATCTCGGCGCATCATAGTTTCTTCTTGCTTAAAAACTCTTTGGCCATTCCGAGGTTGTCGTATCTTCTCCGCAGCGCTCCTGTGTGGCTTTATGAAGATGGCCTCAGGTCTTTCGATGGAACTTTTCGAAAATCACTCCAAGACGTCACCAATACGCTTATGGATGAAGCTCCTAGGGAACAATCGTCACTTCCCGTTTCTAAAGGCGGCCTTGGAATTCGTCATGCCTCAAAATTCGCGCTTCCGGGGTTTTTGTCGTCGGCCTCCAGCGTCGCTGATTTAGTGCAAAATATTCTTCCGTCTTATTTTGTTTCTTCTCCGGACCCGGTTTTTCGCGATGCTCTTCGCCATTGGGAACTTTTGACGGATGCTGTTTTACCTTCTCCAGACCATTGGAGTCATCAAAAAGTATGGGAAGGACCGGTTAATGACAGTACCGCGAAGCTACTTTCCAATGGAGCAGTCAATGATCGCGATAAAGCCCGTCTTCACTCGGTTAGTTCGAACGAATCCGGTTCTTGGCTGAATGCGCTTCCGTCGCCTTCTCTCGGAACCGACCTCGACGATGACTCCTTTCGGATTGCGGTCGGTCCGCGTTTGGGGGCCCGCATCTGCGTGCCTCACACGTGTAATTGTGGTGCCCAGGTTGACTCTTACGTGGGGACACGGCCTGAGCTGTAAGAAGAGTTCCGGACGGCTCTGGTTTCCGCGGGTGTCCCATCCATTCTGGAGCCCACGGGTCTCTCGCGCGACGACGGGAAGCGGCCTGATGGAATGTCCCTTTTTCCATGGACCGGCGGAAAATCGTTGGTGTAGGACTTTACCTGCACTGACCCTTTGGCTCCGTCATATTTGGCGTCTTCGTCTGCAGCCCCTCTCTGGGCCGCCACCCAGGCTGAGTCGAAGAAAAAAGCGAAGTACTCCGGGCTTGAACAGCGATATTTATTTCAAGCAGTGGCGGTAGAATGTCTCGGCTCCTTCGGCCGCGACGGTTTGGCTTTGGTCCATTCTATGGGTCGTCGAATTCGGGAAGCTACCGGGGAGCCGCGTTCCACGTCATTTTTGACTCAGCGGATAGCAATCGCGATACAGCGGGGTAATGCCGCGTCGGTGTTGAACACTTTTCCGCCCGGCACCTCCCTCGCGGAATATCTTTATTGCCTGTAAAGACATTTTTTTGTCCTTCTATGTATTCTTATGAGATAAGTGAATAAAAAATCATTATCACCCAAAAAAAAAACTATTGTTATAAGCGTTTATAATATCATCTAAAACGTCGATATATTTAAGGGTGTTATTCTGCGAGAAATAGCGATATAAACGAGATTTAAAACGTCTTATGAATCTTTCAATAATGGACGCTTTCATTTCTGATCGAGTAGCGAAAAAGTTAATACCCGTTCGCTGTAATTCACTCTACACTTCTTGACAGACAAATTCGTTTCCATGATCACTTTGAATTCTTTTCGGTTGACGGCCTTTTTCAAAAACGTTCCATAACGCTTCTAAAATTTTTACACATTTCTTATTTTTAACCGCTACAGCCATAGCGTATTTGCTAAATATGTCGATAATACATAATACGTAGCGACATCCTGAATTATATTTAGACAGCTTCTGAAAATCTGCCAGGTCGGCTTGCCACTGTTCGTCAATTCCATAAACAATAGATCGATTTCGTTTGAATCGTCTTCTAGCAGGTTTATGCAGCGTATATGTATCCTGCTTTATTAGAAATTGTTTTACTTTTTCCAATGGAACCTTTAAACCTTTATGTCGAGCTGAATTATAGAGCGCTCGAACTCCAGCGAATGACCCTGGGTCTGCGGGATTAGTATAGATTTTCAAGTTTTTTCTCCATATCGGGTAATATTTTGATGTAATGGCATGTAACATCCAAAAAAGGAAATTAAATAATTCTAATATTATAATAACTATGATAATTAATACAGCTGTGATAATTTTCGGTGATTTTGAAAATGATTGTGATAAATAGGCTAAAAGTCCTAAAGAGACCGTTTCTGTACAACCTTCCATTGTAGGCTTATACTATGAAATGAGAACAACATTATCAGGTTAATATATTTTATTTAGTATGTATCCAAGGTCTTAGAGGACTAGGTGAAGATGATGATAACATTGAACTACTTGGCGGTGTATGAAATACAGCGAATGTTTTTAACAGAGTCAATCTTACAGGATTTTTAATTAAACGTTTTGAAATATTTGACTTATGAATGCCCTCGTAAAACTCTGTAACTCCTATAAGATCAATCGCTGTTCCAGGCGTTTTTCTCACAGCGTCATACAAAAGATCGATTATATTAGATCCTCCAATAACTTTTCCTCGAATAGAAAGCTCTCCTGAGTTAGCCCATCTAATATATCTCGGATCTTCCGTAGTCGCTCGGTATAATGAAATCGCATCACTAACATAAGTTGCAGGTAGAGAATAAGATATTTGCGCGAACCAGGTTTTAGGTCGTTTAGAGTTTTCAATAACGGGAGAGATTTGCTCTTTACGTACGTAAGTTAACCGTCGTTGGAGAGTTTGATTGTATAATGCTAATTTCTCTGATTCGTTTAAATCTGGATTATCTAGAATAGATTTCATTTCATCATCGAGTGTCTTCTCTTTCTGACGTTCAGGTGTTTCTTCTGTTTTGGAAGGTGTAGCGTTTTTTAATCTCTCCATTACATCTTCAGATACTAGAAGCATTTTTCGAGCCATCATCGGTTTATAGCTCGGCTTATTGCGACTGAGCTAACGATAGATAGCAGTGGCGCTAATAAAAATGGAAGAAAACCACCTTTTTGTACCAGTATCTTTCGTCGTTTTGATATAGGGTTCTTCTTCGACACGTTTCGTATAACCGCGCTATGTTTCTTTAACCGCTTACGATGACGTTCTGACAGTTCAATTGTTCCGTGTAATACATTTATACAACATTCAACGAGAGCCAATATAGCTTCCTTGCTAGCGTATTTAATAGCTGTCTTTCTTTGATTTAGATTACAGGATGTCAGGAAACGTAGAAAGTCTAGGTTTTCCTTAACTCGTTTTGAGACATCCATTTAGAGATTTTCTTAGCCTTTCTTAAAGCGCAATGAACAGTTTCGGAATGAAAAGGGCAGTTTAATTCAACGTCTTCTAGTTCTGATAATTTAGGACAACCGGTATCTTCGATGTTAGTTACTGAAACGCCAAGGAGTGTCGATAATACTGCCGCTTTTTCTAAACCTTAGCGGAAAAAGCAACTTCGTTTTTCACCAATCTGATTGCAAATGCCACGCTCGTTCTGTAAGGACGTTCGCCGTCATCCCATCGAAGGTGACAAATGTTATGAGATATCCATCTTCATTGTCTTTTATCTTCATTTGAAAGGGTATGGAGATTTAAAAGTAAACACTTCAGTTTCTAATACTACGTAAGCTAATTCTTTAACAATCCACTCTCGATTAACCCTAAAGAAATTCCCTTATATAATACACTTCATTTTGGAATAAAGACCACCGATTCTTCACCCGGTATTAAACCTGTTCGTAGTAAATACTGATCTGGAGTGTGAGGTTTCAAGTCAACTAATAAATACCCAAACTTCCGTGACGTAGCTTGTTGAAACGCATCAATAACGTATTTGCTATTGGTTGGAGATATCTGCCTCGCGAGATGATAAATTGTTGATTTATCTCGTGGTGATTTAAAATTAAATAGATAATGAGCATTTAAATTTAAAGTTCTTATTTCTTTTCCGGGGTAATAAAGGTTTTAAATTAAAATTAGTACGGAGGTGTTTCTGTGATGAGATCCACGAATAAATAAATTAGTTACATCTTTATTATTAGATATCTCGCATAATAAATCGTCTAATATAACTAAATTCCTAATTTGCGGGTTTAATATATTAACATCGAGTAACCCTTCGTGAAACTCGACTGAAGGTGTGTGTTCTAATATTGATTGAAATAGTTTTGGCTGATACTCGGTACAACACCATATTATCCTCTCCGGAGGAGGGGATATGCAGGTCTTCTTATATTGAATCAACCGTCCCACCAGGAATGACTTTCCGCATTGGGAGGACCCGGCTACAAGCCTATTCATTGGATGTTCTAAGCTTAAATCCATAATGGTTAATGAGAATCGGAACATTAGTGCAATCAATTTTATTAGTTTTTAACAAGATTTTAGCATTGCATATTATTAGTGACATTAGATTATTTAAAATTTCTTTTGACAATTCACAGCGATTAGTAAACATTTCAATAATGTTTTCACAATCTACCGACATAATTATTTCATAAAAATGCAAATCTACACGCTTAGAATAATCCGGCATGATACAATCATGCTGGAGTTGAGATGGATGATCAATTTGACAGCCATTGCATGCTTTCTTAAAAACTTCGTGTAATTGTTTAATTACAACGTTAGTCATCGCCTCCTTGATTTTCTTTAAACACTTCTGAATAGACTCGTACTGGTCGAGGAAATTCAACCAAGAAGATTGAGCGAAAGCTACCCCCTCTTTAGTCGGTAACAGTTTTCCATAGTTTACTCCATAACCATGGTACATTTGTCTAACATCTAAAACCTTTTTTTCGGCAAATCTATGAACCGAAAACCGTTTGGTTTCAGAACCTGTGAAAACCCACGAAGTTTCAGCTTCGTTATTGAAATACGCTTCAATAGCATCTTTCTTTGTCCATAGCTCTTGCAGTTCCGCTTCTGTTAGTTTGATGCCCTTTGTTAAATCTAATAGATCGCAGTAGATGGTTTCATCTGCATAAACGATTAACCCTTTATCACCAGACACAGGAAATGAACAATTCCTATAAAATAAATACATTAAGACAAGTTAAGAATTATCACTGCGTATTCCTACTTACATTTTAAGGTTCCTCGGAGTCACTTCCAATACAATTCAGATGGTGAACCTTCTAAATATGGTCTTACTATTATACGGTTTTCCCTTTTTGTACTCTGAAATTATTTATCTTCGGTATCTTATTTATTAAAATGGAGTTTAAAATTAATTCCATTCCACGTATACGCATTTTGAAGTGTATCGCGTTACGTATATAGGAATTTACCCGGTCCTCATACGGAATCACGTGTACAATTACAATACTTGAGAACGATACGTTTCTCATACTTACAATATTCGTTTGAAATACTCGTGTGAATAGGTTCAAATGCCAAGCATATTTAAGTACCACTTACACGCTAATGATATTAAAATGAAGTTTAAAAATATTTCCATTCTACTTTAACAACAAATATTCCATGACGTCAAAACACTCTTAAAATCAAATTAACCGCGTCCCGGGTAATCCGCGCGCGCGCCGCCTAGGTTATCACTTTTTACATCATTTCAACTTATTCCGTACGATAAAACGTGATAAGATATACGCTCAAGTGTCACTCGCGATAAGCAGATATAAATGAACAAGTTGGCCTGAACACAATATGTTGATATACGAAAAAACAACTCGTCGCGAGAAATATCATAAATACATTGACTTTTTGACGATTTTACCCCCATTCATCCCTTAAATCCCGGATTTCGGTCCCGAACCCAAACCCGAACCCGGGTTTGGCGTCTCGCCCTTACTTTCCTTCTACTGACCCAAAGAATAATCCAAAGCTGGGTCACACTGACACGACTTCAATGGTTTGTTAAATTTCAATTAACCCAACACTCGTCATAATGCTTTTCCCCAATTTGAAAGCTTCACTGTAATTTAAAAAAAATTATTGAAGTAACCCATTTATTTTTTAATAAGTTTCACATTTTAAAGATCAAAATGTAAAATTATCGCCTGGGCTGCTGTATTTGTTGAATTTTTTGCCAGCAGTTAAAAATTGCTTTAAGATATTGGGAAAATTTTAAATTGCCCTTGAAAATTGCAAAAATTTAACTAAGCCTTAGCTCTTCATTTATTGAATGGGCTAAAACGTTACACTGATTAATTTTATTTAAAATAAAACTATTTAAAAACGGTCTTAAAATATTTAAATGTTTGGGCTTCATAAATAAGACCTAAAACAAAACGACGAGTAATTAGTTATACTTTCGTTCACTTACCCGCACTGGGTGCAGGCAGGGACGAATTAGGCAGTTTTTCGACCAAGGGTTCAAGAAAACATACGCCCCTAAAAACCAAGAGCGACTTAATACTTTTGTTTATTTGTTGTAACTTATTTTAGTTATTGGGGGCCCGCCAGTTAAGTTGTAACCTATTTAAGGCTTAAATGGGTTAAAACTTATCTGAAATTTTGGGCGATATTTTTTCCTGAATTTCAGCTTAAAAATCTACATGTTTATGGTTGTGTGAAAAAAATTAGGTTTAAGTTGGAATAAGTTAGATTTTATATCATTGCAACGTCAAAAATCTATTCGGTTTCTATTAATAGGGTGTTTATGACTAATTATAAAACATGTCATTTGCTTCTAGAAAAGAACTTGAGAAACACGAAAAGACCTACGTTGATGGATGCGTGAGAGATCTCATGGACCTCCAAATTCGGGAGATAATCAATAACAAGTTGAAAAACATCAGCAGTACGTAAACATTCAAAACTATAAATACCTCAATGAATTGTTTTAATAGAGTATGACTGGATTCAAATTGGAGTTGCCAATAGTTTTTCCAATATAGTTAAAACAAGTTTAAACATAACAAAATGATATTTCTTATAAATTGTTAAATTTTAAAAAAGCTGCTACTTCATGACTTAGAAAAAAACTTTTTATTCGGAGCTTGTAACAGTCACTCGCTGAAGAAGGTCCACGGTCCGAAAGCTCCGAATAAAATGAAGTTTTTTTCTTAGTCATGAAGTAGCAGCTTTTTTAAAATTTAACAAATGATATTTCTTGTTTTGTTAAATTCTACCTTCTAATTTTTTATTATAGTCTACTTGATCATTCTGTGAATTATTCGTCTTTTCTTTGTTGACATAGCTTGCCGTTTAAAATTTTAAAGATGGATTTTGCTGCTATAGAATTAATAAGTGAATTCTTTGTTATCAAATTAAGTTTCGAGATATGGTAGATTTTACAGGGTCATAGCTATGAAATAGTTGATCGTCCACCATAATTCTGGTTATGAGATACAAGAAAATCTGTTTCCAAGAAAACAGCAACGATTTGTAAAATTAGGCGTCGTTGCAGTAAAGCCTCAAATATTTTTAATTGTTTTCACCGTTTAAAATTAGTTCAAGTTTTAATTTTCACAGCTATTATTTTTTAAATAAATGGGCAGTTTCAAAATGAACTAAAACGCTGCGCATTGTTGTTCCCTTGAAGCAACGGTAAAGCTCATCCCCAGTCCTGTTCCAGTCACATCAAAATTAATTTGAAAACTTACTGTTTTGCAGCATGTATTTAAGCGGGATAAAAGTTGCTCTGCAGTAGCATTATAGCTCACTTCAGTTTATTTCTCGGTAGCCACATGGTTTCACTTCTGTTATTTAGAATTTGAATGAGAGCTGTGCCACAAACTCAATTTTTTTTTAAAATAGCTTTATGTTTCCGACAAAAGGACATTTTGGGGTAAGTCTACAAACTTATCTCTCGATATTCTAAAAATGTATTGAATGATACATCTTCATTGCCTGATATTTGAAAAACAATTTATAATACGGGGCGTATGTGTATGTTAATTCTAAGAAAAATATTTAAAATTAAGTCAAATTAATAATAACATTGCAAAAAATGGTTTCTCCCCCAGTTAGCACAGACCAGGCCTCGGCAGGGTAAGAGGCCAAAAAAGAAACAAAAATCATGAATAGAATCCAATTAATATGTTAGGTATCGATATTGATAAATATTTATAAAAGCATCCTACACTGCAATGTTTTCTGAGCACATTTTTCACATAAAAATTAATCCTATAGGTTATTTTACTCTCTTTAGGAGCCGTACCATATCAAAGGAAGACCAACACGAATCACGTTTTCCGTATAAAGTTTTAGTCGCGCTTTGGCGACACCATTTTACGGTCCCTAATTTTCACCCGCATTTGTTTTAAAATATTTTAGAGCCTTTTTACCTTAGCGGTAAGAGAAGAAACTTGATAGGAAAAAAATTGAACTTATTTATTAAATAATAAAAAAATTTAATGTGCGTATTATTTTTCTATTTCTTTTAAAAAGGAGACAACATTGTTGATAACTTTTTACAATCATTAACTACAACAGGAATGGCAGTAGCAAGCCATATCGGAGTTTTGCTTATAGCGATGGCTCTTCACCCAGACGAGCAAGAGAAAATTCACGAACAAGTCATTTTTGTATTGGGTAAATCCAGATTTCCGGAATGGAGCGACAAACAGAATTTAAGACTAATCGAGGCTTTCGTTCTGGAAGCTTACCGCTACTACGACATTTTCCCTTTACAGGATACTTTCATGTATGTATAACCTTAATGTATATATGATACAACCACCAAATATTTTTGAGCGCTAGTATACTACAGGATAAATCCGAGTTGGATATTTCCAGATTACCTTAAAAAAAACGTGCATTTAACTAACCTAAAGTATTTACTCTTTTTTATTGAGTTTTTTACTAAGTAATAAATATAATATAAGGAAACAATTATTGATTGCGTTTACTTGCGAAATCACGTATTTCTCAAATATTTATCAATTTTCTTTGAAGCTTACGAGAGCGATAATTGTGCCTGGGTCAATTATTCAACTTATCGTTGGGCGCAACTCCTCGAATTCGGAAATTGCGTTAGTCTCTACTAAGCCAAAAACAATGACGAAATATTTCGCAATAAGAGTCAGAAAATTTGTAACTACTATACATAATAAATTCTAACTTTTCGGCAAATGGGACTGTTCGATAATCACGTGACAAATTGAAAATATTATTGCATTTAACGTCGAATTCTGAAAAAAATTCAATGGCATGGTATGCCGAGTGAGGTACGGTTTAAAAGCGTGTCCACAAGTATATTTCATTCGTTTGAGCAGTTCAAAAGTTAAAGATCGACACAATTTTGATACAATAGTCCATGAAATAGATAATTTTTACAATTGTACTTTGAAACCTTCATCTTTTTGTACATAGCAGTGAGTTTCGTCCGCTTAGATTAACTTTCTTTCCACAAAATTTTCCCAAAAACATATAGTTATCCGCTTTGGATTCCATAATTTCCTTAACGTAGAAGAGCACTGTAAACACTATAAATGTTAGGCTTTCTAGTTCCGGTGAATCAAGCTCATTTTAAAAACTAACGCACTCTAGTGCTTGAAAACGTTTTGGTGAATTTTGACTTCATCGTTACTAAGATATAATTTATTGAAAAAATCACCGTAATTTCAGTGAAACATATTAACAGAAAAGATTATTCAGACCATTGTTACTGCTATCGTTAGAGCGTAAAAAAATAGTGTTTAATTTAATTTTGAGTTTGATTAAAGAAAGTAGTCTAGCCATTGTACTTAATTTTCTGAAAATACGTGGAAATTAATAAATGGAGTAAGCTCTGTATTTATGTTGAATGATAATTTTTTTAAGATTAGAAGCTTTTGTGTTTTTTCTTTCCTCCTGCGCTTTGGTGTGAAGGTGCAAGCAAGCTGCTCTTGTGTTCGTCGCTCAACCCTTGCCGGGAGTAGTGGCTCACTCCTGTAATCCCAGGCGTCCGGGAGGCAGAGTTTGTGGATGGCCGTGTGAGGACGACCACCAATCCCCTAACGGGTGGTCGGAATACTTCCGCCAAGGGTGTCCCCACCCCTGTCCCCCCGTTGGCGTGGCCGTTACACATATCTCGCCCTGATTAATCAGTTATTGTGTGTGTGTGCTGTTGTCTAAGGCCTCGGGTCGACACCGCTGTGTGTGTATCTCAAAAAAAAAAGTCGCTCAACCCTTTTAAAGCGATAAGGTCCCCGTTTTAAAGAGTTTTGCGTTTCTCCTACAACTGTATTCCAAGTTTATTTTATCGCTAGAAACTTGAAAAATAGAGCAATGTTTAGAGGTCGGCGTTTGGATAATATCCATAAACCAAAATTATCTAAAAAATAATCAGTTATTTTTTCCTTTTCCCATATTAAATCGTTTTTGTCCATGGATAATATCTACGGATAAACGGTTAACCGCAATTTTTATGATTAATTGAAATTTTGCCAGTTAATTTATCTGCTCCGCCGATCTCTAGCAATGTTTAAAAGATTATTTTATATTAAATTTTAATAAAACCCAGGGACCACCACTTTTCCCGATGAAATATTTTACTTTTTAATTCAAAAGTGGCTCCAAGCGTCCAAATTTATTTTAAGTTTTTCAAACCATTTTTCGCGAATAACGCTTACTATTCCATAGTGAAGCTAATTTTTAAAAGGAGTGAAAGACGTTTTAGGTTTATAGAAAAACCGTGTAGTTTTTTTATTATTTAGAACTATTGATGAAAAGATTTTCAACCAAGTTAAAGGA
This sequence comes from Leiobunum rupestre, assembly GCF_980474605.1. NCBI lineage: Eukaryota > Metazoa > Arthropoda > Arachnida > Opiliones > Sclerosomatidae > Leiobunum > Leiobunum rupestre. The sequence continues at coordinate 2,185,041 of NC_143386.1, forward strand.
TATAAAAAAATTAAACCGCGAAATTAAATACGCTACAAAATTTTGCGAATCAACCAATACCACGGCATATGTTTCCATAGTGTCTGAGAAAAATCAAATCATCTTTGATAACATTTAAAAATTCAACCTAAGGGTTAGCGTTACATCTGCAACGGTAGACAAACGTTTATTAAACGACGGATGTTAAGGAAAGAGAAAACCATTTATTCGTTAAAAGACTCGAGCGCAAGAGCTTTTATGCACTGAAAAAATCCTTTATTGACGCCTTTGAACCGCTTTAAAAAAACTTGTGTATTTAAATAACCCACGCAGGGCTCTGAAAGATGGAAAGATAGGAGAGTACGACCTACCAAAGGATACTCACGTTACGCTGTTGTGTACTTCGACTCACCGAAGCCGGGAAATATGGGGTGATCCCGAAGTGTTCAGACCGGAAAGATTCATATCGGAAGAAACTGGCCAAATTAATCAACTTTCTGATAGCGTTCTCCTTTTCGGATTTGGTAAGTGAAGCCCAAATACTTGGATAAATAAAGGTTCACTGTTTAAAGCTGATAATTTGGCAGCCAGGAAAAGTGAATAAATAAACTTTATCCAAAATAGTGTCTTTGCGATGTTCTTAATGTTTATTGTTACATTTGAGCTTAAAAGTTAAAGGCTTCTCATGGATGGCCGGCTTCATTTAGCAATAAACGGTTCATAACAAACATCACACAATCAGCAAGGCTAATCACCTTAGGCCAAAATCAACAAGCAACTTTTAAAGCCAATAGTTTGGGTAGACGGGTTACATGCCACTTGAGCCAACAGCTCATATAATAATTAAAGGCGCCAATAAATTAACCATCTTCCGCCTCTTCTTTCGCTTTGTACTTTTTGAGTTGTCACGCGGGATAGAGCCTACGCTTTCGCCGCCACCAATTTAAAGGCTGGTTTATAGATTACAATATATTTTTATGATACATGTTTTCTATTAAATTATAAATTAACATTTAACTGTATTTTAATAGGAAAAAGATATTGTTCTGGAGAACCTTTAGCTCAACTATTCGGATATTTCTACTTAAGCGCATTTTCTCAGAACTTTAAAATTCAATTCGTAAATAATGAGAAGCCTAAGGAACCCGTGTCGCTTTTTGCATTTTTACATAATGGTTTAGTATTTAATATAAGAAAATGAACTTATTTTATTTGGGAACAGTTAATTCATATCGTAGTAACCAAATTTATTTTAAAATTAAAAATAATTTGAAGTTTTAACGTATGCTTTGTAATTTCACTGTAATTACAAATAAAATCACCTTAAAATGTTTTATACGTTTTCTGAAATTTTTATTTTTCTATAATATTAAGAAATGGATGCTGGATAACACTTTTAAAGTAGAGTTCAAGTGTCACAGATCACTTATTATTTTGAGGATAGAAATTCACTGCTAAAGGGTTACCGTTACCACCTTAATTCAACCGCTAAAAGGGTGTAAGGAAGTTAATTTACACTATTAATTGGGTTAAAATACAACCCATTGTATTAATACCGTAAACATAAAGTACAATACAATTAAACATACAATTGATTTGGGTTTATTTTGTTATTTAAAAAAAATATGATATGTCCTTTTACACCTTGATTCTACCATAAATGGAGTTTCTTAACTCTTCAGAAGGTGTGATTAAGGTATTACACACTTTTACACCTATTTCAGGGGTTATGAACACCTTTTAGACTCCTTAAAAGAAGGCTTAATACTGATTTTACACCTTTTTACACTTATAACACTACCTTCAACACTTTGTTTTTGGGAATTATTGAATAATAATTATTGAGGAAATTGAGCGTTAATTTTTTACGTATGATAAATTATCGGTCATTATATGCTGCGTTAATTTTTTAGTAACGATAAATTATCGGTCATGATAGGTTTCATTAAGTAAATTGAGATTCAAGCAAATTCGAATAATAATAAAAGAAAACCAGATTATTAATATTAAGACAGTGAATCATGGAGAAATGACGAATAATATTGGGCACAAATCTCGCGAAGAAGAGGGAGGCTAGCTCGAAATTGCTTGAACACCAGAACCACGACAACATTATGAATATGTAATTGTATAGTATAGGACCAAATGAAAAATACAACGAAATTCAAAGAGTGCACAAGATAATTATAATTTTAATTTTAAATAAATCTATCTTGTGCAGAATTTCGTTGTATTTCATCATTTCTTCCTATACACCATAATTGTCAAAGGATTCCCTAGTAGCACAGGCCTGTGGGCTAAGTTCCGGGCGTGAGCCGCAGAATTGGCTAAGTGCCGCATATTTACTTCAACCGGCACATGAAAAAATATGTTTGCAACAAACCTACAGTTCCCCACCGTTTGCTGGCAAGCTACCGGATATCTGCTTCTAGCCGGCAGGTAAAACAATTTTCGGCAGTTAACCTACATTTATCCGCCACTAAAGGACCGCAAATCTACTTTAAATCATCTTCTGAAATTATTAAATATTTCAACTGAAGCTGTTAAAAAGCTAAGCCCACTTTTATAAAATATTATGAAGTGCGGTAGAAATTATTGGTAATAGGTAATATTTAGAGCTATTTCAATACTGGTTTATCTTTAAAACAGGTGTTGGTCGTGAAAACGTCTTTTTACGGAATAAAACAAATGGAAAATATTAATTGAAATTCTAAGCCACTTGTTTAAATTAAGTCGCAAATACCTTAAAAAAATTAAAAGTCTCGCCATATTTTTACAGCGAGTTTCGTAAAAATATTATTTTTTAAAACTATAGAAAAGTAAAATTATTTGTTAAATTTATTTCTTAAATTAATTTTATTTTAGTTAATTATTATAACCATATTGAATGAAAAATAATTTTGTTAAATGTTATCAGTCAATTTAGACAATATTGTTGTAACTGCCAACTTAATCTCCAAGTATTCGGACACTCGAAAACGTTGAGTTGGCTGCAGATACGGGTTTTTACAAAAGCAGAAGAAAACTTACGCGGTTTTCATAAAGAATCAAGCATCGTGGTCACAAACTCAACTCAATCAGCTACGGTGTATTTTCATTTAATATTTTATTTAAAACGTTTAAAGTCAAGGTGTTCGTTTCCAAGAATCTTAAAGTACAAGTAAGTTATTTTAATAAGAAGCTTTTAAAATATTACATGAAATTGGCATACGTTAAAATATTAGACGTAAGAATCTATGTTCATAATAATAACTAAAGAAGACCAAACCGAGGCTTAGCAACTTCTTTTAAATTCATTAAAATTCATAACTAATATAGGCTAAACATGGATTAAACATTAGTGTTTAATCCATGGGCTAAATATAAATTATGTAAATAAATATATAAATTTTAGCCATGAAGTATCCAGTCTTTTTATTACGTAATTTTATTTTATTTTATTTTATTTTAAATTCTAAAGCCATGGCAGGTAAAACCTTTCAAATTATAAATTCTAACTTATTTAGTTATTATATTATAATTATAATATTTAATTTGAAAAGTGAGATTTGGCCTCCTTTTCAATTGAAATTTAAATCAACGTAACTTTAAAGTCTACATTTTCCTCCAGGGCCTTTAGCAATAAATGTAAAATTATTTTTGTAGTTGAACTATAATATCTGACCCATTGATACTATCTTTTAATATATACTAGGTTTTTTGTATGATTTTTGAATTGAAAATTGGGGTTTGGCCTCCTTTTCAATTGAAAGAGCGAATCAACGTGAATCTACATTGGTTTTAACTTATTCTTATTTGGTTATATATTGTGTTATTTACTCAAATTTTATTTGTACAAAATAAAACTTTTCATAACCATGGCTGTGAAATGTTGCACTATGCAACATATCTTAATCCTTTAGAATCCTTGAAAGCTCAGGATTTTTAAACTTATATCCTATGAAAATATAACCAATGTCTTAAGAAATATATAACTTAGTCGACTTTTATTTTTTGTAGATCAAATTTCAGAATTCTTTTAAAAAGTTATGATAATGATGACTGATTTAAATATGAAAATAGACTTGGTGATGGAAATTTCTAAAGTTGCCCATTTGGGGAAAAACCAAGGCGATGATGTAGACGGTTGTCCTGATTTACCAATCAGTTCCTTAGATGATTTAAAAGTAGTTGAAAAACTACTGGGAAGCAAGGAAACGAAGAAAATCATCGTAATTCTTACGTTCATTTTCATTAAAATATGATGGATTTAATACTTTTTCTTTACTAGGTTAAGAAATTTTCTTTACTTGGAAGAAAAACTTGTTGTCAAAGAGTATTGAAAAGGTAGAAATTATGTTTAATTCAGAGAAAACGGAATGGTATTAGAAGATAAAACTTTATTTTAAACAAGACGTTTCGTTAGTTTTAATTTTACTTAAAATTCTACCACGGGCCATATTCAAGTTCTAATATCACGTGAGTAGAAGGTCAACGTGTTAAAAAATAAACAAAAGTTTTTCTGATTATAACAATTAAATCATAAACACAATTTCTACTAATATTCACTATGGTAAATAATAAGTTTAATTTATTGAAAAGGTGTTGGTGCACCAGGTTATCGTGCGATTTAATTAATTATGGGCAAGTGACATTCTTTTAATATACTTCGTATTAAAAAGACCATAACTGGTAATTAAATTGAGTTACCTATATATGAGACTATAAGTGAAAGTGTTAATAATTGTTTGCAGTTACTGTCCAAAAGAAATTCCGCTCTACAACTGAAGAGGAAATAGAGCAGAACGGGGAAAAAGAAATGTCCAAACAGTTACCGAGGGGCCAAATGAAAATGAAAGTTATGAATCATCATCTGATTAAAAGTATTGCAATTTGTAAAATTTCGTTCCTGAACCACTCAAAATGACCATGATTCTGAAATTCAATATTTGTTTTCCAATATTGTTTTAAAATATCAACATAAAGCTTTATTTTAATTAGATATTAAGTTGATGGAAAGTAGACGAAATTATGTAGGGAAAGTGTGAATAACGTTGCTGGGAAGTATTTGGTAAGGTAGTTAGAATACTGGTGGGCAAATGCTGGTAATTTCACTAATCTTTAGCTGGTAATGAAACGGTAAAACGCTGGTAAAGAAATTTTCTAAAGTCGAATAAGTACATTTGAGGTGCTGGTAAGTCGATAGGAAAGTTATGGGAATCTGGTTAAAATACTGCTGGAAAAGTGGCTTGTAAGGGGATGGGATGATAGCAAAAATACTGCTGGCAAAGTTTCAAATTTGCTGTTGGCTGGCATATCCATTGTTTTTTTTTTGCCAACGCTAACCCGTCAGTAAAAACAGATGTTGTCCAAGTAGGATATTTAGACTCAAAATTAGCTGCTTTACCAGCACTGCCGACCTACAGCAAAACGTCCATCGGCCCATCGATTTTGTGCTACAAGGGTTCATTTCAAAAGAGAAGAGGCGATTTAAAAATTGTTTGGTTTATTGTAAAGTTAACTAATAAGAACGCTATTAAGGTCTGACCCATCAATTGGACGGAAGTTTTCACCTTTTTGTTGAAATATGGTTCTCCAATTGATAAGTACCGGCATTTGCTGCCATGACTTAAATTTCCATTTGCTAATATGCCAAAGTTTTTGCAACCTTGGCGGGAGAAAGTAAAAGGTGAAGAGCTTACTTTCCACGCTGGATAATCAAGGCTCTGCGTGTTCCTTAAGCCAAGGGGTAAGGTATCGTGATGGACGCTGAAAGGTACCGGAAAAATGAAAATACGGTTTAACTAACGATCTACTCGTGGACCCAGGCGACACCCAACTGTAGTCCCTCACTAACCGCTTCAAAAGGCGGAAACACAATTCAGACAACAAAATAGCTTGATAATTATAAGCATAAAGGTGGTACAGATAAATCTTTACCGCTGTACGGCAGCCTTCCCTGTACTCTGTCGTAATCTTGCAAAGGAGCAAATTAGGGTCATTTTTGATATCATACAAAAAATGGTTTAAATCTTTTAGAAATTATTACTATGTATTTAACGATGTGTGATAAATAGTGCTCGAATATTTTCTAAATCATAATCTTTAAGATTAAAGGATCTAGCTCTGGAAGCAGTCGCTGTAGGCGTTGATATCAGTCGCAAAATCAAGTTAAGAGGTACATGGCATTTTGGTTAGCTTGGGAAATACATTAAGAAACACATGGTACAATAAATGCTTCCGAATTTTATTTTTAACTTTTGTAATACCAAGCTCCCAAAAGTATCAACACTTGCAAAAGATTAATTTTATATCATCTATAATGTGTGATAGGTTCAATTTAACCTTCTTAGGTGGCAGCCTAGGCTGTGACTAGTTCATTTTTCACTGAATCTTAGGCGGAATTCACAATTTAAAGAAAAAATAATAATTTATATGTATAGTCAGGAGTGGTTCTTTGAAATATTTTCAATAACTAACTCTAAAACAATATTACTTTTAAGGTGTACAATCACAAAACTAAATTTGTGTTAAAATAATACACAACGGATCATGTTTCTCACTTCGTAAAACTCACCTTTTTATATCTGCTTATGGAAGAGATGGTTTTATATAATGATTTTTGAGGCACCAGTTTAAAATTATTAACAATAAGGGCAACGTTAAAATAGTTAGTAAAAGACGAAATCAAAATGAACCAAAGTTATTGAAATAGCGCTCAGAATCGGAGGGCGTTTTCCTTATGAAAATGATGAGAAAATCGAGTCAAATAAAAGCTTATTTCCATCCCCGTCTTTTGACGTGATAAATTGCACTTAGAAATAGCTATACCAAAAGTTCCCATGTATAAAAAAAATGGTTTCATAAACCCAAAAACGTTTTTTTTTCGGCATAGGAGCGCGCAAAATTGGAAATTCGAGATCAAAATGTAACTTCATAAGGAAAACGCCTCCAACATGGGGAGTTTAGCAGTCTGATAACTTCGGTTTATTTACTTCTGACGAAATTTAATGAAACTAACATTACGCACATTAAGTACAAACAATTTTTAAAACTAAGGATGTTTTTAAAAGATTGTGTACCTTCCTAGAATTTGCACAACATAATAAGGTAATAACAAGCAGTTAGGCTTACATAAAAGTTTATTACAATTAAATAAATTAAAATAATTACAATTTTTTCAAAAATAATTCATTATGAATTTGAATTTTGGTATGTAAACTGCGCATGTGCCAGTCACGGAAAATAAACATTTATAAGAGGAATTGGTATTTATTGCATAAATTAACAAAGGCTGGTTGTGAGTAGATAAAAAAATCTAGTTTGAAGAAATATATAGTTCAGGTTGTTATTCCTCTTACAAATGATTATTATAGGAAGGTACACAATCATTCAAATAATCAACATCCTTAGTTTTAAAAATTGCTAGTTCTTCAGAAATTACGTAATGTTAGTTTCATTAAATTTCGTCTATTACTAATTTTTTTAACGTTGACCTTATTGTTAATAATTTTAAACTGGTGCCTCAAAAATCATTATATAAAACCATCTCTTCCATAAGCAGATATAAAAAGGTGAGTTTTACGAAGTGAGAAACATGATCCGTTGAGTATTATTTTTACACAAATTTAGTTTTAGTACACCTTAAAAGTAATATTGTTTTAGGGTTAGTAATTGAAAATATTTCAAAGAACCATTCCTGACTATACATATAAATTATTATTTTTTCTTTAAATTGTGAATTCCGCCTAAGATTCAGTGAAAATGAACTAGTCACAGCCGAGGCTGCCACCTAAGAAGGTTAAATTGAACCTACCACACATTATAGATGATATAAAATTAATCTTTTGCAAGTGTTGATACTTTCGGGAGCTTGGTATTACAAAAGTTAAAAATAAAATTCGGAAGCATTTATTGTACCATGTGTTTCTTAATGTATTTTCCAAGCTAACCAAATTGGTGGATCAGAAAACATCAATACTGAAAGGTATAAGGTTTTTTCTAGGTATTTATAGATTAGGTTTAGTTTTCAGTTACAACAAACATTGCAGGCGATACTAAAAAGTTCAATGCCTCTATTTAAAACGCAATTATTTTCAATTAAATATTTTATCAAATTACTACTCAAAATTAAGGGTTGAAAAATATATACATAAGTTAACAGTCTGTCATGGCCTAAACGGGACGACAAATGCCATGTACCTCTTAACTTGATTTTGCGACTGATATCAACGCCTACAGCGACTGCTTCCAGAGCTAAATCCTTTAATCTTAAAGATTATGATTTAGAAAATATTCGAGCATTATTTATCACACATCGTTAAATACGTAGTAATAATTTCTAAAAGATTTAAACCATTTTTTAATGATATCAAAAATATAAAATTTCAAAAGTGTTGAATTTCAAGAAAATAGTTATTGATTTATCAAATAAAAACAAGGAAAATACCCCTTTTGTTAAGAGCTTATTTTAAAGCTCTTTTATTGAGCTATCTAATAGTGTATTTATATTTCGTGTTTTCAATCGCCCACATGACCCTTTAACCCCTCGAATGAGACCCCCAAAAATAAAAATGTACATTTTGACATCCAATAACCTGGTATCAATTCTAGTTCGGACTATATAAAGATTATGTTATTTTGTTAAAATAAAATATATTTATAAAAAGTTATTAAACTTAAAGCGAAGGGGTACTGAAATCGAGGTACGATATACCAAAAAATGTGGGGTTTCGGTTTAACTGTGTTTATTCTAAAACTTCTCAATATTTTCAGCTAAAACCTTGGATATCACCGTTTTTAATACAGATCTATCTGTGTTTAAAATTTAAAAAAAATCGATTGACCCATGGTGACATTAGTGGTCGAAATCATATGGAATGACCCAGGGGCTATTCACCAATCCCCCTAAACATTGTGCCTTGCAAATGCAACCACTATGCACCACAGTCGAATTATTATGCACCATAATAGTTAGCGGGAAAAAAATAATTTTTAAATTTGAGGTCTCATTTTTCACTTTTTCACGGGGACAGAGATAAGGAATCCCCCCTTTCACCAATCGCCCTGAAATTGGTGCCAATCAATGGCACCCATTACCCACCATTATTCACCACAGTCGATTTATTATGCACCATAATAGTTAGCGGGGAAATCTTTTTTGAAATTTAGGCTTTCCATTTTCAATTTTTAGCTGGGGAAAAATAACGGCTGCTCGCCCCACTTTTAATAATCGCCCTAAAAATGGCACCATTCAATCGCACCCATTATACCCTATTCAGGCGAGGCTATAAAACTGGGTTCAGTAAACCAAAGTTAAATTTTTATAGCAAATTTCAGTATAGCTAAATAAGCTCTGGTGTTAAAAACGGGATCTAAACCCGGGTTTATAAGCCTCGTCTGTAAAGAGTATAACGCACCATGGTCATTATAGGTTAATTAAGATACTAAATGGGGGGCTTGATTAACCGTAGCCCCCCTTTTTATCTATCGACCTAAAAAGTGTGCCATTAAAACGCATCCATTACGCACCACAGAAAAATTTTTACGCACCATACTAGTTAACGAATTTAAAATATTTTTAAAAAATTTGTCATTTGTGAATTTTTAAAATTAAACGCGGGGGCTAGATTCACCTCAGCCCCGGAACTATTATCCATAATGCATTTCGCGGTGACGCTCGTGGAAATCACTTCACGTTATTTATTGAATGCACTGTGGATGCTTGTGCTAAATACGCTTCACGTATTTTGTCCCTCGTTTTGGATCAGCCCCCGTACGGGGGTTTGCTCCACCTTGACCCGTTTCGGCTCGGAATATTTTTTGAGATAACGTTATATGGGAATTCCAAAGTTTTATTTTTGTTTTTGTTGAAAATGGATATTTGAAACTTTGACGGGAGTAAAGCCCCTTTTCGCGGGTTGGTGTTAAAACAGGAGGCGGTCGTAAATGGTATGGAACCGCTTTAAAACAAGGCAAGCTACAAAGTGCATAGGGTGGTGGGGTACGAGATACTCACAATTTGTTAATACGACCTTAGGTCAGTTTTAAAAACGAATTTGTTTTCGACTTTTGAACATAGACTTTGATTCGACGACAGATTACACATTTTCCAATGATTTTCTTTACCAGCTGACGACCCTTTGGTTTCCATAACTCCTCTCTTAGTTGCGTTAAGGTACTATTCAAGCATCGATGCATTGTTGCGACGTGGATTTCTCTGATAAGGAGCTCCGCTAATCTGTGCTGCGATGGAATTATGTACGGGTGTTTGACTGGAAATTCGAGCGTTGAGTTATGGAGTCGTTCTCCCACACGTAGAAGATCTCCCTGAAGTAATGGAGTGAACTGAGCGATCTTGGAAGTTTTTAACAGTGGTTGTTTCTCTCTTAGTCTCGTCATTTCTTCGGAAAGTGCCTGATTCTGAGCTTCCTGGATCCGTAGTTGGCGAGCGTTGTCAATTTCAGAAGCATTCAGTGGGCCATTACTCCTTAATGGCAGTTTTCTAGAGTTATATTTGAAACGGAATATCCAGGTGGTTACGCGAACTGCTCTCTGCAATGAACTGTAGTCTTCAAGGTTAAGGACAGGCTCGAGCTCTTGAACGTGGTTCGGTAGTTGGCAAATGATTCGTCTCTCCGCTTCTACTTGAATATCGGCAACGGCAGAATTCTCTACGCTCGTGATCCACAAACGCTTTTCTTGTATTAGCCAGGGCGGTCCTTGCCACCAGAAGTTGTTGGTTATCAGTTCATCTAGGCTACATCCGCGTGAAGGGCAGTCGGCGGGATTAGTCTTTCCGGCACAATGGCTCCAAGATGACGGCTCCGTTAGATCATGGATCTCGGCTACTCGATTGGCAATGAATGGCTCCCATTCCCTCGCTGCACGTCGAATCCAACTAATTACTATGGTTGAGTCGGACCAGCAATGATACTTGGTGATTTTCCCTTCAAACACATCCATGGTATACTTCAATAGATGGGCCCCAATTAGCGCTGCTATCAATTCTAAACGTGTTATCTTCATTCCTTTGATCGGGGCAACTCGTGTCTTTGATGCTATAAGGCTGACTCCCATGATTCCCTTCGATGCCTCACATCGTAAATTGGTGACTGCTCCATATGCTTGTTTGCTGGCGTCACAGAAAACATGTATATCATTTGAGCAGATTTCTCCTGGGAATTTTTACTTGTGGCAGACTTGATAATTCGAGACACCATTGATTCCATTCTAGTTTGAGCTTTTGTGGTAACTTGGTATCCCAGTCGATACCTTCTATCGAAAATTTTCGAAACAGGCACTGGACTCTTATCAGGAATGGCGAGAGGAAACTAATTGGGTCGAATACTCGGGGGGCAGCTTGCAAGACGCTTCTTTTGGAATTCTTTTTGGTCTTTTAAAACTCCAATAACGCCGATACATCGAAACTCAGGCGATCAGTCTGTGGGTCCCAAGAAATCCCCAGAACTTTCAGCGACAGTGACGATGCATCCACAGGAACCGGCAAGGATTTCTCCTTATTTCCTTGATCTGGCCAACATTGCGAAAGCTCGATTGAGTTGGATACCCACTTTCTCAGGTTCATGCCAGCCTGAGCCATGATTTCTTTTGATTTATAGTATAGAGTCTTCGCTGATTCGATACTAGGCATGCTGTTAACCAAGTCATCTACATAAAGGCTTTTCAGGAGTTCCCTACAGGTCTCTGGATATAGATCTTCATATTTAGCGATGTGGTATTTTAAGGTAGCTGCCTACGGGAAAGGACTTGAGGTGATTCCGAAGACGACTCTGGCCATCCGACAATGAATGAATCTGAAGCTTTCGCTTTCGCTCGGCAGTGCTTTTATCCACAGGAATCTTGTGAATTATCGGTCTTGGGGAGACAACGCTATCATTAGAAATGCCTTCTCTATGTCTGCCATAACCGCTATCTTCCCTCTTCGGAACATCATTAAGAAAACAAGCAACTCTAGGTTTAAGTTTGGGCCAGGAATGAGCAAAGAGTTGAGCGATGGTTGTCGCCTTTCGTGAGCCGCTGCATCGTAGAGGATTCGTAACTTGGTCGTCTTTTATCGTCTCTGATTACTGGGAAATGAGGAATGTAGTGGTACCTCATAACGTCCCTCTCGGAATTTAATTGTAGAGTGAGGTTTGGCTATAGCTTCCTCGTCGATTTTCGCAGAAGTTTTTTCTGCTTGGATTCCCAGTGCGTCAAGCTCCCAGAATGCTTTCAGGCTAGTATTGATTTCTTCGATTTCAACAGTTTCCGACATCACGACCACGGCTTGTGCAAAAATACTGGAGGCCAGGGGCGCCGGACCTTATACTGCCCATCCTAGCCTGCTTTCCAGTGCGACGAAGGACTCGTTGATTCGGTGAATTACCCCTGTGACGATTGTCCAATAGTAATCCGCAGCGATCAGCATGGATAACTCTTTCTTTACCGGTTGGCCTTGAACTTCTTCAATATCTGCTAGCTGAACTCCTTTTCGAGCCATCTGTTGCTGGATATCTTCGCCTGGCATACTGATGGCGGTTCCCAGTATCTTCGGGTTTTCAAAGACTATTAGCTTGAAACGGCTTGCAGTATCATTGAGGTTTCTCAGGACCACTTCAAATTTTCTTCGGATAGAATTACTCGACTTGTCGCTTTCAAAACCTCCGACGGCTATGACTCCTTGCCCTACGACTGTTAGATTAAGCCTTTCTACCACGTCTTGGGTAGTGAACGACATCTGAGCCCCATTGTCACACGACGATGGTTTGTAGAAGAACTTGGCCGTTATGTGGATCATGTGCTGGACAAACTGCTGCCATTGATACTGTCGGCGTTGCCCCTACAGTCTGTCTGGTTTCAGTGTACAAAAGGTATGACGTTTCTCCAAAGATATCTCGATATATTTATAAATGATGTCTTCTCTGGCATTGACTACATATTTTCTTTTACTTGCAACGTCTCGCCGTATGTTTTGGCTTTAAACAAATAAAAAATCTATCTTGTTGGGTTAATAGTTCCATCTTACGTGGTAACGTCAGCGCCTTGCACTCTTCAGCCATGTGATAGGTGATGTTACAGTAACAGCATGACTCTGATCCGGAAACCGCTACATTCAGGACTGCCGTCGTTGACATTCTGCTTTTCGGTGTTAATCTGCTTGGAGTCAAGTGGCTAGACTCTGTCCGGTAATGACTTTTCCCTCTACTGTAATGATTATCCGACTGATCCTCGTGGACGTCTCTGACTGGCTTGTTTAGAAGGGCAGCCCGTTGTCGACACTCGACTTCTTGCTTCAAGTGCTCCAATAGAATATTAACATCGTACTCGTCCAGGTTTTCTAGCTTCCGGGAGTAATCCAGGGCAATATATTGAGGTAATAGCTTAATGATCACATGACAGAACATGTAGCCATAATTTGCCTTCGGAACTCCTAATGTCTCCAGGCATTTTACTTGTACGTCACAGGTTCATACTGGTTATCTTGTTGAGATGGCTGTTGATGGCTATTCCCTTTCGCCCAAAACGCTTCATCAAAATGTCCAGTGTTTGGTCATAGCTCTTTTCCGTCAGCGTCAGACCAGCTAATGCATTTACGGCTGTCCCTTCCATATAAGATTTCAGATAAACAAACTTCGTGACCGTACCGATCACGACCATTTCATGGATTGCTGCTTTGAACTGATCCGAAAAACTCCGCCATTGGGTAGGATCTCCATTAAACTTTGGGATGAGGACACGAGGCAACTTGACCATGACTTCTTCTCCTCGCTCGGTGTTTGGAGTTCGGTGTTTCTTTTCTCTGATATCTTGTAACCAAGTCTGCAGTCTAGTTTTTCCCTCCAGTATCTGCTCTCTGTAATTTTCGACTTCGTTGGTTTCCGCCTCCAGGAACTCAAGTGGTACGAACTCCTCGATTTCTTCATCTTTCTTAATCAGTCTTTCCTCCTTGTCCTCTAGCTGCTTTATTAACGTCTCCAGTCGCTCTTCTCTAATTACAGTTGCAGAACTCTCATCTATATTAGAAAAACCACTTCGTCGTCGTCCTCGTTCGAGCTTTTGGTTAGTTAGTAAAGAAGGCGAAGGCAGTCCGGCGAGGAGAAAGCGACCCGCGGAACAGGGAAACCGGGACTGCCTTTCGCTTCGTTACTGAGGTGGTTCGACTATAGACTGAGCGGCCCGCGGGACAGAGTGAAGTCGGGGCACAAGGAAGAGCGCAGTTTTCTGTTCTTCATGGGGGGGGGGAGCAAATCTGCCATTGGATACAGGGGGTTTACAGGGGTAAAAGGGGGTTTGGGACGACAGAGAAAGCCGAGTTTTTTGTTATTTTCGCGGAGGGGGGGGGAGGGTACCTCGGGACCAGGGGGAGGAGTGCCTTACTGGGGTGGTTCGACTATGAGGAAAAGGGTACCACGGAAATTCTCGAATGGGAAAAAAGGGGAGGGGTGTTTTACTGGGGTGGTTTAGGACGAGTGTTTTTGAGTAAGTTTCGTGGGTAAAAGGACAAAACGGTTATTCAAGCATGGGGAAAGGGGGAAGGGGTGCCTTAGTGGGAAAAAGGTACTACGGTAATTCTCGCATGGGAAAAAGGGGGGGTGCTTTATTGCGGGGGTTTTGGACAAGTGTTTTTGAGTAATTTATGTGGGGAAAAGGGTACCACGGCAATTCTCGCATAGGAAAAAGGGGGGGGGGGCTTGCTACCCCGGGGTGGTTCTACAATAGATTTTTGGGACGAGAAAGATATGAGTTTACCACGGAAATTCTCGAATGGGAAAAGGGGGGGATCCACTATAGATTTTTGGGACGAGAAAGATACGAGTTTTTGACCAATACCACAAATAACTTTATATGATTAGTTAATTCATCTCGAAACACACAACTAGCTGAGGGCCTGCCCGTAGGGCGGGCTTCTCGTCTAGTCTTCAATATCTTTCAGGATCGTATCGGTTCTCGTTCTCAAAACTTGTCTCGCTTTCTTTATACTCTCCAGTGGTGTCGAATAATAAACCTGCCCCCCCATTTAAAATTTTAAAGAACTCTAAAATGATACTGGTGAGTAATGAGCGCGTTTGATTGGTTAACTTGTTATTGTGGAATGTCAAAGTGGGGGAGCTATGGTAAAGTTAATCCCCCCCTTTTAAGTGGTTTTTTCCTTCCGAGCCCCATGATGCATAATGGGGTATTGCTGGTGCATAATAGTGCGTAATGGATGCGTTTTAATCAAATAGTTCATTTATCAAAATGGCCAACTTAACCAACCTCATAAAGCGGCAATGAAGAGTGATCAACCCCTCGCTAATTTCCCTCTGACTTTTTCTTTTCCCGAATAAGTATAGTGTTTTAGGCGGGCTTCTCTGCTATCTAATATAAATACAAATATAATTTCACACGTAGAATTTTTTCGCTAGATATAGCGAAAAAAACAAAATAATGTAGATGATATATTTAACAAGTGAAATATGCATCTTAATTAAACTTGTCAACTCCAAAATACAGAAAAAAAATACTTTGCCAGGTATGGTGCAAAATATGAAAACGATGGTTTCGTTTCTCTGGCCTATTCTAGCAGCCCCGTAGCTTTTTTTAGTTATTTACACACCCCGATAAGACAAGGGGTCATCTTTTTATCTAGTATATAAAGCCAAGTCAGCTTTGGACATTATTCTGTTTTTCTTTAGTTTTGTTTCAATCGTGTCTTCAAGGGTTTATTGATCAGGATGTGGTATACAGCATCCGGTGACGCGATTCGACGTGAAGGTTAAAGTGCACGGTATTTGTGCCGGTATTTCGCGTCGGATTCGTGGGTTTTCGTGATAATTCTCGGTGAAGAGAATTATGTGCGGTTCGTTCCTTGGTTTAAGGACGGTTACTTGAAGAACGATAAGTACTTTTTAAGCTATTGTTATTTTTCCATTCTTTTGTTATTTATTCTAAAGTGTATTTTGTATAAATTTAACTAAAGTTTCGGCCGACCATAGCCAATCTACTTAATTACCCAACCGAAGCCACCCCTACTATATTCATTCTACACCCCAAAGAGTTGCCATAGCCATTAAGCATTAATCATCTCCAAATAATTACCAATGTTTATATAATTACCATAATTGAATCTGTTGTTACCAAGTCCAATAATAAACGAAGACTTATATTTTTGCATAACTACCATTGATTTCATTTACCTACCCTGTAGCAATACCGACTCTAAGGATTCCGAACAAATAAATTCGATACATACGGCACGGAGAAATAAGTATTTAAATTTCCCTCGAGTTTAGTGCGTGGGTCAGATTGTCAAGGTTACAATTGGAACTTTTTGAATCTTCCCTCCTTTCCAATCTCCACGACTCCCCTCAACCCCCCCTAAAAGTTAAGTGTCGAAATAGTATCATCGTTAACCTGGGACACTATATTTATTACGCTTCTCAAATAATTCGCTCTTTTTCTCCTCATCTGCCGCTTACATAAAACCACAGCTTAATCCATAAATAGACTCATGAATATTTAACACCAAAAATTCCTAATATTGATATAATAGAAGTGCCATTTTACTAAAATTTACTTAAATTAAAGCTAGAAATATTACGATCATAAATACAGCAAAAATACTTCCCAATTAACGTATTCAAATTACAAAAGAACAAAGTAATTAATAATCACTGACTTTTTCATTGCCTTCACTCTCGTTGTCCATTCCAAATGGGCCTTGCCACTGCGAATTTTGCATAAATCTATTAAAATAGGATTATAATAAATCAAAAAAAATATTAAAATTAAATTTTAAATAAAGCAATGGAATATTTAGTTTACTTACCTATGAACTCCACCAAATGTTTTTCATTAAACTACAACGATTCGTAATGGCGTCTAACGCTCGAGTGACCACGTTGAAATTTACAAATTTATAACTTTGTTAAAACACGATAGAGAAAGGTCCAAGGTACATGTTGTCAGAATTTATAGCCCGGTGTACCGGAAAGAGAACCACACCACCGGAGGCCTATCATCAGAATGCCCTACGCCAGCGTCCACAAGCCCGGACAGGTGACAAAACCAGCATGGGTAGCAGAACCCCACTACTGACGGTCGCACCCTCGACGCAAGCCGCTCAACCCAGCAGAAGGTGCAACAATGGGACGACCAGCCCGCCACTTCGCACACAGCAGTGGGATAGAGAACGGATGCTCTAGCAACTCCGGCCGACACCCCACCTATAAAGGCAGGGAGCCAAGCCCATTGGAGAGAGCTCCTAAAGGGGAACGGCGGGCACACAGCAGCCCGCATAACCCGGCACAGCTGGCACCGGAGATCCCGGTGGGAGCCCAAAAGGCCGGGAGATGGGTCCGCCGTGCCCTCATACGGAGGCCCGCAGCCCCACAGCAGGCTACTCAATCCGCCGAGGCGGCCAGTTTGCCCGGCCCCTCTCCATTAGCCTGGGCCGAAGCCCAGTATCCAGCCCACACCTGACCGAAGTCGGAGGTCGGAGATAGGACCCTTTGGACGGAGCTAACATCTCCCAGTGCGCCACCGCCCTTACGGGTTACAAGAGCCGGACCCCGACTCCCCGGTAAAGCCACCAGTTATTGCACACTCCGACCCCTTGAGGGCCAGGTCCAAGGTACGTAGAAAATAGGAGAAAGGTCGGCTTCTCCAGTTTGTGACGTCACGGAGCTCAATTGGAAATAAAACTAGCCCAAATAAAACCACGCCGATGATTATTATATTTTTTGAAATAGACCTAGTAATCGGCCAACTAGTCAATTAAAAGTATAATTTTATAATTTAAATAAGATAAAAAATCCCTCTGATTTTTTTAAATAAACAAAGAACACAAATCTGGCTAGAACATTGCAGAACTGGCCACTATGCTAGACAGCCGCCGCTAATCGCGTCACAGGCCATGTGATCTCTCGAGAGTACCACTTCACTTTTTACACTTCACCTACACGTAGCCTACATGTATCTGACGTCAATTAAAATCTTCTATTTAAATTAAAATAAATGAAGTTTGAAATAACATTAATATTAATTATAATGGACCTAAGAGTGTTTCAATTATTTAATGGTTTATAAAAATTGATAAAATATATTAGCCTCGCTATTATCTGTTGGAATTCCGTCGGTGTTTCTGTAGGCGTTGCGACACTTAACCATCACTTATCTGACTGCATAAAATTTACGTATATTTAACATAAATAAACATTTTAAAATGTTTCAAATATAATTGTTATTAATTATATTATGCTTAAGATTGGTTAAAAAACTTAATTTTTTATTATAATTGATAAAATATATTAGCTGCTGGGATTACGACGGTATTTCTGTAGGCAAATTTCTGTAAGTGATGGGATAATGAGGTTGGCCAACACCAATCCCAGCACCATCAGTCTCCCAACACCCCCGGCGTATTCCCATCACCAAATCGGTAGGACTGTGCTACTAGGGTCCTAACCAAACTTTACCCCCTAACCTCAAATAACCTAGACAAAATATTAATGAATCTCTCAATATATGCCGAATTAAAAATATTATTGAAAATATTTCCAATATCCAATTTGTATTTCCTTTATTTTAAGCGCTAGTTGTTTGTCATATATCTGAAATAAATAACGTGCAATATTTTCATTAGGAATATTAAATTATTTTCATTTTCGCAACTTACGAATTCTGGTGATTCTTACTATGACGGCAGTCGGACAAGACCGCTTAGAGGGGGCGAGGTCACCACAGGAGCGATGAGCCACGCTATTTACGATAATGAGATGCTTAAGACGGTGGCGCAAAGCTAAGTGGTCCCATTTGTTGTTCTTGAGCACGTTTATCGTCGACGTTCTACACGCTAATCCAACGCTGGTCGCGGAGCGAAGGCACACCGCTGGATATTGTCAACCACGGGCAATGACACGGTTGTTGTGGGTTGACCAATTCCCGGTGTCTGTTAAGGTCACTCCAAGATATTTTTGAGACGAGAATGTGCACGGGTCAGGGTCTTGAAGGACATATTTCGCCGAGTGAACTAGCTGACCAACTCTGCGAAGAGAGAGAACTGAGTACTATGCAGAGTTTAGCGGCAGCCGCCACTGCTCGCTCCACTTGCCGATATTGTCGAGTTCGGATTGAAGAGCAACGCAGTCCTGTGTCGAGAAGATCAGCCTGGAGAGTGCTATGTCATCCGCGAAGATATAAAGTTGGGAGACGACGTTGTCTCCGATGTCGTTGATGTAGATGATGAAGAGGAGAGGCCCCAGGATCGATCATTGCGGTACGCCAGAGGCAGCAGGGAGCCAATCGGGGGTGGCATCAAGGAGTAACACTCAAAACTCCCAGTTCTTGAAGTAAGCTGATAGCCAGTTAAGGGTAATACCCTTGACCCCGTAGGACTAAAGTTTTACCTTAGGGAGCTCATGCGGAACCGAATCAAAGGCTTTGCGAAAGTCAAGGAAAATGATATCCACTCGGCCGGCTTGCTCCAGCCCAGAAGTCAAGGCAACCTCTACGGAAACCGTGGTGGCATGTACTTATGAGGTTATTCTGGATGAAGTGAGCCGAGATGGCGGACGCACTGATATGCTGGTCGGCTTTGAGGACCTGCGACAGGAGTGCAATCGGACGGTACTCCGTTAGGTCAGACTTGTATCCACCCTTAGGGATCGGCGTGACGCCAGTCATTCGGGATTTCTCCCGTGTCGTAAGAGAGCTGGAAAAGGACAATCAGAGGAGCGGCTAAGACATCGGCAAACCTGCGAAGGAAGCTGTCTGTGCCCAGAGCTTTTTGCGGTTTGACCTTTGTGAGCAGCTGGTAAATGCCTTCGACCGAGTTCTTTATGTCGAACATTGGTGGGCCACGTGGTTCCAGGAGAGGAACGGTGTCCATATCGTTCTATGGAAAAGAACGCCGTAAGGTGGAAGCCAGGATATTGGCTTTGGCGGCGGCAGTGGTGTATGACTGCCCTGAGCAGGAGAGGTCAAATACACCAGTCACTTTCCCCTTCATAGAGACGAGCTGGTAGAACTGCTTCCTGTGGGTAGTCAGGTCGGAAGCCATTTGTCGACAGGCGTATTTGATGGCACGATGTCGAGTGTAGGCTTGCATGTTAGCAACCGAGAACGATTATAGAATCGCTTCGTGATACGCATCAGGCGGCCGAGAGCTGAGCCGACCCACGGTAGATTATGTCGATAGGAGAGTCTCTTCATCGGAACATGGGCAGCGATAACCTGGGTGATGCTAGTAGTGAGTGCGCTCTAGGCCTCTGCAATAATAGTGGTGGCCATCAGGTCAACAGTTGCCAGCGACCACTCCATAGCAACGAAATCGGCTTTGTTGAAGTCAAGGACGGAACGAGGGAGGGTTTTAGGCGGCGGGCGAACTACTCGGATTCTGACAAGGAGAATGTCGTGATCGCTGACTCCAGGTAGATGGGGGTTGTTCGTCAGAGACCAGCACAAAGTCAAGAATATTGACGGCTGCATCTTTGACCCTGGAAGGATCGGTGACTCGCTTTGTAAGATGAGAGACCAACAGCGTGTGAAGAAATCTTGAAGCCACTGACGAGTGTAGCCCAGTCAATAGTGGGAAAGTTTAAGTCACTGATTATGATGAAGGAATGCACTCTTATTGTTAATGTAGTTAATCGTTTTTATAGAATATTTTTGGTATTAACGTCTCAATATGAAGATAATTATTAAATAAACAGTTATTAAAATGCCTTGTTATCCTTAATTTTAAATATTCGGTAGAAATAGAATGCATTTTCCAATTCAAAAGAAACACGAGCGAGCTGTTTTTAATATAAACTTGAATATTTTATAATTTGGTTGACTTAGAATTCGGTTGATGGTAGGATACCGAAACGAGTCACGAAGGCCCTCATTTCCGAATAATGTTAATACAAAACTCTAAAGAGTCCTAAATGTCTTTGCTTAACACCCAATGCAGATTTTCAGCAGTTGGTGAAAGGAAGCTATTACGACACTATAACTTTCAGGGGGGTTTGGCGAGTCGTGGAGATCGTCAAGGAGGGAAGATTCAAAAAGTTCCAATAGTAACCTTAAGAATCTGACCCACGCACTAAACTCAAGGGAAATTTAAATTATAAACTGACTGAAAACTGTATAACTGCTTAAGGCTGACTTGGCTTTATATACTGGATGGTCCTTATCTTATCAGGGTTTGTCAATAACAAAAAAAAATTTCCGGGGCTGCCAGAACAGACAAAAAACATTATTCTGAGCTATTTCATAGATGGCTATATTGAGGGTCGAAACGAGAAAAAATAACAAGATGATCACTCCCGAAAGTTAACGGGTCGTGATAAAGCGAAGTAGAAGGGTGATCATGAAAGTACTAATTTCTAAGTATAAAGCTGCATTAGGTTGTCTGTCATCAGTTACGAAAAAGGAAAAAAATAAATCGCACTATGTTCGCTTACTAGTCATGCCAAAACGTAGATTCCTTTTAAATATTTGGAAAGTTTGATGTAAGAAATAAGAAAGCCAATATTCCAATGCAGTATTAATTGTTGCTAATGGTCGGCATTATCCATCCATTATCCTAGAAAATGTTTAAGTGTAAAAATTTATACTCCGGGGAAATACCTAAAAGGATAATTTTCGGTCGGTTAATGATATATTTTAGATAAAAAATTCACCGAATAAAAGCTATTAATTTTTGTAGATTAGCAAAGTAATTTAATTATTGTTCGTAATCGATTTACGGCAAATATTATTTTTCTAATATGTTATTTTTCGAATAATAATATTTAAGGAAAAATTCTATTTTTAAAAAACGGACTATCTTCAGCGGTTATCTGCTCTTTAAATTAATCATACCAAAATATATTAAAATATATTCTTAAAAAATATCTTTTTATTGCGAGAAAGTGGTTAATTGATAAGACGGATAAAGAATGTTTGTTATTCATTAAATGCAATAATCGCTGATTTTTATTTTTCAATTATCTTTGTTACGAAAGAACATTTGTCGTATATAAAAAATTATTCTTTGACAGATTTTTCTATACGGATTATAATAGTTATCGGTTAACCATACTAAATTGTTTATCCGAATAAAATAACTGAAACAAATAAGGTGATAGACTTCGGATAATTATTTAATATTCAAATCGCCGAGCACTATCGTTACTATTTAAAATAATGTGTAGGTCATTTAAATTGCCAAGAGACACGGTAAAAAATTCATTTATTTGTTTTATGGTGTTACATATGTACAGTTACAGCATAACATTTATCATTGATACTAGAGTCATTCCATGTGGAATAATACCTAATTTTAAATTATAAAGATATTTTTCTACAAATACATTAGGTTAAGAAACTAAGTTTCTAAAATTTTGAAACTTAAATAAAAATTTATTTTTAGAATTATATATTTTATTTTAAAATGAGATTTTTGGCTCTTCAATACGAAATTTTGAATATTTGCAAATATGTTTTAAACTAATTTCACCGAAATTAGTGAAATTCATATTTATGACGTAAATACAGATCTGAACCAGAATAGGAAGTCCAAATTTAAAAATAAAAATAATTTTTGAAAATAATTAAATATTCGGGGGTCATGGTTGATTGCGATTTGTGACTTGTACTCCACGTTCAAAAAATCAGATTTATTTTAATTTTTCAGATAATGAGTTAAGAAGTCCTTAAACAAATTTGGCAATGATATTATTTTTTACACTAGAGAAAAAAATTAACACTTTTTAAAAAAATTCAATTTTATCGGTATTTGAATATTCGCGGGTCACTTTTGGTCGTTATTTACGACTTGTACCCCAATTTCAAAAAATCTAAATTTTTATATTTTTCTTATAATGGGTTTAGAAGTCCTTGTAAAAGATTTGGGAAATGTATTATTTTTTAAGCGCGAGAAAAAAAATAATACTTTAAAAAAAGTGTCAAGGTTGGTCGTTATTTACGACTTTAACACCATCTTTAAAAAAACTTATTTTTTCATTCTGTTTACATAGTCAGTTTATAAAAATAAATTGGTAAATGTTCAATTTTTTAAACGCCAAAAATTGATAAATTTAAAAAAAATTCTTCGCCATCTAACGAGATGGCGCTTTGTTATGTTTTCATATACTAGCAGATAAGAGTGGTTTTTACACGTTTTTAGACTTTATAACCATCTATTTAAATCGATTTTAAACCTTGTTTTACAAATATGGATAAAACAATGTCTGAAGAACCGTAAGATATCTTCCACGCAGGGGCGGCGGTATAGGGTACGCAGGGTACGCAACTGCGTGGGGGCGCAAGAGGTTTGGGGGCGCATTTTTTCGAGGACTATAAAGTGAGTTAGTTTTATAGTTGGCGCCTAAAGTAGGGAAAGACAGGTTTAAATAGAGGACGGGGACGGTTAATCATTATCCATGATTAAATTGATTTTTTCGGGGAAAAAATGTAAACAAAGAAATTTAGCGGTTAATATTTCGGAAAATGATTAAAAAACATGTATTATTCGTAAAATTTGAGATTTTTATCGAAAAAACGAGGTTTTTTCGATTAATTTTACACATTTATCAAAAAATTCATCGGATAATACAGAAATATAAATTACTTGATCAAAACATTTTACGAATAATTTTGAGAGCTTTATCTATTGAATAAAAGTTAACCAGCCCGAACTCTAGGTTTAAATTTGATGTGTAGTACTATCGCAGTATATTATATTAATACGATTTTCTACTTACAGCGTATATCGGACTCTTTTGTGATTTTTATATCGTAAGTATATCGACCTTTGACACTTTACAGTTAGACCTTAGAATTTCCCAACTCAACACTTACTTTTAAATAACTGACACCATACTTTCTAGTTTTAGTTTCAATATAGGCTCGTAGACACATTTGGTTCGCTGTGTGAACAATATAGACTGAAGAAACACATTATTCACCCTATCATCATCGAGGTTTTATCGCGGGATAAAGCGTTTCCCAGCCAGCGAGTATACTGTAGATCTGTAAACGCTGGTTTTCACTCGGGACATATTGCCGCGACGGCGAGCGTCGACTTTTAATATCGTCATTGGGCCTAAATATTTTATCAGCGCGCCAATGGGTGCATTGGGTTATTTACACCACCATTTCGTTTTATTTGTAAAATGAAAGAAATTTATCAAATTAAAGATTTTTAATTTGGATTGTTTTAATAAAATGAACAGTTGTTTCTTTATCAATGAAGCGATAAAATTTTAATCAAGTGGCAAACGATCATTATTGCGCTTTTAGAATTACGATAAGTCTGACAAGGGATACGAGCTATTTAATACTGAGCCAATTTATACATAGATTTTTTATTAAATAGACAATATTTTGACGTTTACATTTTCTATTTATGGTACTTTAGTATTTGAACTCAATGTGATTAAGTAATATGAAAACTGATCAAGGGAAAACTTTGTTACAGATCAGTTTCGTAATGTAATATTGATTTAAAATTGAGAATGAATACCCTTGCAAGAACGCTTTCTAATAATTACCATTTATGTACAATAGTTTATTTTGAGAACAATGATGCGGCCAAAATCTTGAAAAATAATTTATCCAAGATACAAGCAGGTCAGCGAAACATTTCTTAAACCCATATCTCTACTGATCAAGTGATTATATTTCCCATAGCCCACGAGAGATGTCAAAACAATTTTTATCTTAGAGGCGCCAATTTCAATATTTTATTAAACGGTAATGCTCTTAATAATTTACAATAGTTAACAATGATTAAAATAATAATAATTATTGATACTATGTAATTCATTTACTGGGAATTTTTTATACTGCAGCTCTTACCGTGTTACATTCATGCGTGCGTAGGCATAAAATTTTAAAAGTGAAATATAACTAATTTAAAAAGATTATGGTTATTTTAATATTTTAATAAACAATGTACACATTATTAAAAGCAGCTCAACCAAATAAACCATTAACTTTATTAAAAATGTTTAGTAATAATAGTTAGTACTATGTGATAGCTTACATTAAATATGTAAAAACTAATCGATCCAGAATGATTAATGATTATATAAGAAAGTTGTGTAATTTAGCTATTACCGTATACGTACAGGCGTGCAAAGGCTTAAGTTTTTAAATGTTAATTACAATTATTTTAAACAAGATTATTGTTATTTTATTTTTTTAAATAACTATTTATGCATAATTAAATGTACCACAACCAAATTTATTTACAAATAATACGTCTTTTAACACTGAAAAAGTTTAAAACTTTTAAGGCGGCACCGACCAAAATTTTTATTTTCAAATTTTGGAACAGGGTAGCTCATGAACTTCCCAGCCGATAAGTAAAGCCGTCATGTAAAAAATGTTTCAATAAAGCAAAGCCATAGGTAGTCTTTTACCTACTGTCGAGTAAACCATGTAATTTTTTTAGATAATGAAGTGTTTTATATTTGAAGTTGACAGTAATAACAAACCCGTTAAGCTATCGCTAGCTTCCCTAATACTGAATCTTTGGCATGAAAATCGCTTAAAATTTAAAAGTGGAAAAAAAGCTTCCGTTTTTGATAGCAGTAATAGTGCTTTCAAAGTCTATGGAGAAGCATGTTGGCCCCTTATAAAGATTCCACTATCGTGGATTCTTAATTAGATTTGTAAATTCCCATACAAATAATAATTAATATTTATATTTTTTTCCGGCTATATAAATAGCTTGATTGCTTCAATAAACTATCCGTCTGCTACTGATAAAAACCAAAATTTAGAACTTGTTAAAAAAACACGTTTGACGCTCAAGTGATGAGTTACAATCGTCAGCGAAATTTAACTAGTAATATTATATCAGTAGAACTTTGTTGAAATTTTATCGCAACTTAAAACTGTACGCTTACATGTACCTCCAGCAGTTCTTCATATCGTGAAACAACTTCCCTTTATTTCCGAAAAAAAAACTGTGTACAAGCAACAAGGCGGAAATACGGCACTGGTTTAAGGCAATCGACTCGGGTTCCGAGCATCTGAAAATGTTTTCGTCGAGTATCGCAACGGGTAATTGTGTACTCGATTAAGCTAAAAAATTCCGTATTCGAGTAGTCTAGTCGTTAAGAAAAACGTTCGGGTACTCGATGAAGTTTTTTCGGGTAATTTTCTTAACGATATACTTGATTATTCATAACTGTAATAAATTTGATGTATGATAAATAATTACGAACTAAAGATTTAAAACTTAATAATTCATAGATAAGTTGACTAATTAACTTTAATGATAGCTTAGTAACTTAAGCCAAAGGCGGTTTATTCGAGTACCCAAGCATAATTTATAAATTTTCGATACTCGATATGCGACAAATATTCCATTTTTCTTAATCGAGTTACGAGTTCGGGTACCCGATCTAAAAAATGTCCGGTACTCGATGATGATCGAGTACTCGCACAGCCTAGTTTTTCTCTTAGTGACCGCTTCTAGAACTTGTAACCCGCGAACCTAAAAGAACCATTGCCCTCCCAGGAATTTTAAAACTCGATAGAAAATAGCCTACCTGATCCCGACTGGAGAAGCATGGTAGAATCGGTACCCACCCGCGGCCACCGTGAGCACTAGAGGGTTTGGTTTTTATGTAGTTTAACATTTAAGGTTTTTTGACCCATTCGTCATTTACAAAGTATTTATTTTTTATTTGATAGTTATGAATATGCATTTAGATATGATAAAAATATGTAAAACATATGTATATCAAATAACCCGTAGTGCAAAATAACCCAAACTATTCACTTTTCCTACCTAGAGGTCGGGGATTGTTAATCATTTTCGATGTTTAAATTGATTTTTTTCGGGGAAAAATGAAAACAATGAAATTTACCGGTTAATATTTCGAAAAATGATTAAAAATCATGTATTATTCGTAAAATTTGAGCTTTTTATAGAAAAAAAACGTCGTTTTTCCGATTAATTTTACAAATTTATCAAAAAATTAATCGGATAGTACAGAAATATAAATTACTTGATCAAAACGTTTTACGAATAATTTTGGTAGCTTTATCTATTGAATGAAAGTGAACCATCCGCGACCTCTATTTCAAAGCAATAACCTCTATTCCTCCCAGTTGCAGGTGTGTGGATTTCTTTCGGTTGGCGATGTGTTCATTGCGGGTTCCCACCTCTAACAGTTTCTTAAACGAGTAGAATTTTCTCTAACCATTTTCAATAAAGCATCTAGGAGATAATATAATTTGTAGAGATCGGCGTTTGAATAAGAAATTATCTAATTATTTATTGTTATCATAACCGACAATCATCCAAAACAAATCAGAAAGACCCTTTATTTTTGCATGTTAAATCGTTGTTTATTAGTATAAAATGTTCATAAATAAACAGTTAACCAAAATTTTTATGTTCAATCGAAATTTTGCCGGTAAATTTATTTGTTCCGCCGATCTCTAATAATTTGAGTTGGGTTTCTCTTTCACACATATTTTTAAGGTTTTGGTTAGTTTCCGAACCCTCACAACTCATGTTAAGTCTAAGGGTATGGGTTCATACCTTCCAAAAATTGTCATCATTAATTGAAATAGAAAAATAGCATTATGTTCCTGATTAATTAAACTAACCAATAGGCTTATTAGATATATATAAACAATATTGTTACTCAACATAATTATTCTCTTAGGCGAAAAGTGTAACAATAAACAATTTAAATGGCAATATTCGCGAAATAAATAAATGATAACACAAATTCTGATATAATGGTAAGTATGGTGAGCGAATGATGGGCTGGTTACCCCGAAAATAATAGAACACTCACAGCGGCTTTAAAAGACACGTGCTAGCTGATGAAAAAATAATTAACAAGTGGTCCTGTCCTTTGTAATAGTTGGGGTTGTAGTCTCAACGCCTGCCTGGTGTGGTCTCGGAGTCTACTCTACATCGAGCTGGCGGAAGGATGAACTTTCCAACGCAACGTTTAGTTAAATCAATGGCAACCCTTGAGTTTTAAATCCGCAGAAGAACTGCCGAACCTCACAAAACCACTTTGGTCGCCAAGTCCGTTTTTAAGTATTTAGGACTTTTATTAGATTCCAGGAAAATGGGGCAACCCTCATTGGTCACCTTCGCGTACTTTTTTTATATGCATTCCCGATTTTAAATGCACACGGACACTTTACGAAGGGTCATAAACCAGCCAGGCTTCCAGCCAAGTCATATAGTAGGACTATCACATATTTCTCAAACGTACTTAACTTAACATAAGTAAACACTGTTAAAAACCATAGGTGACCTAACTACGATGAGGCTGTCGTACTCACAGGACGAGGCCGAGTTCTTTTTGGTATTTCTAGGGTCAATTGGACAGCTGGTCTAGGACCCTAAAAATAACCATAAGGTAATGCTATGCGATGAAAGTGTAAGCAGGCACCTTTACAAAGTACACTCTTCACCGTTGCAAGTTCCTGAAAATCCAAGTTTCGTACCGCAGCTAAAATATGTACGATCTCAGAAAACTGGCGGTAGATTTAAATTCTGTGAAATTGTAACGTTAAACTTGTTAAATACATTTTTTTAATAACACTGTTAAAAAATTATCGTACGTGTGACCTGAATTATCAAAAAATACGTACTATACATGTATAGTAATTCATTGGAAATATAATAAATTCCTAAAATTAACTCGAAATTATCGACGTGTACGATAATGATCGTATGCCTGGCAACGCTGATTATTATTGTCACTCTTATGACAGTGTTGACGGCGAAAACAATGATAAATAAATATTATTTTGTTATTTTTTATTTTTATTGTATTATCTCTGAATTAGTATTCCCCTTTATTGAAATAAGACGAATGCAACAAAAGAAATATGTAAAGAGTACTGGATATAGCCAGCGATCAACAGCGTAAAATATCGATTTGATTTTTTATAACTGAAATTAAATAGTTTTCTATTTTGAAATGTTCGTTATCTTTAATTCAAAAAATTAGTGTCGGATTAAAGCAACTGAAAGCCATGTGCACTGCAACAAATACTGAATATAATGAAACTAGAAATAATTGAAATTGCCATCATTTTGGATTCAAGATGGCGGATGATCGAGTGAAGAGATTTCCTTGTGGGTTGTGAATGCCCCTAGCAATTAAACCACTTATTCTTTTAGTGGAGGGGTTGAATTTAAAATCTGCCATCTTGGATTCAGAATGGTGGACATAAACGAAAAATGTATGCAAGGGGTTTTAATACTTAAAAATGTATTTAGTGATGTATTTTTTCAAAGGCGTAATTTATATTTAAAAAAAGTAAAAAGTGGATTTTTGCACCTAAAACGGCCGACATCTCAGATCCAAGATGGCGGACAGTTGGGCACACAGGCTTATATGATCTACTTTCTTTATAGTACATATGTGGAAAGTTTAATGCTATAATCACAAAGTGAAGAATCCGGGAGCTATTTGCTCTATTACAAGAAGGTTTTCTTCGATTTCTCTGATGAGAGTAGTTCCATTTTGGTGACGTTCTTTTAATTGAACATTTTATTATAAAATCCATATGCGATCAACTCAACGACGCACAACAAAGCTGAGAGTCCAAGTCCAACGGTCCAAATCATGAATGCACTTTTCGACGACAGCAGATTTAGAGATCTAGCTGTTTTAAATGGTATTTTCCAAGTGATGCCTTCACGGGCAAAAGCATTTGTTAATTCGTATTATTTAAAAACCTGAGTTGCAAACAGCACTAATGTCCTAAAATGAAAGTATAAGCGAGACGAGTTAAGTATTTGTATTTACTCGATAATGAAAAGATTTATCATAGTGTTCTAGAAATTTGAAGGACAACGTTACTTGATCATTTTTAACGGTTTTAATTTTCGATATATTTTGAAGCACTGTTTCATGAGTTGGAGACGATGTCATATTTCTGTCCAGAATATGTGACACGTCGAATGCTTAAGGGTTTAAGTAGTAATTCGAAGTATAAAACTTTCATAAGTCAAGTATTCGAGAGAATTCTGGTAAGTTATTCTTCTTTAATAGAATTTATTAATTAAAATACGGGAGTAATCGAGGATACATTTATGGTTAGTAAAAATATCCAAAAACATTTTTTTTTAATGTGAACCCTGGCTCTGCCAAATATCTAAAATGTGTTACATACACAATGGTGGTACTCGTTTCCTTAACCCTTGAATTTAAGGCGCAGATAACGAATTTAAAAAAACTCTTCACGAGCCATTAGAATATGGGAAAATAATGTACTAATAGATTTTGGAACACAAAAAATAGATATAATTAAGGAAAATAAAATGATTGAAAAACGGTTTCTTGGAAATTGGTCATAAGGCGTGTCCTAAATTGGCGTAAGCATTCTGACAAGTGCCGTTGTTTATCAAACTTCTACAGAGCCTTCTATTAGACTAGCGGGTGTGTTTTGAGGCACACCTTTCCCCATATTCGAACCACCACAGTAAGGCCCCCGACCCTTTTTTCCACGTGACAATTTCCGTGGTACCCTTTACCCCATAGTCGAACCTCCCCCCAGTAAGGCCCTTCCTCCCCTTTTCCCCCCAGGTGATAATTACCGTAGTACCCCTCCCCTCTTGTCCCATGCGGTAACTACCGTGTTACCCCTCCCCCCTTTTCCCATGTGGTAATTACCTTGGTACACCCTCCCCCTTTTCCCATCTGATTTATCACTGTGGTACCACCTCCAACATTTTCCGTTGTGATAATAACCGCAGGACCCCCTCACCCTTGGTCCCATGCGATAATTACCGTGGTACCCCCTCCTCCCTTTTCCCATGTGATAGTTACCTTGGTACACCCTCCCCATTTTCCCTTCTGATAATTACCGTGGTACCCCTCCCCGTTTTCCCATGTGATAACTACCGTGGTATCCCCTCCACCCTTTTCCCATCTGATAATTACCGTGGTACACCTCCCCCTTTCTCCGATGTGATAATTACCGTGGTACCCTTTTCCCCATAAAAGAACCACGCCAGTAAGGCCCTTCCTCCCCGTTTTCCCATGTAATAATTACCGTGGTACCCTCTCCCCCTTTTCTCAATGTGATAATTTCCGTAGTACTCCCTTCCTCCTTTCCCATGCGAGAATTTCCGTGATACCCTTTTCCCCGCAAAAATAACTCAAAAACTCGGAGGCGTCTCAAACCCCTCTGTACTCCTTTAAACCCCCCGTATCCAATGGCTGATTTACTCTCATGACGAACAAATAAAAATACGCTCGTCCTTGAGTCCCGATTTACAGTGCGAAATTTGAGCAAGTGCGAAATCCGATCCGAAATTCCAAAATCAAACTCAATGACAAAAATATGCTCAATGACCTAGTATTAAGGCGAAGCGCAACGACCACGAGTTATACACAGAGAAATTACCTTCGGCGATGTCACATTAGACCCGATTTCTGAAATATATTTAATGACCTAGTATTAAGGCGAAGCACTAGGCATACCTTCGGTGTGTACCTTCGGCGATGCCACGTTAGAGTCGCAAATGAAAGTCAGAAAAAAATGCTTCTCCCGTGAAAATAACACTAAGGATAGGTCAAGAAGATAGGAATTCTCAAGGTTAATATGATAATTTTCTCTCAGATTCTTGATTTTGGCGGTGAAGCATTATCTTAGTGGAAATGACATAAAAAATCGGGTTACTTTGTTTGATTCTAAATAATAAGAATTTTCAGTCTAATCAAGGAAATTTCGAATACATCTATATAATAAGAAAGAGCCGGTCACTTCGTTATTCGTAGTCGTCATTGGGCGATTTTTAACCGTCATATTGGGTTCGTCGCGTAGGGCGTTGGGTACTCGCTAGAGTCCCTTTGGTTTTTTTACTAATACTACAATACGCGTTCTCCAAGTTGACCGTCTCAGATTTTAAATGACCATTTTAGTTAATATTAAAAAAAAATTCTTACACGTGGCCGTTCAAATTCACTTTTGGCGAGAAAATATTATCGTTTCCAAAAACTAGGGGGGTCTACACTCGATAGAGAATAAAATTCCTTCCATATTACTCACCACGCTCGCGTGGCCTGTGTCCCTAAGCGATGCATTCGACGCCGTCTACCCCGTCTACCCGATGCATTCGGCGCCGACCCTACCGGAGAGGGGGCTTGCAATTGAACCGTCGATTCTGTTGCCTTTCTCTCTTTAAATTTTTGTTCGGAGCTATTTTACTTTTGTAGGAGGCTCGCGTGTTTTTTTTTGGGACAGAGGGAAATTGGGGCTCAAGGACGAGGGTATATTTATTTGTTCATCATGACAGTAAATCGGCTTTGGATACAGGGGGTTTAAAGGGGTACGGGGGGGGTTGGTACGACTGCGAGTTTGAGTTATTTTTGCGGGAAAAGGGTACCATGGAGATTATCGCATGGGAAAGGAGGAAGGGAGTACTACGGAAATTATCACATTGAGAAAAGGAAGAAAGGGTACCACGGTAATTATCACATGGGAAAACGGGGAGGCAGGGCCTTACTGGCGTGGTTCTACTATGGGGAAAAGGGTAGCACGGTAATTATCACATGGGAAAAAGGGGGAGGGGGTTAGACTATGGGGTAAAGGGTACCATGGATATTTTCACATGAAAACAAAGGAATGGGGCCTTACTGCGGTTGTTCGACTATGCCCTTACAAAATATTTCTATAGGTTTTCTATGAAATCTTATAGAAACGTATAGAGGGCCTTTAGATTTCTGTCCTATAGGTTGCTCTATAAATATTCCTATAGAAATTATATGGATTAATTTCTATGGTGTTTTCTACAATAATTATATCAAAATATACCAGCTATTTCTATAGAAATTATAAGGATTGATTTCTATGGTGTTTTCTACAATTATTATATCAAAATATACCAGTTATTTCT
This sequence comes from Leiobunum rupestre, assembly GCF_980474605.1. Classification (NCBI taxonomy): domain Eukaryota; kingdom Metazoa; phylum Arthropoda; class Arachnida; order Opiliones; family Sclerosomatidae; genus Leiobunum; species Leiobunum rupestre. Next base: position 2,217,847 of record NC_143386.1, read on the forward strand.
ATAGAAATTATATTGATTGATTTCTATAGTGATTTCTACAATAGTCATATCAAAATATACCAGTTATTTCTATAGAAATTATATGGATTGATTTCTATGGTGTTTTCTACATTTATTATATCAAATTATACCCGTTATTTCTATAGAAATTATATGGATTGATTTCTTTGATGTTTTCTACAATAGTTATATCAAAATATACCAGTTATTTCTATAGTAATTGTTGGTTATTTGAATTCTCGAGATTAATTTGCCAAATGGAAGTATAAATTGGCACCAAAGTGAAAGCTCAAAATTATTATGGTTAATTTGAAAAACACCCCAAATATGTTGTTTGGGTTCACCCAAAGGGTTTATATTTGCAAAATGGATGTATAAATTTCAACGAGTTAGTGGAAACTCTAAATTGGGAATGATAAAAGTGGTTCACTTTGGTGTACTATAGTTATTTCAGTGTGAAAAACACCCCAATATGGGTTTGAATTCACCCGAAGGGCTACGATTTGCCAAATAGAAGTATAAATTGGCACCAGGGAGTGAAAACTCTCAAAATTTTTATGGTTAATTGAAGTGACTGACTTAGATGGACTACAGATATTAAAATTTGAAAAATATCCTAGGTTTTCTATAAAAATATCCTAGGTTTTCCATAAAAATATCCTAGGTTTTCTATAACAATATCCTAGTTTTTCTTTAAAAATATCCTAGGTTTACTATAAAACCATCCCTGTACTTTCTATAAAAAAACTAGTGTTTCCGCTCACTTTCTATAAAAATCACCGGTTTTTTTTTTTCAGTATAGTAATTATTCTAGCTCTATAGAAAAATGACTCAAATTTCTATAGAAATTATATAAACTATTCCGAATGTAATTCTATAGAATTTCGATGGAATCTTTTGGTAAGGGTGGGGTACATGGTGCCACGGAAATTATCGCATGGGGAAAAAGGGGGAGGGGACCTTACTGTGGTGGTTCGACTATGGGGTAAAGGGTACCACGGAAATTATTATTATTAAAAAGGGGTTGGGGGGCTTACTGGTGTGGAGTGCCTCGAAATACACAACTAGCTGAGAGCCCGACTGTAAGGCGGGTTTCTCGGATAGTTTATAAAAGTACGCGCTTAGGTTTTGCCGGGAGAAGATCAATTTTGGACAATATAAGCCTAAAAATTTCCAACAAAATACAATAAATTTTTCACTTTCAACTGTCTAATTAAATTCACAATAAATGGCTTTGATTTAAAAAATATACAAACAAATTTGTGATAAATTAATTTTCACAAAAATACTGATAGAAAGAATTGAAAAACTCGAATTAAATTAATATTCATATAATATAAATTGTTAATATCTGTCCCTTCTTAGCCGTAATATTTAAAGAATAAACGCCGTTTTTTCAGTTCAAAGAACTGTTTTTGTATAATTGAATTTAGCCTACCGAAATATCCTGGGAGTCTTTTACGTAGTCGAAGTAGCCGTACGCGGTAGGCCTACATTTACTTTCTTGCGGCCTCAAAATTACTTTGATTAGAGATCGTAGATACGATCAAAAACAGTTTCACCAATGGCACTACTTTGTCTTTGGAAATTAAGTAAAAAACAGCGTTTAGAATTAAGTCAGGATAGAATAAAGTTGGAAAACGCTAAATATATATTAGGATTTTGGGTTCAATGCATTTGGAGGAGCGACACATAATTGAACAAAAAGTATATTATATCGTTTTTAATATTTTGACGAATTGAATGTTCTTAAACTAACAAAGCAAATATCAAATAACTTCGAAAAATAGATTGAAATGTCAAGTTTGCCAACTCTTGAAAAAAGTTTGGGAGGGGGTGTCTCTTCACCTGCCCCTCCTATGGCTTCACCCTTGTATCATTGTATATTATCGTTATTTTTTAAATCTAGTAAATGTCATAAGCTTCTTATAAACTTCTCTGTTATTTAGCTTATATTGAAATCAACCTTCATAACACGCCGTTAATAATATCACGCATGAAAAAGATACCTTTCAATTATATCTTTTAATCTTGAAAAATTATTCGTTAACGTTATCGAAATAAATAATATTCTGGAATGTTGCAATGCTTTTATAATATTACCAATTTAATTTAAAGATTAGTTAGATGGTTCAAAAGAATGATTATATTAATAAAAATAAATGTTATTATTACGCAAGAACATTGTTTTCCTTAAAGATCCTGTTTGAATATGCGCTGTCATTTATTGGAATCGTTAATATATCTCTTGTAATGGAATTTTTGATATATAAAGTCCGTTTCGCTCTTTAAGTATTTTTTGTCATCGTTGGATTCCTCTAATAAAAAATCCAAGGCGTGTTTGAAAAAGTATTCTCCGATAATCAATGAATATTTTTCGTTCATCATCTTCAAGTACAAATCGATATCTAAAAGATCTAAGGCTTCAAAAAAGTTTTCTTCGTTAAATGTTTCAATCCAATCGTTAATGACTCGATCCATTTTAGCCTGAAATAAAATTATAATTATATTATTAATTACTTCGATTTTATGTTCAGTTATAAGAAATTTTGCCTAGACTTTATTAATATAGATGATAGGGCTATTCCCGTTAACGCAAAGGCACGACGTTTTTCTCTGCCACACGGCATTGTTACTTTTGAAAAATGGGAATGGTGAGAGCCTGTCTAGATGTGTATGTTTCCACATAGATAGATGCAGTCGTCATTGACTAGTTTCTCTCAAGTAGGAGAGCGGAATTTATAGCGTCATATAAATCGATTCATTTATGTCTGATTTTACGACAGTCACATCGTAGCAAAATGATCAATGTAAGACTCGATTTAAAAAACAAAAAATTATATTTTTTTTTACTATTTAGAAAAAATTAATGACATTAAAAATCAAGACGATGTTACTTCAAAATATTTGTCTGTAGCCGCGCCTGATCTGTGTACGTTCTGTATTCACATTAACGACATTTACTCGACGTTGCGTTTCAGCACAAATCCATGAAAATAAAGATTTCGCTAAGGCTCGTTGAAGCGATAATCGCATATACAAACTGTTTCCGATACGTATGTCGTAAATTCTCGGGTGAGTTATATGGGTCCGAACCAGTAGAAAATGTGCACCGTCTCAGAGATATGGGCTTCCTAATATTAACCCTAAAACCTGGACACAGCCTTAGAACTGATGATCGTTATTCTGCCTTGAACCATATGGTTTTCACAAACTGATCAGTTGTTTTTATCAGTGAAGTGATAAAATGTATAACAAGTAGCAAAAATACATTCTTGTGCTTTTAAAAGTAGGATAAGTGTAATAAGGGACCAAAACCATTTTAAAGTATTGATATTCTTCCCGATAAAGTTTAAAATAAATTTATGGCGGAACGAATGTTTTCTTTATCAAAATTAAAGATTCAAATGCCGAACATCTCGCAAAGGAATTGATTTAAAATTTTATAATCTGGTCTCTAGCTAATATCACATTTCCCAATAACAAATACGTGGATAGGCGCTTATTCGTACCGATGGGCTTAAGAAAATGGTCTTTCAATAACGACCTTTAAAATTTTAAGCTTTAAACGAAAGAATATAAAGCCCCAGGAATGGACGGATTGATATTTTTGGCCGCGCTAGAAACTTCCAGCAAAGCAAATCAGAGTAGCCGGAAACGGTTACCGCAACCCGGTCTCTCTTTAAAAACGAGGGGCGCAAAAGTTCCACTAGACGGAGCTACACCTTCCATTCCTGGGGCTTTATATTCTTTGTTTAAACCAACCTTACTTTCATCGATGAAGGGGGTTTTATCAGTGGTATACGAACAATGTAGGTATTGACCTACAGTTCCCGAGTATTGGACTCATCGGATGATAGGATAGTACTGGGGAACTGTAGGTCAATGCCCACCTAATTCCAGACTTCTCAATAGCTTGTGTTCATTGTCAGACGTTTCGAACTTCTGAAAACTGTTGATTTTATGCAAACCATGTTTTTAAGGTAGAATATCATTCGTCAGTGCGTGTGAAGCACTTAATGATCCATGTTCATTAGATATTTTCTACTCATTACGACCCATAGAAAACAAATATTTTACGACAAATCTATTCGAAACACAATGTATAATGTATATGTAATAATCGCGGAGGAAATGAAGAATGGGATTAAAAGAGCAAAACTTTAAATCGATGGTGACCGAAAAATCTCACTAAACTAATGTACTAAAGATATTTAGAAAACACTACCTAATCCAAAGTCTTCTTATTTTTAAATTATGGGATATTTGGATATAATACGGGCTGTCCTAGACCCTTGCGAGTCATATTTGCATTAAAAAAACACAAAGATAATTTATAAATTTTTGAGTTTCTTTCTGAGCTGCGAAAATGAACAGGTTCAAAAATCGCTCTTTTAAGAAACCTTTGTTTTGACAAAACACTAATTTAACCAACATAATAATTGATCTACCTATAATGATTTGGTCAGATACAATAATATACGATAATTCAATTCGATTTAGTTAACATTTCCAATGGATTATCCATAGCATAACTTTTAAAATTACAAATCTAAGTTAAAATTCATGCTTTGCCTAAGAGCACTCAAACGTTGCAAAAAAATCATCAGTAAGGCATCAGCCTTAACCCAATTGCTCTTAATGCACAAAGAGAACCCCGCTAGTAACGTTCACTCTCCCAATCAGAGTTATATATTGTCCATAATTTGGCAGCTTTAAAAAGGATCCATTTACTGTTCCAAAATTAAATGGGTATTCAGACCTAACGATTGAATGAAAAAATGAAGAAAAAATTGGTTAAATCTGGGTTTGGGACTTTGCAACGAGGGCAATATGTGGGGATTTTCATCCAATAGACGAGAGAAAGAGACCATGCACATGATGCACTCCGTCTCGTGGTAAATCGGGGGAAATGAACACAATACGATCAAATTAACCAGTTTGGTCCCCAAAGAAAGACTTGCTACCCTGTTTATTGATATAATTCACGAACCAAGTTTTTAAAACGTCGAATGATAAAGCCGTCATGAAGCATGAGAGGTTTAGATTTGGTTTGTTGAATAAGATCTTGAAGTGAATCGATGGTGAGGTATTTTTCATCCACAAACTCGGATCGTAGAAAGCAACTCATGACGGAAACGAGTAATGTGACTGCAAATATCCACGAGCCGAAAACGAAACGAAACGGTTACCGTGGTGAAGAACTTGAAAACGCTACAGAAAAGGGAATTATGTTAAAATTCTGATTCAAAAAAATATTTATATTATAACAATCGTCAGGGTGTTTAAATTTGTTAGTTAAGGTTATAATAAAGAACTGTTTGATTTGAAAATTTTCGTTTTTGAAAAAATATTATATTGGTTAGTGATAAACAAATCATTTCAATCTTGGGTTTTCTGAAAATCCTACAAATTAGGTTGGTCGGAACGAAAATTGACTTTTTTCCACTAGGTTATGAAAAAAAAATAAAAAATTGGATACCACCCAAAATAACGTTTTGACGATACTTTTCCGAAAAAATTTAAAATGTATGTCTGTTCTTATCTTTCAGCATTTAACAACCTATTTTGTATAAATCGAAACACCCACTCTACTAGAAAATAACTGGTCGTTTATATTATCTTTAAAATGGACGGGAGGAATTTTATAATATGCCACATTGGGTGAATTATTTTGCATTGTGATTCAGTATCCGAATCTAGTCGTAAACTTTGACTGGAATTATTTTTTTTAATAAAACTAAGTCGTCCAATTAGATTTTACTTAAAAATGTAGGCGGAATATAATATTTTTGATAGCATCCTTGCGACATTTGAACTTACGTTCAAAAAATATAATAGACGTCAGATCCCAAATGTTCAGAAGCCACTGTCTCAGATGATTTCTAAAACATTTCCTCTTCAAACCAGTATTACATTTGTGTAATTCAGTTGATGAGAACAACATTATGAGAGATATTATAAACAGGCAAACACCTAGATAGATCACTACCTGTTTTTATAAGAAAACAATTAAAGATAACTATTTAATGTTCATCAAAACTGGCAATTTAATAAATAATCAGCTCGGCGATTACTACCCAAGGCACCACCTTAGGCGACTTTTGATGCCTTTAATTATGGTGACCGGGTTACAATGCGTGATAGAGTGGTCGCAAGCCCTTCATGCCACGCTAGCCAACAGCTCCCTATAACCATTAACCACTATAAGTTTTTACTGGAAGGGGAAACTGAAGACCACGAGGAAAACCCCTTGTACCAGTCGAGATATAACTTGCAAACTTAAAGCAGGAGTGGTTCTGAATTCCAAGCAGTGCCCCAAGCTGGAATTGAACCCAGCTCCTCTTGCTGCGAGGTGAAACTGCCAACCACTCCACCAATCCCTGCCTAAACTTTAAGCTTTGGCATTATGTTGTTGAAAATAAGTCAACGATCGTGCTGTTTTTCATTAATTATTTTGCAACTTAAGACAATTAAATCCGTAATAAAAACTAAATTTTGAATTAAACTTTTTGACTCTTCAGATGTTTCACTTAAACCTTTACCTTAAAGGAAATGTTGTGGGTATGCAATATCAAATGGTGTGACAAAATGTGACAGAGTTATCGTAACTACCTCGTTTTCCATTTGAAGGAAAGACAGACTGGATGAGATCATAAGTTCCGGCGATGAAGACGTTATGTACGTTTCACTAGATGAATATATTGCTAAGGGGGTCAAGTTCACTGATTTTTCAAATATGTGCATTTCACAAGGTAAAAACACAATATGGATTTCCTAAACAAGAATTAAATGTTTTTGAACAACTGCTGAAAATAAACTATCTTCTAAAAGCTGAACCATAGCTATTTCTGATAATTTGTATACTATAATAGCTGTAGCGTATACATTGAAGCTCACTTTGGTCCTGGTCCAAGTTCTTAAGGTACTTACGGGATGTGGTTAGACAGTAATTTTCGCGTTTAATTCCTTTAATAATGGATTAGGTTAGAATGCCAGGTTACGAAAAATAACAGTCAAATCAGTGTTAACGCTTGAGTTATCTTTGAGGCGAAATATATTTTCAAAGTAAAGACTAACAAGTTGACAAGCGAAAATATACCTCTCCTCGGAAGAGTTTTTAGTTTTCAGCAAAGCGTAACTGTATCCGTGGTTCTGCGGTAGAACGCTCACCTGTCGTGCTAGAGGGCTCAGGTTCGAATCCCGGCTGATTAAAAAATTATACTACACCCAATGACAAAAAGAGGGCGCTTTTGGAAAAACCTTTTCCCTGATTCTAAGAAACTGAGTACGCAGTGATTACCCTTTGCCCCGAAAATGCGAACGCGTTCGCAGGCCTGACAGACAGACAGACCCACCCACCCACAGACAGACACGGTGGTTGTATAACCCCTCCTAGGGTACCAAGTCCCCTCGGACAGGTAAAAACTGATAAGTAAACGTTCTCATCATTTAAGTATTAACAAAATGCCACATGTTTTGGGATAATATCAACATACTGTTAATGTTTGTGCCAATTACTAGATTATATACTAGTAAATTATTTTCAAAGAAGGTGAAATACACTTTTCGCAAACATGGTTAAAATATCATACCTAGAGCATTAGCTTACTTAATTCAATTGAGACACCTATTTTCCTGAAAACCGGTTCAATCTAGAATTCTCAAATTTCTTGTGTAAGTTTATTAGTTATATTTATAAATTTTAGAAACCTTCCATATTATTATCATTTTTGAAAACCTGTCCTCTTCTCGGTACAATTATAATTGTTTTTCTGAAAACTAATGTTGTTAACTATTTAATAAAAGTCTTAGTGACGAATAAACGGTATGGTTCGAAGTTTTTTGTCAGAATATAGGTCACGTTTTAAGAAAAATATTTATTTTAGTTTTACCACGATATAGAATTTGTCGTCATGGCCTATGTAAGGAGGAAGGTACTAGAAAAAAGAATTGACGGGGGGGGGGGTGAATGAGAAGCAGACAAGAACGTAGTTAAGATTTGGGTGATGTGGAAAGAGGTTCGGATTAAGAATATTTTTTTTGTAACGCGAAATACTTTTTTTTAAATAAACGATCATTTTAAGTTACAATAAATACTGTAGTTCAAAAAAATCTATTTTAAAAATGGTAACCATATAGACCACAGAAATGACGTTGTGATAATGATGTTATAGAGTATACTTAAAATTGTTAAATTAATTACGTCCAAATTGGCATTTTTTTCTATATTAAGTCATTTAAAGAACAAGTTGGTAATACTTAATGGATTATTTTTCCCCGTTATGGAAACATTGTTTGAAATTCATGGCCGGATTATTTATGCTTATCAAATTCACAATGTTGATGTGCTGGTGCACCGTCATGATTGAACTGAAGACGCCTAAAATCGACTGAAAAATTTTTACCAAGCGTTCGCTACAAAAATCTGTTTCGAAGAATAGATCAGATAAGCGCAGTGCGTGAAATCATGTCAATATTTGTCTGTTGAAATCGCTTTTTCTGGAAAATGAACCTTCATCTGATTATCTGAGAGAAGAAGGGTGTACCATGTTGATTAGCTCATATAAAAATAAAAACTTTTTCCGTTAAATTTAAAACAATTAAAATTTTAGTTTCCTTAAAATATTTTTTGTAAAATTAAACGAACAAATTTACATTTTTCTTTAAATACTCAAAAAAGTTATTTAAGGTAGTTTAAACTGGTTTTTATATCTTTAAGTGAAAGTGAAACATTTTTTTTAATTTTACGTGTCACATTAGTCTTTACAAGTTGCACATTGATTAGAAATTAATTATATTTTTAAAATCGATGACATTTTCCGATTTTTCTGTAATTGAACTTGAGTTTCCAAATAATTGAGAAATTACAGGCTAGATTTTTAAGTTTTCAAAACATTGCTTAGATCAATCAAATTAAACCAATTATATAACTTCCCATTTGTAAGCCATGTACTATTTAAGTTGAGAATGAAAAGCATATCTAAGGTAAAATAATCGTATTGTAGAATATATAGTCTCAAAAGCTTTCTTCCCCGTTTCAACTCCTATTCGTCTTTTCTAATTCACTACACACATGAGTTTACCTGCCGTTAAATACAACATGATTTAATTTTTATGGTGAATCAGATATTATCGCTTTTATGCCAGCAATTTATTATATGCATGAAGTAGTTAGTTCTCGTTAGATTTTTATTATATAGCAAGTTTATTTAAAATGCAATGTACTGCGAATGTCTTTTGTTAATTTAAAGGGTTAATGGATGAATAAGCTGTATTGATGTAAAAATATTTATTCAAGATACTTTAAAAATTTAATAGTTACATCTTACCTCAAGCGATTTATACTTCTTGGGGTTGGCATCGAAATATTTCGTAAGACTCTCAATATCGAAATACTTGGGTACATAACTGAAAAAACTATTAGTAAGAAACTTATCTTAACTTTAATTAACAATATGGTTAACGGCTATCAAACTCTCTTATTTAATTGAATATGGTTAACTGCTGTCAAACTCTATTATTTAAAAGAAAGTGAATTGATAGTGAAATAGAAAAATTATTATGGAAATAATTTGCTATTAATTAACAAAATGAAATAAATCTCCTTTTTCTAACAAAACCATTCAGAGATACCCGGTTGGGCAAGAATACGTGTCATAATTAAAGATATCCTGTACATTATCTCGAAAACTGATGTATAGATCTTCCTGAAATCATAAATTCGGTATTACAAACAAATTGTAAGCAAAATCCACGAGAAATGGGCGAACACCTATTAAAATCTGTCGCAAAATTGCCATTAAGAGTTTTTATTTGTACGTTAGTACCAAAAACCTATAGATAATGAAAGCCTCAAGAAACAGTGAACCACAGTAGTATAAAACTAAATATGAACATGTAAAAATCCAAGATGGCCGCCAAGATGGCCACCAAAATAACCCCCCACCCCCCCAAAATATTTTCGCAAAACAAAAATTTTTGTCGTTGGAAAAATCGAAAAAAATATTTTAATTTTTAACTTTAAATTTCACCTTGAAGATGATCTTTGACCTCGACGCCTGACACCTGTCCACAACCACTAAGCCTCGGTCTATACTCCCAACAAGTTTGGTCACGATCGGACAAGGTCGAACCGAGATATCGGCGGTAATATGTGATCCCACCAAATACTTATGTTAATTTACTTTTGATATCGTTTTTTTCGTTTTTTCGTTTTTTCGCCGTTTAAAATGCTAATTAGTTATTTGCGAGATGGGGAAACGTATTCGCGACCTTCGCTTTATATCCTTGGCGGTTTTGGCCCCACCCAAAATACTTTAAACAACTAATAAACGAATATAAACTTGAGATAGTAGCTATTTCTATAAATAATAATTGTTTTTACATTTAAAAGTCAAAGGATATGTGTAAGCGTAAGACGTCTCAAAAATCGAGCTCTTTAAAGGTTAAAAAAATGAAGTTATTTATGGGAAAACCAGATGTTATATGCAAATCTCCTACCGAGAATCCTTGTTATTACGAGGAAGCATGTCGCAAACACGCTTTTAATTTCTTTGATAATTTAAACTTTAGTGTTAAATGCTGGATTTGTCAAGAACAATATCTTGACAAGACAATTTTTAAGCAACACTTGATGGATCACTTATCGAGTAGTTATAAAAATCAAATTCGTATTGATGTTTGCGATTGTCTTCATTCAAAGAAACCAGAATATACAACCAAAGAAGAAATATTAGACGATCAAATTATTGATTATTTGAACGAGTTTAACGTAAAAAATCAAGAATGGCTCGACAAGTTTGTTAATGGTACTGGAACTCCAAAGAAAATTCATCGTAAAAAAAAGACAACTGGTATTAAGTCCGAAGAAACTTTAAATTCAACAATGAAATCAAATATTATATTTCCACCGGACTTTGTCATGCCATCTGATGAGCAGATGGAAGCTATTATTTTTTTTCAAGAATATTGTAAAAATAATCAAATTTTAACTCTTAATCAAGTTGAAACGCCCATTGAGGTTTTGGAAAATCTTGAACAAACTTGTCAAATGATTGAAAATATGTGAATAAATATGTTTTCTAAAATATTGTGCTTTTTTTTTCCTACGTAAAAATAGATATTTTAACTCTTTCATGTTAAGGTTTAGCGTGGTAGATCGGTAGCGTTGCAGGATGTTATTCAAACAGTCTCAAGTCCAAATCCCAATACTTTCGATCTAGCATGCTAAATCTTTTATCAGTATAAAACGAGATGTCGCCCAACTGAAACTGTCATTATAAAGATGTCAAGTTTCGTAGTATTTCTACCTTCGAACGCATCACCCGATATTTACCCGGAAAATACACCTTCTAGCTTTAAAGTACAATTATCAAAACCATTAAATTTTAACAATGAAAAATGGGCTTGTGCATTAGCAGAAATAATTCTTCCTGAAACTTATTCGAATATAACAAATGAGTATTCGCATTTCCAAGTAGGGCACGTGTCAGATGTTATTTCACCCGAAGAAAATCAATGGGATTATATTAAAATTGAAATTCCACCCAAACGTTACGAGGGTGATCTAGACCGAAATAAGAATAATATTCCAACATCTCTTCAAAATAATATACTCAACGAGTTTGCTAAAACTATTGTGGCCAATCAAACACTTAAAGGAAAAATACATATGAATACGGTAAAAGCAGATGAAAACGAAGACAGTTCAAAATTAAAAATACAGTTACAAAAAGATGTGCAAGTAAGAATACCTCAAGCATCGCCCCTAGCGTCTGTTCTGGAATTTCGAGAAAATGATTTTGTCGACAGTGATTATCTTTCTAATTATCCTCTCTCGAATCACGCCAAAACTATTTCTTTAACTTACGCAACAAATTTTATCGAAGTACGAATTAAAAAGCGTTAGTTGTGAATAAATATCAACAAAAATATTTACCACGACAAATTCCCGTGGAAGAAATACAATCACAACCCAGGAGGAAAAACAGAAAATTAACAAGAAACCGAAACTAAAACCAGAAGTGAAACAAGAGGAAAAACCAAAACTTGAACCAAAAACAAATTTAGAAGAAAAGTCAAATTTGAAACCAGAAGAAAATCTAAACAACATTTTACCAACAGAACCTTTAATTCCAAATATTAATGGAGACGTCAACCAACCAGAAGTTTTAAATCCTTCCGAAGAAAATAATCTACCAAGTTATCTCCCAATACCAGTTAATCTACCATCTCAGCCTGTTATTAAACAAATACAATGGAATAATTACGCGATTGTTTTTGAGGCGGGCAGATATGAGGGAGAAAGACAATATAATAATGAAATTCAACCGTTCACATTACACTTAATTATACGTGATTTATTAGAACGATGTAAACCAAGACAGTTTGATGGATTAAAAACAGCGATATCTTCCGATGGTGAAGATAATTTATATTTTAATTTAGAAATACCGGTAGGGATGGAAATTAAATTTCAAAATCCATTAGCAGATCTTTTTAAAATTCCAACAGACACTTATTTTACGGGTAATCAAAAATTTGGACCGTTAAATAATTTAAATAATATTACTTTTAATTCCCGTAACAATTTTATCAACATACGTATTGAGACTACAAAAATACCGCAATTTGAGCAGGAAGATTGGGCTTTTTACTCCGTATCAATTATCCAACCTTTTTTATTTGAAGGTCAGAGAGATGATTTTGGAAATATGATCCCATTATCTTTGCATAGGCAATTAAAAAACGAGATTCAACAGGCGACTAACTTCCCCCCTTTGAATCGGTACGAAATTAGTTACGCAATAGAAGAAATAAATCGAGGTCATTACTTAAGAATTTCATTCCCTAGAGATCTACAAATTGGGAGATTAGCAAATATTTTTAATATAAACGCGCCAGAATTTCAAAATGGTGTAATTAGCAGTAAAAATCCTTTAAAAGTGTATGAGGAAAAATTTATGTCAGATGAGGAATCTGTTATAGATTTTAGGTACAATAAAAATTTTGCAATTGAGGCTCCTAACTGGGAAAATGACAGTTATACGTTTGAACGAAACTATTACGAGTCTGATAAGGATTTAAGCGGGAATTTTATACCGTTATCTCTTCATTTCAAAATTTTGAATGAACTTCAAAAATATTTTGATTCGCATATCTCACTTAAGGCTGGATTTTTTATTTTCAAAGAAAATGGAAATTATTATTTTCAAATTGAATTAATGAGTGGGTTGGAAATTAAAATATTCGGTCCTCTAGCAGACCTCTTACAAATTGAGTACAAAGTAGATTATATATCCTCAGTTTATAAAAGCAAAGCATTAGACCCACTTCAAATTAGATTAGAATTAGATAATACGGCTAATTTTATAATTTTTCGAAACGATTTAAACAGAGTTGAGAATAGTCGACGACAAAAACGTGATATTGATTTCCACAATTACGAACATGGTAAAAATAATAAACTAAATATTGTAGACAAATTCCATTGTCGAATCCCAACTGGTGTTTACCACACTATTGATGACATTTTATTAGCGATGAAACAAGCATTGCCACATCAGAGTTGGGCTAAATTCGAGTTTAATTTTAATTCAGATTCGACAGTTTCAGTTAAAGGTTTGGGTGGAAACAGTTTTTTAACCTTTCCAATAGATAACCCCAAACTCGGGCAAATGTTAGGTTTTTCAAACAATCAAATTGAAAGACCTCTTTTTAACGAAATAGGTATGTACCCCGCAGATCTCAACCACGGAATATCCGGAATTTATGTCTATACAAATATTATACAACCTATAATTACAGGCCACACTAATACACCCCTGCTGAGAATTATCAAATTAAACGAAAATAAAAATCGAGCACAGGTTGAAAGATTTCATTTTTTAGACTATTTTCCAGTTCTCTACGATCAAATACAAACTATAGAAATTTCTTTAAGGTCGGATTACGGTGAACTCCTGCCATATAAAACAGGCAAGACTATTATTAAATTAATATTTAAAAGACTGGATGCTTAGTCTAAAGTACACTTAAAACAAGCTCATCATGGAAAGATACTATCATCATTATGTTCAAACAGGACGCGGATATAACATCTTTCGAGGAAGCCAATATCAGACTGGTCGTGGATTTGGGCAATTTTTAAAAGTTTAGCAAGATTCGTAACACCTCTTTTTCGACCCGTAGCTAAATCACTCGGTATTCAAGGGTTGGTTATGGGGAAGAGAATTATGGACGATGTTGTTGCAGGTCAAAATTTTAAGGAGTCGTTAAAAAAAAATAGTAAAATTGCTGGAACAAATCTTTTAAACAGTCTCGGTGATACCATATTAAATACACAGAAAGGCTCTGGAGCTCGGAGAGTAAAGAAGCGCTAATCAAAATTACGCAATAATCAAAGAAAACGCAAGAGAACAAAAACCGATTTTCTTGACTAAAGCATTATGCCTCAATTTGAATCTATGTGTTCAGAGTTGGAGATTTTTAACGAACCCCTGATTAATGGTAATATTGAGGGAAATAAATTTGTAGACTATTTCCCTATAGCTCCCTTGTCTAATGCTACACAGATTGATTTTTCTATCCCCGGGGGAGATTATTATATTGACATGTCAAACTTGATGCTTAAAATTCGAATTCGGGTTAAAAAAGAACAAAACGGTGTTTTAATAGATATTCCAGCAGCCGAAAAAAAGTATCACTATGTAATCTTCCACTGCATTCTATTTTTAGCCAAATAGACGTGTTTATGAATGAGACTTTAGTACAATCTAGCAACAACTGCTACCCATATTTAGCATATTTAGCAACAGTTTTAAATTTTGATAAAGGCGCCAAACAATCTTACAAAACCGCCGAGGGCTATTACGAAGACGGGTTTTGCGACCCAGCCCTAGCGTTTGACGATGTTCATAAAGATTTGAAAAATAATGGAATTTTAAAAAGAAGTAAAGATATTGCTGGATCGAAACTTTGTGAATATATGGGTAGACTTCATGTAGACTCTTGTAAAATAGACAAATTTCTTTTAAACAAAGTGAATTTAAGAATTCGACTCTTGAAAAATTCCGATGAATTTATAATTATTTCACAAGAAGATGTTAATATCAAATATAGATTGATTATCGAAGAAGCGGTTCTTACTGCTAAACATATTCTCGTAAATCCAGATCTACAGCTGGCACATAATGCTATATTGCACAAACAGAGAGCTTTGTACGATCTTACACAAACTGTTGTTAAAACTCGGACAATTTCAGCAGGCGCTAGCGATTTCGTGATATCAAATATTTTTTTAGGTAAAATTCCAAATCGTGTAATAATCGGAATGGTAAATAATTCTACTTACAATGGATCTAGTAGAGAAAATCCCTTTCAATTTAACCATAATAATCTCTCGTTCTTACAACTTTCATTAGACGACCAGAATATACCAGAAACTGCTCTAACTCCAGATTTTAATAAAAACCTCTACACTAGGTCGTATTATTCACTATTCTCGGCAATGGATTTAATTGGAAATAACTCTGGTAATTGTATTGATTACGAAAATTATAAAAACGGTAATACATTATTCGCGTTTGATTTAACTTACGATTCCTCGGCAAACTCTAACAATCTCTCAATTCAACGAAATGGTAGTTTACGGATGGTAATGAAGTTTTCTTCCCCCTTAACTAATATTCAAAACATAATTATTATTGGAGAATACGAAAACCGATTTGTCATTAACCAAGAGCGTCAAGTTATGTATATTACGGAATAAAATCAATCAACGAGGGCAAAGATTGGTTAGTTGTTTCGCGAAATCGTAGTGGTAAAGATGTCTCGAACTCACAGTCTCTCACCCAAACAAGAAGTAACGGTGCTAGGTTATGTAAATCCATCCATCAAAATTTACCGACTAGACACTTGCGCCGAATTTGAACTGAATTTGGAAGCCTGGCAATCTCTATTCACATTCGAAAAGGAAATAACTAATTTTTTTGAAGACCAAGTTGCTAGTTTTCACACCTGGCTTCCTCTTGAAGGTTCAAAGATAAAAATCGACTGTTTCAAGGGACAAAAGGAAAAACTCGTGGATGTACGCGCTTGTGCCAGAGGAAAAAACCATTTGTATCATCTTTTTTATTCAACAAATTATGGTTTTAATCTCAACCAAGCAGGGTGGAAAAGATTAAAACATTGTAAACATACAATTGATCAGGAGATTAATTTAATTTTGTCGGCAAAAAATATTATGCGTGACATAATTGTACATGAGCTTACGGATAAAATGTTTGAAATTACCGAAAATTGTGAGAATCCGCATTGTAAATCTTCGATTGCTCACGATGTCTCTTGTAAACTAGGATTTAGCACAAATTTTGAAGACCGAGTGGAAAATATCATATTAATAGCTATCCCCCAATTAAACTACGATCATATTGTTGTAAGATTCCAAAAGGAATTTGGTCTTGATCCCTTAATAGTAGAAAGTCAATTATATTTTGATATTGTTCAAAATGTGTCAAACTTAAAATGTGATTTAATTTATTAAAATAAAAACTTTTACTATAGTTTGTTTTTATTATTTCTATTCACACATTTAAAGATGGTGTTGTCAAAAACAGACAAACAATTAAGTAAAGTTTATTACGATGTTGAAAGCCCATACAGTTATTCTGACAGTGTTACTTTAAGAAAAAAATTTCCCAAAATTTCGGAAAAAGAAATTAAAAATTTTCTCAGTAAACAACCAACCTACACACAACACAGAGCTAGGAGGTTAAATTTTAAACGTAACAAATTATATGTAACGACTATTGACGAGACATTTATGGCTGATTTATTAGACCTCCCTATTTTACAAACTTTTAATAAAAATTACCGCTATACGTTATTAGTTCAGGATATCTTAAGCAAATTCGCTTTTATTCTGCCAATTAAAAATAAAACCTCGAGGGAGATTGTGAAGGCCTTTAGAGAGATTTTCAAAAAACGGGTACCCCTTAATTTATGTACCGACGCAGGGACAGAATTTCGAAACGCCCCATTTCGCGCTCTCTTAAAGCGTTATAACATCCACCATTACCTCACGTACTCCGAGAAAAAGCTTCTGTGGTTGAGAGACTCGTTCGCACGGTAAAATCTAAAATTTTTAAAATAATTACCAAGACCGGCGATTTACACTATCTTAATAAACTACCATTAATTGCAAAAGCTTATAACGCTCGAAAACATTCAACAACGGGAATCGCCCCTAAAGATGTCAATAAAAACAATGAATCGGCAATTTGGGAAAAAAAACTATGGCAAACTTAGTATGATTGGGAAGTCAAGTTTAAAAATTAGGGATAAAGTTCGATTAGCCGTTGCAAAAACAACATTTGATAAAGCATACAAGGGAACGTTTACAGCCGAAATATTTGAAATTCATAGAGTAATTACGAGAGATCCCTGTATGTATATTGTGAAATATTTAACCGGCAATATAATTAAAGGAGCTTTTTACGCTCAAGAAATAGTTAAAATTCAAGTGTAGAGCGCTAAAGTCTTTATTCAACATTTTGTTAACCATGGGTTAAGTACACATTCTCCTGGGTCTCGCGATTGTAATATTTGGCGTGAGCGCAACAATAGTATCATCCGCGATGAAATTTAAAAAAAGAAGTCCCGAATACAGCTTAGATATTGGAGTTTGCGACAAAGCCTACGATCTAGGAAGAGATACATACCTCGTAAAATGTAACGAAACTTTCGACGTGCGACATTTTAAAAAAGAAGACGGGAGTTTGAAACCATCTATCAGGGGAATCAACTTAGCAAAAGATCAATATGAGAAATTATGCATTTTGACAGTAACGTGAAAGATGAACACTAATCAAATCCAAGCTATACTTAAGTGTGACCCCCGCTCGAGAGATAAATTCATCGGAGTGTTTCCCGCTAATAGATTACCAAAAGTTCCAATTAAAAAAAATCATATTGTTTTGTAATCAACACCGATCCTGATACGCTTCCAGGGTCTCATTGGACGGCTGTTTGCAAATCGGGCGACACTCTGGATTTTTTTTGTTCTCTAGGAAGATCACATCGTGACTATGGATTTTTGCTAGAACGATATAGTAAGCGTATTCGACACAATACTCATAAATTTCAATCAAATAAAAGCCAAAACTGCGGACCTCATGTAATTTATTTTATAACCTCGAGATGTGTGGGGATTTCTTACAGTAAAATAATTAACGAATTGTATCATTTCGATTTAAAAAGAAATGATAGTTTAGCGTTGTTGAATATATGTATTCATTTGATGAAAGAGTGGAAACGAAATAAATCAATTTGTTTAAAATAAAAAAATGTTTATTTATTTTACACATAATTATTTTTACACATTTTTATTATTCTTGCCAACGAGAAGGAGGGCGGGTCTGTCTTTTGGGCCTTGGCGATTTTTTGGGGGATGGTAATTTTAATTTTTTTTGCGGCGATATTGAAACACCACCGACAGCACCCTCCTCCGAAGACAGCTCTCGATCCCAATCATCTTCCTGGCTTAATTGACTTCCAATATCGGTATTTTCTAAGTATTCTTCAAATATTTCATTTTCTCGATTTAATCGTTTATGCATTCTATCATCGGTAATTGTCTTTTGTTGCTTAACAATTGGCGTAGATGCTTTTCTCTTCCAAGATTCTACATTTTTAAGAGACTCGGGAATTTTCTACTCTGCTCGTTTTCTCTCTCGCTGAGATATTCTTTCATTTTGCGTGTCATAGTATTTAAACGCCGCTCCGCAGCGTCGCCAGCGTTAACTCCTTCGGGCGTTTTGAAGGGTGAATAAATTTGCGAGGTGAACGGGGAATTTAATGGAGCAACAGGTACGGGGGCTTGAAAGTTTGTAATTTCAACCTTAGGTACCGGTATCGCTTTCCTCATTTCCCGGGCCTCGCTCAGTATTTTTAGAAATTCTCGTAATTTAGAGCGGCTGTTTAAATTAGAAGTTAATATATTTTGCATCTCATTATCTAATAAGTTATAATACGTTTCCTGGGGAGAAACAAGCTGTTTATTTTCTTGAGATATTTGTCCGACACTCGATGCGGGAACTAAAATCATTTTTTTCATTTTATCTTTTATTGAATAAATTGGCAATTAAAGGAACAATAGAGCCTAATAATGCCGGTATAAAGAATCCCGTACCTTTTTGAATTATTAGAGCACGCTTCTTTTTTTTGCGAAATTTTCGGACTGGGTAAGAACCGTATTGTTTTTTTATATTTAGAAAGTTGTTTTTTTTGGCTTTAGATAATATAATTCCACCCCCTTTCAAGTTTTTGCAAACGTTCTGTTAGGCTTTTAATTGCGTTGGAGAACTGTTAGCTAATAAATTTTTACGTATCCGTCCTTTAGATTTATACAATAAATTTAAATATGGATAGTGTGTTTTAAACCTGTCAGAGGGATTTGCAATAGGAGTCTTTTTTTTACGTACTGTCTTTTTTGGTGCCATTTTCTTTAATAAACTTGATAATAATATAGTAAATTATTTATTATTGGAATAAACTACCATTTGTGGTCCGTTTTGATTAAATGTGTACGATCTTAATCGTAAGCTATCTGGAGTAGTGACAGATGTGTCTATAAATAGTGAATTGTAAGGTTCTCTAGTAGCAATATCGTAGGCTATTTTAATTATTTTTGTATTATTTGGAGATATTTGATTGGCCAGATATTGGATTTGACTTAGATCTCGAGGAGATTTAAACAGATTTAGATATGACATATTAAGAGAGATTAAACGAGATTGTTTGCCTCGAGGAAATAGGGTTTGTGAGATTAATACGACTGAAATTTCATAATGATGACTGTCTACGGTAACCAATTTAGCAATTTGATCATTTTTGTAAAGTTCTTCTGCTAAGTCATCAATAATAAGTAAAGAATTTCTATTTGATTCCCAGAACTCGCTGTCCATTGGAGGAAGTCCTTGAATAAACTCTATATCGGTTAAAAACTGAGGTAAATCGTGGTTACCTGATTGCCAAACCGAATAACAATAAATAATTTTAATTGGAAGTTTATCAATTAATTCATTCCTCCATCTAATTAATGAGTTCGTCCATGCTGACTTGCCCGACATAGTAGGGCCTGACACCATCATTCGAAACGGTGAAAGAAATTTTATATAAGACATTACTGTTTAAACAAAAACAACATACTACGTATTTTGTTAGTGCATAGACTATTTTATAGAATATATGAAAAAAAAATAAACAAACACATTTTTAAATTAAAAAAATTATTTTATTAAAAGTATAATATGTTTCTTATCAAAACTATCCCTTCACCAGTTATATAAAGTTTCAAAATAACATACAAAAATAACATTTTGAATAAAAAATAAAATCATAATATCTCCTTCACCAAAAAAAATTATTAATTCCCGTTTTTTAGTAAAAATTCAATTTTGGAAGTTAAAAGTTTAAATCTTAGGTTATTTAAAAATAAAGTATTTACTTGATTTTCGGAAGAGATTTCATTTACGATAACTATGTGGTTAAATGACACCTGTTTTGCAAGTTTTTTTGTTACATGTTTTTTAGATTTATAATTAAAAGACAACTTTATTTTACAATTCATCATTTTCACATTCTAAATAACCATAGGGGACACTAGAAATATTATCTTGTAGCACACGATTACAAAAAGTCTTTTTGAAAGTTTTACTTAAGTTGCCAACACGTAAAAGCATTTTGTACTTATCTTTTATTACGTTAAAGGGAATTTTAACCTTAAACTCGATATTTGGCACAAAAATCATTTGTTTGAAGGCGTCGATATGTATGATGTCTGAATTCTCCCTGGTAAGAGTTATTCCTTTAAGTTTTATAATTGTCCGATTATTATCAAGTTTATAGCTGTAGCTTTTTGGTCCAGTTGATACGAATTTTGTGATATATGAATTCGGAGTCTCGCACGTAAGTTCACCTAAATTACCACCAAGGGGGGTAGCCACTCGTGTGGTCTATGTGTAAATTTTATTCCGTCAGTGTCATAATAAATTACACGCTTTCCCAACTTATTGATTAACTTATGCAGATGAATACGCCCGTAACCGGTGACAAAGGAAGCCACAATAACATTACCTTTGCGAAATGTTGGGGCTAGCTCACTTTTTTTATAGCTTACCATGGCAACATCGTTGTTGATTAAATGAAAGTCTGCTAATTTATTCGATGTGTCTGCTATAATCTCGGTTAATTGGGAGTATCTATGTATAATTTTAGTTGATGATTTGTCCATTCTGCCATATAACGAATTTTGCGCCAATTTCGCGGAAGTTCTTAAGGATGGGTTATCAACAATTTCCTCAGGCTCTAACCTTACTCCATCAGCTTCGTATATCGCGTCTAAATACTCTTTTTGCTCTTGATATGTTTTAATATTGGGTGGAAATCCTGAATTTTTAACTTTTGCTCTAAAAAAATGTCAATATATGGTTTGAAAAAATTAGTTGTAATACTATAGTGGTACACTTCGAAAATTTCTAACAGTTTGTAGTTACATTCTTTTATTGAGTAGTAGATTTCCACCGAAGGTAAAACTACCGTTATAGCTCGTTCGTCAATACTATGGGTACATTTGTCATCGTTTTTTAATACACAACTTCCGCATAAAGGATAATAAAGTTTTTTATTAAAACGGTATGGAAGAACGGGTAAGTAGAGGTTTCTGGGGGGGAGGATTCAACAACTAATTATTCCAAAATACGCGTCTGGGGCATAATCAAAATTGTGTGTGATAACTTTAACATTTTTACAACCGTATTCCATTTTTTGTAAGCAATAGGCATACAGACTACAAAAGTCAAAATATCTGATTTGTTCTCCAAGTAAGGGCTCTACTTCATGGTACAGCTTAATTGTTTCTACACGGCCACCTACTAGCGAATCTCTAGGGTTAATTTTAGGAATAATTTTAATTGTATTAAAAAATGCTTTCGCCTCGACATTCTTTCTCAACAGTTCTAATATCTCACATTCAAAAATTTGAATATATGTGTGGTTTGGTAAATTTTGTTCAATAAATTCTTTTCGATCTAATTCTCTTTCTCTAATTTCTTTGAATGTTTTTCCAACAATTGAATTAAAGCTCGAGCCAGAAAAATGCTTTGGACAACCGTGCCAGAAATCACCCATTACATCAATTACTATGGCCGGATTTTCACAGTAGCCATCTACAAAATACGGACCTACAGCCTGTTCCCCAGCCGCGGATCTGACAGTTTGCAAAATTAAATTATTTTCCTTTTCATACCAAGATAAATATTTTAATGCAATCTCGCTTTGATTCTGTCTACTTGCCAAACCGATAGCCGGTATAGTACATAGTGTATATGGTTCTAAAAACTTGTCGATAAATACATTATTAAGTGCCCCGGAAAGAGAAATACCCCCATAATTACTGATATCAATTTCAATTAGTTCTTTATATAAGATGCGAAATTTCTGCATAGCTAAGCGTAATAAATTACCATCTAAAAGACAATACGCTCTGGATTCTGATTTAATACAATAGACCGGTTCGAGCTGTTTGTGTGAATACCATTTTTTAAATTCTCGGTATTCAAATTCTTTCATTTTATGGGGTTCAAAGTATTTTTCGTCCGGAATTTTACCTGAATAGTTCAAAGTGTCTTTCGTCCAAAAAAAATAGGGAAAATATCCTTAAGATTGAGGCAAAGAAAACATTTTAGGAAAATGTCTTAGTGGAGCACTAACATAGTTCAAAGAATCTACAAAACGAATGTCTACTCCTTTAATATAAATAGTGAGTATCTTGGCTCCATCGTAAATAACCTCGGGAATGACATGATTAATTAATTTAGAAATAATAAACATTCCGTCGAAAGATCTTAGATTATGGGCCATTACGATGAGGTTGGTAAATTTCGGCCTAATTGTTTTTCTCTTCCGTTTTCCATCCGTAAGTAAAATAGTTTCATGTTGAAACAAAAAATTGAGAAAGTTATTTACACAATATTGTCCTTCAAAAACCGTGGTTTCCACAGGCTGATTTAAAATTTCACTTTGGGCCACTAAGAGAATGGGTTTATGCACATTATTCTCGATTACGGTTTCAATATCGAAATATACATAGGATCTTGGATTCTTTTTAAATGTCGACTGTTTAACATAATGTTGGTTTGGAGGATGATCAATTTTACAAGAGTTGCAAGCTGTTTCACATTTGTGAGTTTTTGATGTTTCAAATTGAACACAGCATTTTTCGCATCTGTGGAAAAGCTTGCAAGTTTCATTTTTAAGGTGAAAACTATAACATTCCCCTTGTTTTAAATATCTATTACAAAGTTTACAACGAGTTAAAGGAATTTCTAAAATTTCGTGAAAATCTCGACCTAAACACCTTTTACATTTAATATTTCTAGTGTCAAAGCAGGGGTGTTTGTTTCTATGTGTGGTGGAATAAAATTTTTTTTCACAATCTAAACACGAAGCTACACCGCCCCAAATGGAATGTAGATTTTTAGCTAAATGAACGTGCGTGCCAATTTTTACAAGTAGAATTTTATTTTCGGCAGGGGGAAAACCCTTGAAATAAATTTGAAAATTTTCCGTGGCGTTAAATATTATTATCTGATACTTTGGGGCTAAATATGATTGAAATTTAGCTATATCACCAATTTCTACAGCCCCTTGAGCAATTCCTACATCATCGTGCAATTTCTACATCATCGTGCAATTTCTTAGCGGCTTTAGTTTGTAATTTACTACGAAAGAATGTTAAGGCTCTATATTCTTTAAGAACACTTGTTAATGGAAGTTTTTTCTTTTTGTACTCGGCAATTTCACAAAGTTTTATTCCGACCACAAGAGCTCTCGCCACGCACAATTTATCGATATTGTTTATATAGTAAAAATTGGTTTTAGTTTTTAAAAAAGCATCAAGATCGATAATATCTCTGTTTTTTAAAGGTAAAATTTTTTTTCCCATTTTCTGTGGGGATTTCAAAAGAATTATACTAAATTTAATTTCTCCATCTAGTAAGAAATCTTTTTTCGATTGAGCAACGCGAGCTATATGGTTAAATATTCGAGAAACAGTTAACTGATCAATTTTAATAAATTTAATGTTAATTGGATGTTCTAAATTTTCCGATTGAATTGCAAATCTGAGGAAATCGAAACCGGGTGCTTGTTGTCTTACGTATTTGATAATTTTAAACAGAATCTTTTCAAATACTGTAAAAAATAAATGTGTGGGGATTTGGTTTAAGTCTATTAGTTCTAGGTCAATATCCAATTGTTTACATTTCCACTTTCTTGAATTTCTAGGGCTTAATTTTTTAATTTTATAAAACTTTTTATAATTAAAACTGTTTAACGATGAAAAGTCTAATTGAGAGTCCGAATCGTAATCACTGGAGTCTTCCATATTCTAATTTCGTTTCCAGGTCTAAAATATTATTCTAATTACTATTAAGAATAATTAATTAATGAGTTTAACTTGCCTTCGTGGGTGGAACAACAATTTTTCCTTCCGTCTGCTCAATTAAATTTTTCAGCCTGTTTGTTGAGTTTATGATTCGAATAACATCCATGGATAGGGTGTTAGCTAAGAATTTCACCCTTTTATAATCACCCTTCCATATCTCATCTTGGGGAAGATGTTTGATGTTTTTATATGAATATATCTGAATATCTAGATATACACCCTTGTCGCTCGCTTTTTTTCTCGGAGTTTTAGTTTCGTAAGACACTCCAGCTTTCTTGACTTTCACTGATTGTTCGATTCCAACTTCTTCGATGTTTGACATTCTACGGATCTCTTGAATATAGTCCCCATCCGATTCGTCCGACTCTAATAACATCTCCTCTTCGGGCCTATCAAAAACTGAAACTACCTGACTCGCGGAGATTTGACTATTACTTGTGGAAGCCATTTTAGCCTGTTATGATTAAATAGTAAAATTTTGCCCTTTTATACCAAATGTATTTTTTTTCATTAATTTTTTTCAAAATATAAAACCTTGAATATTAAAGTGATTAATACTACAAGGATAGAACCTAGTTATAATTTATCAGTATGTCAACGGTATTTAAAATTGTTTGTGAATAACAATTTAAATATGTAGACATGTATAAAAATATAAAATTATTAATTATTTTTTTTGAAGGACTTTATATTTAATTTCGTGACAAAAAAGACAACGCCCTAAGAGTTTTAATATTTTTTGCTTTAAAAATCGATTATAGATGTAAGAATTTTGGTAATTACAGGGTTAGATGTTTTAAAATTCTATGGGAAGAAATATATTTCTGCGAGGTATAAAATTTAAACGAAGGGATAAAATTATATTTCTGCAGGGTGTATTTGATAAAAAATTGTCTTTTGACTTGATTTTAAAACAGGTTAAAATCAGGATGTAAAAATTAAATATTCTGAAAAATTTTCTTATAAAAGCGTGTTTTTCAACGTATTCCTTTTATAAACCATGGGCTCTCGCGAAGTTTTGACTGTTTCTGGTAAGATTTCTCATCCTCTCGCTATTAACCCTTTTTCACTAAAATACTTAGCTTTACGTAAAGTTAGGAATTATAACCTTTTTAAAATTAACGATATTTCAATTAGAGTTGAAAATTACTGTATGAGAACTGCCTTTCTTGAGTGTAAAGCATTAATAGAACCCTTTAAAAAAATTGTTTTTGCCTGTCCCTTTATAAAAAATTCTTTCAAATTATCGCCAGCTGTTTTCGCTTCGGTTTTTTCTAGAAGAATCAATAACAATTCTTGTCTATTTGACGTTCATTCTGTTAATTTTGTCTGTCCCCACGAGGCTTTTGAGTTTGACGGCTTATTGTTCCACACTCAATCCACTCTTGAAGGCTGGTTTTCTTACGAAATTTTACGCTTAATTGGAAAACATATGCGCCTATATCAAAATTTAAATAAGATCCCATGGTTTCGCCAACACAAAAATCGTAGGAGCCTTTAACGTGACCTTTTGTTACTCTTTCAATTACAACAAGTTTCCTTTTTTCGAAAAAAAAAACAATTATTAATTACAACTGACTTTCGCCTAACGAGATATACCATCCGTTTAGAATTAGGCATGATCGTTCTATTTTTTATTAATGATTTGGATCGACAAGAAGTTAAAATAGTTACAACTTTAGAGTAAGGAATATTAATTTTAAAAAAATAATTACAATAATTAAAATAAATATTTTTATTTTTAGTTGCAAATTATCTCGACCAAATCACAATTTAAACGATCGTCGGCAACTTTTCCAACTGCGACTAAAGGTATTTACAATAATTTATTTATTTTTTTAAAAAACTAAAACTTTATTTTTTGAAATAGGACTCAAACCTTATAAAATTTTAATTTTTTATTTAAAGACTTTTTTGTGTTTTTATTTTTTTATTTGTTTATTTTGGTGAAAGATTTTAATTTTTGAAATGTTTTATATTTTTTATTTTAAATGTTCTTATTTTAAAAAGTTTAAGTGTTTTTTAAATATGTTTTCTAAAATAACTAGTTTTATTAATTTAATTCAGGCGGTGGAGGTTGTTTTTAATATTTCATAATCTACTTTTTCTTTTTTAACTAGTTTTATTAATTTAATTTATAGTATAAGATTTTATTAACTGAAATTTGATTAGTACGCTTTGTGCTAGATTTGATGTTTTTCTATTATTATTATTATTATTAATCTCTTTGCTTTTTCATCTCTTGCGCTATATACCCTTGAGCCTAACCGAAACCTTAAAAGTCTACCTGAGATTATTAACATTTCTTTTCTATAGCAAACATTCATTGTTTTCATCTTTTTTATCCAATAAGTTTTCAAGAAATGATATTCTTATCTTTTTTTGTTAGGTATCAAATTTTTTTGGTTAAATTAATTGTCTGATATAAATATCTTTTTGTTTTTATTAATATTAGTTTTTTATATTTTATTTTATTATTATTATTATTATCATTATTATTTAAACAAAACTTCTGGAAAATTTATTGTTTAAAACTGATTTAAACAAAGTTCATCTGGGTTACAATCTATCTCCTATATCAATCGACCCATTGATTATTTATTATTCTTTTTGTTATTTTCATATCTTTGATATACTTTTTCTATACTAATATCGGTTAAACTTTAATGTTTTATGATTTATTTTTGGTAATTGAATAGTATATTAACTGAAAATTGTATAAGTACATTTTGTACTAGGTTGTTTTTAAAAATTGAATATAATTGTTTTTATTAATTTATAAAAACTTGTTTAACAAGGATAGGGATAATTAGTTAACCTTAGTTGTATTAAAAATTAATAATTATTCCCAAAGACAATATTTTTAAAATAAAGGTCGAGCTTAAACTATAAAATCTCAATGTAAAGGATTTTACCAGGAGAAATCTAGACTCAAGATGTCTGGTGAATTACATCTAAAGCCTGTACTTTCTTTGCCGCGATCTTTAAAAATTCTCTCTTTTCGAGTAGTAAGAATGTTTATTCTTTGTAGTCAAATTTCGTGGTGGAATCACAAGAATTTAAAGTCTGAACTTCATATGTTAGATCAAATTCAACATGTTGGTACTGTACAACATTCGATCTGTTTTAATTCAGACATTCTCGAACTATATACTTCCGAAGCGATTAAGACCAAAACCAGTGTTTTTATTCGTGCGATGTTAGAGCAACAAAAAGAATTCTTGTGGTAAATATTTTTTAGATATATTCGTTTTTAATAGGTTAATTTATTTATATTTATAAATTCTAGCCTGAATTTCCAACCCGACATCTCGTTTTGTACCGAAGAGGAAAAATACCTTCTACGAATTGATGTAATTATAATTATTTTTATTATACACTTAAAATATTTTTAACATTGTGTTTTTATATTTTTCAGCCTTCAAATTATTTATACAACCTTCTTTAATTCTTTATTATTTATTAATTTAATTTGTTAGATTTTAGTTTTATTGGTAGTGTTTCATAAGTTGTTAAGTGTTTAAAAAATATATTGAAATATCATAGTTATTAAATATTACAATAACTAATTGTGTTTTTTTGATTACTTAAACTAGCATTGTTTTTAAAATAATAAAATATTTGCGAAAAATGAAAACTTATTTATATTAGTTTAATTATTTAAAGTATTTTGGGTGGGGCCAAAAGTTGCCAAGGATATAAAGCGAAGGTCGCGAATACGTTTCCCCATCTCGCAAATAACTAATTAGCATTTTAAACGGCGAAAAAACGAAAAAAATAAAAAAGTAACACCAAAAGTTAATAAGTTGACGTAATCGTTGGGGTTACATATTACCGCCGATATCTCGGTTCGACTTTCTCCGATCGTGACCAAACTTGTTGGGAGTATAGACCGAGGCTTAGTGGTTGTGGACAGGTGTCAGGCGTCGAGGTCAAAGATCATCTTCAAGGTGAAATTTTAGATTGAAAACAAAAATATGTTTTTCGTTTTTTCCAAGGACAAAAATTTTGTTTATGAAAATATTTTGGGGGTGTTTTGGTGGCCATCTTGGATTTTTACATGTTCATATTTAGTTTTATACTACTAACCACATGCCAGAGATTTCGTTGAATTATTAGGAAAAATAATTATAACGTTTTAAGAAATTATAGCTAATAAAAATCAGAAAGCTTGGCTAATAGCTAAGGCACCACTTTAGGCCGAATGTTACTGTCTT
The DNA here is from genome assembly GCF_980474605.1 of Leiobunum rupestre. Taxonomy (NCBI): domain Eukaryota; kingdom Metazoa; phylum Arthropoda; class Arachnida; order Opiliones; family Sclerosomatidae; genus Leiobunum; species Leiobunum rupestre. The sequence continues at coordinate 2,246,572 of NC_143386.1, forward strand.
AAATCTTTAGGGTTAAAGCTCAGTTTCTTAAGCTTACTGTATCGCATTTTAAACTACATGTTTTTAAAATTTAGATCATATACATAATTAATTATTAGTTTTTTAAGATAAAACTTGCTATTGCACCCGATGAAGGTCATCTTGACGGTCAATAGAAACTCTTTTAACGTTTTTAAATACTGTCCATGAGACTATTTCATTATTTTAAAGTATTTTAATATTTTTAAATTTTTATTTTTATATTAGTATATTTATAATAAAAATTGTGTGGTAGAATAAATACCTGATATTATGTACCTGGTTGCCAAAATCCATTAAATCATCATATATTTTTAGTAAAGATGGTCTCAGTTTTATTTCCTAAGATTTTCATAAAAGCATTATTAATAAATTAATATTTAGCATTAATTGCGGTCAAATCTTTAATAATTTTAATAAATCGAAATATTTTAAATAAAAATCCTCTTTTTTAAGTATTTATATTATAAACCCGTATTTTAATTATTTATAATACAAATATCCTTATTTATACATTTCAATTATAAACGCTGATCTTAAGTATTTGAAATATAAACCCTTACTTTAAGTATCTATATTATAAACCCTCGTTTAAGGTATTTAAAGTATCAAACCCTCGTTTAAGTATTTATAGAATCAAACCCTTATTTTAGGTATTTATATTATAAAACCCTTTTTTAAAGTTTTTAAAATATGAATACCCTTATTTATATATTTCAATTATAAACGCTTATTATAAGTTTTTGAAATATAAAACCCTCGAATTAAGTATTTCAATTATAAAACCCTTAATTTATACAAATACCGATTTAAAGAGGAATTCACAAACTTTGAACTATAAAATGTAATATTATAAGAAATTTTAGAGATTTATGATTTGGTGATAATTATTTAGAACATCCAACCAAAAGGAACTATGCCTATGCTGTAAAAACCCAGGTAATATTTTTGAACATTATTTGAAATTGAAGTTTAATTTCCAAGATTATACATATTTTTCAGGTTTTAATTGGTATTTCATACTTTAGCTACAGGAAGTTTCCAACATGTCATAGTGAGAAACATTTACCAACAAGTTTCTCAACCCACAGTTTGTCGAGTGATATCCAGGTTTTAGGATGCAATGTTGTCTCTCAAGTTCAACCAAGTAATAAAAACAAAGAAACAGTTTCTAGAAATTATCGGTGTCGTTGATGGAACCAAAAAACTATAAAAGTAGTTAAGGACCCTATTCCTAGCCAAAAGGGGGCGTGGCTAGCGCGTCCCCAGCTGCGTGACGGGGGGGGGAATGAAGCGGGGAATCGCGATTCCGCCCCCCCCTCTTGCGCGTGTCACGCGTGCACTCGTGCGTAACGAGCACAGGTGTTAATTAATTAGCCTAGTTAGTCGACCTGTCAATCAACCTGTTCAAGGTCAAAAGGGTGAATATTAATGAGCGTGGTATTGTTTTACCGTTAGGGGTCATTGACCTGTTATATGGATAGTATAGTAACATGTGTTTAGGATCATCAAGTAGTTATATTATATGTTTGAATATTAATTTTTGGCGGGAAAGTGTAAGCGTCGCGTGTATAAAAATCAACAAGTGGTTAAACTCTTTAGGTTTATTAATATACACTTATGTTTGACATGATTTTGGCGGGGAAACGGGTAAAGTTTGTACCTTTATAATTACCAGTTAACCTGGTTGCTAGATGGCTAACAACTCATTAGCATTTTTGGCGGGGAAACGGGTATAGTTTGTACTCTATTACATGTTTGTATCTTTATAATTAACCGTTAGGGTTCATGACCTGGTAGCTATATGGTTGTTAAAGTTTTGGCGCGAATTTAACATGTGTTCTGAAGACCGTTAGAAATTGTAAGCGTCGATTAACAAGTAGGAATGGTACGTTTTAACCAATCAGTATGAAATTGGTTTATATGATACAACTAACGTGCTTATTAAGAAAGAGACAAAAATAAATATAAACAGTTTATTTAAATTAAAATTTTAAGGGCGCCACCTAAAATTACATAAATTAGTTGCTAATATAATAAAACATGTTGAATATATTACCCCCTTCCACGATGATTTTGATCCCCGGCGCTAGAAAAAATTCATATTATAATTTCATACGTATTAAAATATATTTAACGAATTACCTTTCCTCAAGTCCAGTACTCGCATTTCCGCCGACAATGACGGGTTGATCAAAATCTCCCGATAGGGAATTGTGGGAGAGTTCGAGGGCGTTGGGGAGTTCCCGGGTGTTGGTGGGTCCGAAGGCGTGGAGGGTGGTGGCAACGTGTCGGGTCCTATTGTTAGAAATTTTATAAAAGTATAATAAAAAATAGAAAATAATTACTTCGAACTGGTCCTAGGTCCGCGTTTTCTCCTATAATTTAATAATTATCAATTACTTGTTACAGTATATTATAAAAAGTACATTACTTCCGCGTCCTCTCCCCTTCACTACTTTAATAAATTCTGCCGTAGTGTTGGAGGCCCTAAATTTTTAAATTTTTGTTGAAAAGATTCGTATTAAGACGTTTTACAACTTACATTGTAGTTCAGGAACGAAATGTGATAAAACATGAAAAAATCGCGCCTTTTGTACCCGGTAATCTTAACCTAAATATTTGATTTACTAAAGCTTGAGGCTAGGTTCGTGTATGGAATTTTTCTCGAGAAAACATTGATTTATTTTAAAAAACCGTTGCGTTAATAGAGTACGTAAAAATTGTTACAAAACCATTAGAAAATGGAGTTTCCTAAGCATCCCGCTAGGGGTTTATTTACCACATGTTGATATAAAAAAACCGTTGCGTTAATAGAGTACGTAAAAAATTGTTACAAAACCAGTAGAAAATGGAGTTTCCTAAGCATCCCGCTAGGGGTTTATTTACCACATGTTGATATAAAAAAACCGTTACGAAAAATTACGAGTACCTAAAACCGTTATGAAAATTAGCATGTGTTATAGAAGTTCCTAAGCGTCCCGCTAGGGGATTTTTGTTTATTACGAAAAATTACGCATGTATTAATAAAAGCGTTAGATAAATTAGCATGTGTTATAGAAGTTCCTAAGCGTCCCGCTAGGGGCTTTTGCGACTATAAATAGAGGGACGCGCTTTATTTGCATTTATTTCACAACTTGCATTCGACTTGAAGAAATTGTAAGTAAATTTTAAAATTTGGGGAATTACCTTTTTTAAATGACCGTTTATTGTTAGGAAATTATTCTGGCACGATGGACTTTGACCGCAAAGTAATAGTTTATTAATTCAGTCTATTTTTTATACCATTTAATTTAGTTTAATTTTTAGAACCAATCCGAAACACCTCCCTGCTCCCAGGTCAATAAGGTCCGTCGTCGATTAGATTTCGGAAATAAAGTAAATATTAAGAAAACTCGTTTCGAAGTAGACTTCCCGAAGAATCAACCCGATATCATAGATTTAACATGCCACGAGGTACTCGATAGCCCTTCGAAACAATCGCCATTCAAACCAGTTGATGCGCCACCCAAAAGCACCCTATCCAAGCCAGGCCCATCTCAACCAGGTCCATCTCAAGCCGGTCCATCTCAAGCCGGTCCATCTAAGCCAGTAGACGACGGCTGGACGGATATAGTCGTAGAGTTTTCCCGCCATAAAAATTTCGGGATAAAAAGTTTCAAAAATAACTTGTATTTAGATATAAGGCGTTACGTCAAAAATAGCGATCGCCCAACCGCGACGAAAGACGGCGTTTGCGTCAAACTAGATTCGGCGTATGAGTTAAAAGAGTATCTAGAACAGATAGTTTATGAAGAAGGTGATTTTCAACTAAGAAACGAGAAGGTTGAAATTCTAGCGGGTCGGCGAGGTGAAGTTCTAGTTTACAAGAACCGTGGACGTCACTACGAAAAACTTTTAAACTTGCTGAATTCCGGCGAAGTTTACGACGTCGCGACAACGATTCAAACCGTATTAAATATTTACGCAGGACTTTAAAAACACCATGGCCCTCGATCTTAGCACCCGTTTCAACCCTAAAAATTTTTACTCGATAGATAAAATCATTGCCAGTTCTTCTCGAAAGTATAGGTGTAAATCTATGCTATTCGAGTGTAATTTTAAAAATTTAGACCAATTAAACCACGCCGATATCAGTAACCAACTGACCCGTATTTTCCAATCAATATTAGATAGAATTACGGCTGATAATTTAGGCTACACGCGCGTCAGGGTGGTGGTAATTTCCGATGATCTGCACGATCCGATAAATTTCCAATTAATGAATATTAATGAGTTGACAGCTGAGAGAATTTTAACGGGGATTTAAAAGGTAGCGCAGTCCGTAAAAACCATTTATCTAGATTCACCCCTCCGATTCGACCTAATATTTCTTCAAGATACCCCTATGAGAGGACTTCCTCGCAGCGTTAGAACAAGATGTTATGAATGTTTAGATCAGTATATCAACCAGGGTAACACATTTATTCCCATTATAATTACGGACAATTTATGTTTTACGAGAGCCCTGGCGGTGGGAAGAGTTTTGGCCGACTATCAGCATTTAGTTTAGGACAGGGTGCTAGTTTTAATCAAAACGATTTAAAGACAATTAGAAATGGGCAAAAGCCCGAACAAGAAATTGAAGCTAATAAATTACACGCCCTAGCGGGGGTTCCCGAAGGCCCCGTAGAAATAATTGATATTAACCGATTCCAAAATATATTACCCGACTACCAAATTATATTAATCTCGGCGGACGATAATTTCGATAAAGTGTTTATTGGTCCCTTCAAAGAAAAACAAATTTTCCTCTTAAAAATTAAAGACCACACCCACGTCGTACGATCTTATTCGGCCATGTTTGGGGCAAAATATTATTGTAAATATTGTCTAGTCCTTTTTTATTCTGACAAACAAAAAAAAGGTCACGACTGCGGACCCAATCTTAAATGCCGCCGGTGTCACTGTCCGGAATTCCACCCTAGTTTAGAACAGGCTACCCGTTGTAATGACTGTAATAGGTATTTTGCCGGACCAAATTGTTTCTCCCAACACGTAGAACTAGGAACCTGTCAGGTTTTAAGGCGCTGTTTAAATTGCGGGAAAGACTATGAAGGCAATCATAATTGCGACAACAAATGCGCTTTTTGCAAAATTGAGCATCCCAAAAACGAGTGTCACGTCCGCCCATTAGAAATAAAATCAAATGAGAAACGCCTATGCTATTTTGATTTTGAGACCATAACGACTGACACTGCAATTAGACCAATTTTAATCATATCCGCGATGCAAGAAGCGCCATTTTCGACCAATTATGATTACCGAAAATTTCACGGCTTTGATTGCGTTCAAAATTTCCTAGATTATTTATTAGCATGCCAGGTGACAGTTAATGGTCGGAAAAGAGATACGGTTACGAGGCCGGTCTTTGAAAACGTCATATTAATTAGCCATTTCGGGAGTGGTTTCGATACGTTGCTTATTCTTAACGGTCTATTAAAACGAAAGATTAAACCCAAGATAATTTATACCGGTTCCAAAGCCCTGGGTATGTTTCTCGCCCAATTTAAAATAGCCTTTATCGATAGTTTCATGTTCCTACCTACAGCCCTTCGAAATTTCTCGAAAACTTTTAAGATTGTCCAAAAGAAAGGTTATTTTTGTTATTCATTCGCTACGGAAAACAATTTAGATTATATCGGCGCCCTCCCCGAGAAAGAATATTTTGGTATCGACAAATTTACGGACGAGGAAATCGTAGAATTTAATCAATGGTACGATTCCCAACGTTACGTCGTTTTTGATCTAAATAAAGTTTTAACCGAATACGCGATCGATGACGTTAAACTTTTACAGAAAGGATTCGATAGTTTTAGAAATTTATTTTTAAAAACAGTCGATTTTGATTTGTTAGGGTCAAACGCCATAACGTTGCCGGGAGCCGTAACAAATTTATTCCTTAGTAGATTTGTCGAACCAAACACTATCGCGATTGTTCCGGGGACGGGTTATAGGAAACGCCATAGTGTCAAGGCCCTAAAATGGTTAGCTTATTTGGGGAAAAAACTCAACGTGACATTTCAAACGGTGCGATCGCTAGGTGGAGAACATGTCATTTATCCCTATCGCTTAGACGGTTATTGTTCCTCGCCAAAAATAATTGCCGAATTTTACGGCTGCCATTACCATAAATGCCCACTGCACACTGACCACCAGGCTTACGATAAACAGTTAAAAGATTCAAATTTAAATATTTATCTCAAAACCTTAGACCGCGAAATTTTTTTAAAAAAGGAAAGGCCTAATGCGCAGTTTATTAGTATATGGGAACACGAGTATGATGAGTTAGTAGAAGACCCAGCAATTGCGAGTTTTTGCGATTCCCTACCCTTTACCAAACCGATAGGAGCGAGAGACGCCATTCGCGGGGGGAGGGTCGAAAACTTTGTAATTTACGCCGAAGCCACTCCCGATCGACCAATCAAAGTCGTGGATTTCAATAGCATGTACCCGTCCGTCCAGATGAGTTCCTATAAATATCCAAAATCGAGCCCCGAAATTATAACTTGTAACTTTAATTTTTCCGTTAACGCTTATTTTGGTCTGATTAAAGCTACGGTGCTGCCACCTACCAATTTAAACCTCCCTATTCTCTCAGCTAAAATTAATAGTAAAATTTATTATACTCTCTGCTACAAATGTGCAGCTGAACAATGTTTCGAATGTACCCATACTGATCGAGAGCGTAGCATAACCGACGTGTGGACGACCCCCGAGTTTTATCGAGCGATAGAGTACGGTTACAAAATTATTACAATTCACGAAGTACATCATTACCGAGAGACATTCGATAAAGATTGTCCGCTATTCGATGACTATATTCGGCTTTTTTACAAAATCAAAGTTCAAAATTCGTCGTATCCAAAAGACATAATTACATTAGAACAAAAACTTAATTATTTACGAGACTTTAATGAAATTGACGGGTTAGATTTAAATTTAGACGATATAACCGATAATCCCGCTTTAAAAGCTATTGGCAAACTTAGTCTAAACAGTCTGTGGGGCAAAAATTCCATTAATTTAAATCGAGGCCAAAGTGTTTTTATTAATTCTTATAAGGAATTAGTCGAAATTTTGGCCGATAAAACCAAAGAATTAACGGATTTTAAACTACTAGACGATGATATAGCCTTAGTCACCACTCGTTTTCGGGAAGACTACGTTCCAACTTATCGGAAAGGGTCACCAACGATAGGCGCGTTTGTAGCCAGTTACGGCCGTATTAAATTATACAAATTAATGGCTCAAATTGGTTCTAATTTAAATTACGTCGATACTGATTCTGCTTTTCTTTATATGAGTAAAGACTTAAGTATTCCGCTAGGGACTACCCTAGGTACATTAGCTGACCAGTATCCCAATGAAAATATAAAAGCCTTTGTTTCCTTGGGATGTAAAGCTTATTCAATTTTATTCGAATCTGGAAAGATTGTCACTAAACTTAAGGGCATTACATTGACTAAAAAAAAATCAGTCAATTGTCAACTTTGAAGCTTTGAAGGACCTCGCTACACGCAACCAACAATTGAAATACAGCGTCGAAGTCCCATTTAACGTGAAACGTTTAAAAACGGGGCAGCTATTCCAAAAGCCTGCTGAAAAACTCGTTGGATTTACGTCTAACAAGCGAATCTTCAAGAGCGACGGTACCAGTACTCCTTTCGGCTACAAAAATGTCAGTAACGCGGCTCAAGTTTAAATCACCGACCACGTTCCTCATCAGTGGAACGAGTCGATGCGGAAAAACAGTTTGGACTTTTCGGCTTTTAAAAAATCGACACACGCTGTTCGAGAAACCTCCCGAGCGAATCATTTATTGTTATAAAATTTGGTCGGAAAAATTCAATGAGCTTAAAAAAATTATACCTGATATCGAGTTTAATCAGGGTTTATTAAGTGAGAAACCGGAAGAAATATTTGATAGTTCTATAAATAACTTGCTCGTTCTCGACGATCTCTCTCAAAGTTGTTTAAATAACGCGTACGTTTCGGAATTATTTCGTGTTGGTAGTCACCACTTAAATTTAACTATATTATTCTTAACCCAAAATGTTTTTGGTCAAGGTCGAGCGGCTCGCGATATTAGCTTGAACTCATCGTACATTGTTCTATTTAAGAGTCCGCGTGATCCTAGTCAGATTAAATGTCTCAGTCGACAAGTATTTCCTAATGACCCAAATTTTCTAAGTACTGTGTACAATAATGTAACCTCTTCCCGACCCTATTCTAATATTGTTTTAGATTTAAATCAAGAAACACCAGAACATTTCAAAGTGTGAACAAATTGCTTATTTGAAGAGGGCCCAATGATAACTTTTCTAGAGTAATGGTGACGGGTTTAAAAATAATGTTTAAAAAAAAATTTATTCTGTTAAATATATTCTATAAAAAATATGTGAAAATATTTTCATTGTATAAATTCTTTGTGTTTTATGAATAAATTTGAATGTATTTATAAAATTGTTTCATTACGTAAGATGACTTGGCCACGAGCGATACGGGAACATAAACCTTATTTAACGCTCATTAAAAAAGCTTCCCCCAGTCAACGCAAATTTTTAATTAAAAACGCTAGTCCCGAGCAATTAAACTCTATTTCTAATATTTGTCTTAATATTACCCGGGGGGCGCTACCTGTAGGTGCAAATAGGAAAAAAATATTACAGCGCTATAAAGCGTGCATCAGAAAACTTGCTCGTAAAAATTTAACCGACTTAAACCGTCGAAAAATTCTAATATCTCAGCGAGGCGGATTCTGGGGTGCAATTTTCGGTTCATTAATTCCCGTGGTTCTTAACCGTATTATTAATCGATGAAAAAATTCGTTTTAGTCCCCGCTGATAGCTATTTTAGCGATACGGCCAAATTAATAGACATTATTGAAAATCAAATGAAAAGTATCATAAATAAACCGATTAAAGTAGGGAGTGAGGAGGATACGTTACGAGAGTATTTAACTATGCTTCAAAGGTACTTTAAAATTAAAGAATTTCAAGGAGTCCCCGCCGTTCGTTTAGAGCCCCCACCGATGCCTCCTCCATCGAATACGTTAGCTCCTCTTCTCGCACCGGCGCAGATTATACGGCCCGTGGCCCCTCTTCTCGCACCGGCGCAGACGATACGACTCGTAGCTACACCAACAAATTCTCCGGGAAATGTCTCTCGCGGTTCCCCCGTTTCACCCAGTACTACGTTGATTTCTCCCGATCCGATTCCCGTTTATCTACACGCGGAACCGAGACCCCCTCTTCGACCTACTCCCCCAGTCCCGGCGTTTCTACCGGATCATTTGATAGCGGAGTCAACACCGAATATTCCCGAAGCCGTCCACGAAGCACTCCGTCGCGAGTTTGATCCTCTTTCAAGTAGTACACCACGCCGTTCCGAAAGTACCAGTAACATAAGGAACCTCTTCAATACGTCTGAAGGCGCGACGGGTACTACACGAGACAGCGACGTAACGTATAGGCCATAGGCTGAAAGCGTGGAGAATTTATCGGAGGCTATGTCTCTACCATTTTCGGATAAAGATTTACAAACGAATGAAAAGCACGTGAAGAGGAGACTAAATGTTCGCAAACCTTATCCGACACCTAAAAACAGACGCCGCGCATTAAGCCCTCTTAAAAAATGGAAAAATTGATACAATAAAAAATTTATTGATTACAATATTTATTTTCGTGATTCATTAAATGCAGACACATATTCCATAACGAGATTATGTCATTGATATATAGAGTATCATTATACATATCTAATATTTCTCTATAAGTATACCCCGAACATTTACATACGATATAAAATAAACAATGCGCACCGCATGTTTCCGAGTCAATCGATTGGATAATATTTTTATTATATACCCACTTTTTAGCTAAATGACCCAAGTTAAAATTGTACGTAACAGGTGAATTTCCAAACGAACAGAAAAATTCTCCCTTTCCCGATTCAATAAACACAGCGACCCAATGAGAACCTGGTTCCGTCGAATCGTCCGTATTTATAATAAAACAATACGTTTTCTGTTTCGGCGGTTTTTTGGAAATCGCGTCTTTGGAAAATGTACCAATATAAAATGGGCGCGTTCTATAATCACATTTCAAAAATTCATCAAGCTGATTAGTATTCATGATATAATCTTTTGTAGTTCTTCGGGATAGAATGAACCCAAGATGACTTGTTTATTTTGATCTTGTATGACGTAAACAGGACGAGGTCTATTAATCACTCTCTTAATAGTAAACACTTCCTTCGACCAGTATCCCTTGTAGCCTTTAGTAAACGCTTTTGGGGCTTTTGTTAATCGAACACGTTCACCGACTTTGAATTTGGCTTTTTCCCTAATTGATTTTTTACCGTAAAGATTTTTCCAAACTAAATGCTCATTATCAACCGTTACTTCACACGGTTTGAACCCGGTCGACCTGTGTACACTGTTATTATACGATCTAACAATTTTCGGTAAATCCTTAATGAAATTTGGTTTCTTAGTTTTAGTAATTAAACGATATATTTTGTTCTCGAGAGTTCTATTGGCGCGTTCTACGATTCCGCATTTTATGTCCCCGTAACTTACAAAATGTTTTTGATCGTTCTTTTTTAAATAATCCTGTACGGTCTTATTAAGAAATTCCTTCCCTTGATCCGTATTAATTTTCATGGGTTTATTAACTTTGTGAATTTTTTTTAGCGCCTGTAGAACGTCTTTCCCGCTCTTTGTTTTCAAAGGTAACGCGGATAAAAAGCGCGATAAAACGTCAATGTTAACTAAAATATAATTATAATCCGGTTTCAACTCGTCCAAAACTATTAAATCCATTTGATGAATTTCATTCAGTGACGTCACATATGTTGGTGTACGAGCAAATTTAAGCTTTCGGTCTCTATGCAACGTATAGGGGTCTTGCGTTAACAACCATTTTTTAATTTTGGTCTTTGGAATTAAGGGCAAACTTTTTTCTAATCGCTTGATACCGCCTAATCCCCCTGGATTTTCAGTATCGTAATAGACTTTCTCTATGGTTTTATTCATGGCCGCGCGCTTTGACCTTTTAACTTGTAATGAAAATTAAACAAACCATATTCTTAAATTTATACCATTTATTAAAACAAAAATTCTGTAATAATTTCATTTACATCGTTAACCATTGCATGAAATAAATTATGTATGTTTAAAGAACAATGTGGGTAGTTTTCGTTAAAATTATTTAGAGTCTTTTGATAATTGACCAGAGGAAGAGCTCTTTTCACATTAGCCTCAAGCCTTTCAGACCAATGCGAAGCTACGGGAAGGCACGTAATGTCATGAGCCAATTGAAAGTGACAAGCTGTATTTTCACAGGATCCCGTTAACGACATTAGAATCTCGGTTAATTCGTCTTTAATACATTTCTTCATACACTGGTAACAGTTTTTTCTCTCCTGAATTTCCGTATTAAGGCTTAAGCGAATAATTTTTAACCGCTCCCAGCTTGTTTTACACATTGCAAAACCGTTTGAAGTCGAGTACAAGACATTATACTTGTCATTAGCTCCGCGGACGTGCGAACGCAAATCAATAAATTTACCTCTTTGACATATAAATCCTTCGAGTTTTACGTAATCGGTTAGCCAACTATGAAATCGGGTTGGGGGTTTTGTCAAGTCAAAGAATGTGTCAATTTCATCGGAAAATGTCCATAAGTTTTCCCAAACGTTAAGATTAAATGAAACGTATCTTCTATGCCCTTGGCGTTTAATTTTAAGATCGGTACCCGGAATGTCATTTGAAAGAAAAATTTCCAGTTTATCGGAGAGATAATGAGAGCGTGACATGGTTGAACGATTGCAAGCGAGGAACTGTTAAACCGCTTAAGGTAAAGTGCTTTAAATGGGTTTTATTCGGCGTTATAAATTACTTTGCGATCGCGTGTTAACAAAATCTCATTATCGAATTCAAAATACATTATACATGTCACATTATGTGTTAATGCGTTTTTAAATTGCACATCGAGTCGTAAACTACCGTCCTTTCTAAGAGACATATAATCACCACTAGCATTGTTGTCGCTTGTTAGATCGAATAGATACATGTTATACCCGTATTTAAAATTTTTAAAACTTAGGAAATTACCACGGTCGGCCCCATCGATCCCCATCGCGGAAAATAGACTCTGATAAGGTAAACAATAATTCCCTTCGTCGTAGTCCTTTTGGAACCCATCGGGAGGATAACGATCAGGACCCACCGAGAGGGACAAATCGGTCACGTTTAAATGTTCAAATTGTAAACTATTACTATTCAATGACCCAATAAACGCATCTTCCTTGACAAAAACCACAATAGCTCGTTTCGGTAATCTACCTAAAATGATGTTATCGCGGTTTATACTCGTTAGGCCTCTCGCTACGCTAAAATTTTTAACAATCGTTTGCGTTAAGGGATAGATAGCTGGAATATCTGATTCTAGCATTTTTGCATGCGCCAATACGATTGAAGGATTAACTTTAACTTTTGTCACGTACAAGTACGCTTGGTCTATAACTAATTTATAATCCTTGCCAGCTTCCATAGACATGACGGTAGTTAGGCGCGGGCTTCTAACTAAACGAAATCGTACCGAAACTTGGTTTAACATAAACTTATTAATTTTGCAAATATCAACAGACAAGGGCCCCATTATTTCAAAGGATTGCGATTCTTTTGATCTTGAGCCTCGCTTCAGGGCCCCGTTGGACTCTGACTTGAACGTATCTAACCACATTTCCGAAGGCTTGGTCGTAGAGTCCATATAAAACATTCCGTTTTGGAGTTGCGAATTTTTTGCATCTTCTCCATAGTTGACTAATTTTTCAATGTATGAACTGTAAGCGTCGCAGTTGTGCGCAGACTGGGTAGAAGTATCCCCGAGATAACAATCGCATTGACTAAAAAGCGACCCTATTAGATTATTCGTTGGTGCCACTTTTGTTTCAGCGGCGGGGACATTCGATCCATCGTTATGTAAAAGTCTCAGTTTCAATTTTAACATAGTTTTTGATAAATCCATATATAAATCTTCCGACGCGGGAATAAAAAATTCCAGAGGGCCATTGTCCGATAAATTGTTTGTTGGTAAATATCTTATTTCCGTTGTGGTAATTACATTAGTATTGACCAATGGGCGTTGAAAAATATCCAGCTGACTTAGCATTCCCTCGTAAACCGCCATTATTATCCTAAAAAGTCAAGTTTGGTTCTTTTTGTAACTCTCCGTTTGGACACTTTTTTTCGTTTCCTAATGGGGCCCGTTCGTCGTTTACGACAGCCGCTGCCAGACTGATTTCTCGTTAATCGATCAGCCGCTTTATGTAATAAATTGCTACCGGCGATTCTTAAATTGTTCTTTAACGTTTCTTTAGGGTCATGTCCTTGTTTTAAATCTTGCCACCATCTCTTGCCTACTCCAAAAGCCTCATTGGTCACGGGTTTGATAATGGGTGTTATATATTTTATCAGCTTTTTAAAAATTCCGCCCACGCCTCTTCCCCGTTGATAAACAGGTCCGGCAAAAAATGGTCCGCCACCATATTGTTCGCGGTAATATTTGAAATAACTTTCACTGTCGGCCATTTCGTCTCAAATGAAGTCTAACGACACTTTTTCCGTTTATAAAGGCTATTGTTTCGCCAAAATCCGTTTTCATGTCAATGTCAACTATTTCTGTATTATTTGTTCTCAAAGGATAGTAATCAATTTTGTCAAAAATAATAGATTTTTCAAACGGCTTATCATTTCCAGCTAGCGGTATTATTTTCATCAAAGGGGCAAACGTATCGCCTACATATTGAGGATATATTAAATTTGAATATATATATATAGTGTTCTGGCTCCCATTGATAAATCAGCAGCGTAGAGACTATCTGTATTGGCCAAGAGTTCACTAAAGCGCGTAAAGCCTAGCATTTCACCGAGACCTTTCTCAGATGAATGAAATATAATTGCAAACCCCGCCGCGGCTCCAATGTGAACGGATCCATTATGGTTAATGGTTAATTTAAATTTATCCCTTATTTCCTCATCCAAGGTTAACATCATTGCGTCTAAAATGTCTTGGACACTCGAGTAAGCACCAGTCGGTATTTGATAATCAATTCGAGTTTCGACTCTAAACGCGGCGTCTTGTACATTATCACTTCTAATTTCAATGTAATTAAAGTTATTTAACGATAAGGACTTTATATAACCAGCAAAAGGTTTCGTACAAAAATATGACCCAATATGAAATCCGTCTCCGATATGGATTTATGTTAGGTTCAAAATCGAGAAGCTCTTTAATTGGTCCATTGGGAATTCTAATATGGTAGTTATTGGTGGTTATCAAATTCCAACAGAGCCCGTTTGGTTTTGTGTGGAGTTCAATTTTAATTTCATTATCAAGCCCGAATTCTTTTAAACTTTCATTAAGCGCTGCAATAAGTTTTCGCACGACACTATATCGAAGGATATTTCCATTCTGGTCTTTCTCCGCTTCAATTTTACCCACTTTCACTGATATTTTAAAGTATGTAAACGGTTGCACGTTTTTAACGGTTGTCGTGGAAACTGCTAAAAATGACCGGTTTTTTTCTGTAATATTTTCCCATGTTGGCGGTAATATAATTTCGCTAATTCCAACTTCAAAATTTGAAGGTACATTTAAAGGTCGTCCTAAATTTACTTTATAAGTAGACGCTGTATTTTCCGGGTATAAATCGCTCGAAGCGTTACTCGGTAATGTTAAAAATAGATCGTCCATTGCAAAAAAATAATATGGCCACTAGCCTGAACCACCACGTAAACTTTAATTAGATACGATATTAACAACTGGTTATATACTCTGACATTCCTTTCTAATTTATAGGGCTATTCACCTCTAGTTATCGATAACCTGATTCTGATTTCCAGTTTTTCCTGGATTTACTGATATAAAAGGACGGGATTTTTTCCATGTTTTCTCACAACTCGTTAATGTTTCTGATAAAAAGTCTTACGTTTCTTATGAAAAATCAACAATCTACTAGTAGCTGGGATCCCTCTCGACATGGTAATATACTTATAATAACATTCAAATTATTTTAAAATATTCCACCAAAAATGTGTGTAAAGCTAGTCTTAAAACAACTTAATGTTTCCCCGACATACGTTCTAAAACGCCTCACTTGGTGGCGCTGGAGGAACTTTTTGACGGGGCCTCGTACCCAGTTTAACCCCCCCGACCTCCCATAAATCTTTCTATCATACACCTTATTTAAATTGAATAATACAATATATATATATATTTATATATACGACCCAAAACAAAATACTAGCTCAAAATTATAGTTTTTTACCTTGTCAAATGACAATGATGAGTCCGTTACTGTTCGTTGAGCTTTACCAATGGCCGTTAGTAATGGCGTACATCCTAAAACGTTAAAATATTTTAAAAAATGTTCATTTATAAGCCTAAAGGTTTACCTGGAAAGTATGCGGCCAATATAATTCCTAGAAATCTAAAAAAAAATGTTAAAAGTTACGCGGTTAGATACTTAGCACAATTTAGTTCCCATTAGCAATAACTAGAGTGCCCGAAACCCTATTTAAAACGTTCAAAACTTAAAACATTATCTTAACAATACTTCTGGCTTAACTTTCTTTTGGAGAATGGCTATTTCGACCGCGTTGCTTAAGATGCTGGGTGAAGATGCTGGGTGAAGAAAGTGGCGCCATCTAACTTAAATATTATATATAAAAATTTAGTAATTTATAAAGTGTTATTAATATTGATATATAATAAACAAATTAGCCTGATATTTATGCTATATATTTTAAAAAGTTTTGTTCGAAAATATATTTTTATGGCAATCTTGCAACGTAATACATAGATGGCGCTAGTGGGCTTGGAAAGGAGAGATTTTGGCAATTTTTCAGGAGGCGAGTTGCTTAAAATTATCGGTTAGGTTAAATGTTATATTATATTAATTATAAAGTGTTATGAATATTGGTATATATTAAACAAATTAGACTGATATTTATTTTATATATTTTTAACAGCCCAAAAATATATTTTTATGGTAGTGATTTAGTACAATAGATGGCGCTAGTGCGCTTGGAAAGTAGGGATTTTCGTGGAGGCGCGGTAAATTCGAAATGTCAATATAAAATGTCAAGTTATTTATCGTAAACTTTATGCTTTGTATAATAGGAATAATGGCCATCTGGTATAATGAATTCAATACGAGTTCTATGGGAGTCAAAAGAGTTTCAGCAACTAAATATTTGGACACTGATAATCCTGGACTCTGGACATCTGAAGAAGTCTTAAATTTCGAATTAGAGGATGAATGTCAAAAAGAGTTTCAGCAACTAAATATTTGGACACTGCTGATCCTGGACTCTGGACACCTGAAGAAGTCTTATACTTAGAGATATATGGTTCGGTGTTGGTCAAACCGAAAATGTTCAATATACCTTTTTAACTATTTTTGTTTAACCACTTGCTGATTTATGCACGCGACGCTAACATTTTCCCGGTAAAAATTAATATTCAAACATATAATAAACCTACAGAGTGTAACTACTTGTTAATCGACGCTTAGAATTTCTAACGGTCTTCAGAACACATGTTAAATTCGCGCCAAAAATGAGTTGTTAACCATATAGCTACCAGGTCATGAACCCTAACGGTTAATTATAAAGATACAAACATGTAATAGAGTACAAACTATACCCGTTTCCCTGCCAAAAATGCTAATGAGTTGTTAACCATCTAGCAACCAGGTTAACTGGTAATTATAAAGGTACAAACTTTACCCGTTTCCCCGCCAAAATCATGTCAAACATAAGTGTATATTAATAAACCTAAAGAGTTTAACCACTTGTTGATTTTTATACACGCGACGCTTACACTTTCCCGCCAAAAATTAATATTCAAACATATAATATAACTACTTGATGATCCTAAACACATGTTACTATACTATCCATATAACAGGTCAATGACCCCTAACGGTAAAACAATACCACGCTCATTAATATTCACCCTTTTGACCTTGAACAGGTTGAGTGACATGTCGACTAACTAGGCTAATTAATTAACACCTGTGCTCGTTACGCACGAGTGCACGCGTGACACGCGCCCGAGGGGGGGGGCGGAATCGCGATTCCCCGCTTCATTCCCCCCCCCGTCACGCAGCTGGGGACGCGCTAGCCACGCCCCCTTTTGGCTAGGAATAGGGTCCTTAACTACTTATAAAACCCAATGCAAAAATTTCTAATGTTTATCGGAATTGAAATGGAAACTATTCTTTGAACGTTCAAGTGGTAATTTTTAATTGGTAGTGACATTGGAATTAATTAAGCTCAAGTGGACAAATTGTTTCAGATAGTAGAATGCAATCATGTTATTCTGGATATATTAGCTTTGTGGCCAGTTCATGTCACTATTTAATGATATGGTGAACTTGCAGGGTTAGAAGTGTTTTCTATATTGGAATGTGTGAAGATTGTGCTCGGTAATTTGGTGATAACGAGTATCCTTTGGAGCCATGGCTTTTGGTGTCATTTTTGAAGCCAAATAATCCTTCAGAACAATATTTCAAGAAGTGTCTTGACAGAGCTCGTGCTACTGAAGAAAATTAAATTGGGGATCTGAAGGGTCATTTTCGCACTTTGGATGATGAATTGGGGTCGTGCGCCATACTTTGCGTTGGACGCAAGAACCGATGAACACTTTGTTGCATTCAACGTTTATAAATTCCATAAGAATAATTCTAATGAAATTTGAGAAATACAACTTTATTATAATATTCGTTGTTAGTTATTGGTGTCATATTTTTAGGCCTACATGAGGGTTTTTGTAGGGAATATAAATTGACGTCAATCAATAGGCAATGGCTGGTTTACCCTAAAAGGCTGGTTTCCCAAAAACGTAGTTTCTAATATGTGAACACCTGTGTTGTGCGCGAAAAACGAGAACCGCGTTAGTGGGTTTGTCCCTCGACATTCCTGAAGGGATTAAGGGCCGAGTTCAGCGATGGAACTAGTTCATTCTAGCTGGCATCACAAAAATATTTTGGCGGGAAAACTTTGAGGAGCAAGGATTGCGCGCCAAAATGGGCAGAAGAGTTTGGGAGACGAAAGGAGGCAGATCTTGAAAAAGCTAGACAATAGTCGCGAGGATAGATATCACGAGGAAAACGAGATACGTGACGCCATGAGAACTACATGATCCTCTAGCCGGACTCGTACGCCGTGGAGCCCCGCATGTTGCCAGTGATCCTCTCGTCGGACTCGTAATGCCGTGGCCGTGGAGCCCCGCATGATGCCAGTGATCCTCTCGTCGGACTCGTAACACCGTGGAGTAACTTCATAAACATTCATGCGGTACCGTATCAATCAATTTAATTTAATTGGGGAACCAGCCAGTTCGAACGTAAAACAATGTATTTAGTCTAATTAATTAAGTTAGCTTTTTAAAGTCTTGGTTAGGTTTTAGTGTGTAGGTTAGTAAATGTAGAATGTTGTTTAACTTTATTTTTTTTGGTGTGTATAATTATCTTTATTAGTGTATTAAAGTATGACGAAACTAATTCCTGAAGTATGTGCCCATTAATTTAATCTGTTGAATGAGTACGTCATCTAAGCTTCATCCTATTTGAAAAACGTCTCAATCAGACAGTAAATAACCCAAGATTTAAAAGGTAAACGTTTCTATGAATTTTAATGCATTTTTAAAGAATACTCTAACGTCGTAAAACAGCTCTTATTTTCCCCAATGCAGTACCGCAAAGGTCAATTGCTTTTGGTCAGCGGTTAACGTTTTTTCTTTCAGAACTGGTTCAAGCGTTTCTACGCGCCTTTTCAAAGACATTTTTGGCGAATGGTTAAGACGCACATCTTTTATGAAATTTACTTAATATAAATATTTTACTAACTAAATGATGAACTACTTTTGAGTAGTGTCTTCAAATACCTTTTACACATATAAAGTACAAAATACTAAATTAGATTAAAGCTAAATAAGGTTTTAAAATTATCCCCGAATTAATTTTTTGAAGAGGATATTCTACGTCAATTTTTCATAGTTTCAGAACGTTTTACGAAGAGAAAGAGATAGTTTGAAAGTAATAAGTTGTTCGTTGGAACATCACGTTATCGGTATCGATTTTCGATCAATGTTAATGATAATGGTTTATAAAGTCTCAATGTATTGATTTTATGGCAAATGTCTGCTTAATTTATTGGTTCTAGATTCGTTCATCTTAAATATAATAATGATCAGCTAGGCTAATACCCAAGGCACCACGCGACTTTTAAAGCCAGAATTTATAATGATCCAAAGTCAATTAAATTTTTGCCTCAAATGACTCCATTTAATCCTACCATTTTGTAGAACTAGCAAACCAACCGGATAATGAAATTTGGCATTTGGTTCAAAACAATTGGATGTTTGATTTGGGTACTTTTTGATTCGTCTATTTTTATAAATTCAAAAGATAATTAGGTTTAAAGTCACAATTTTACTTTTGGCAAAAAGTTTACGTCAAGTTATTTAATTTCTAAATTTCGTATCACCATAAAAATGCTCTTCAATCATACATCAGAATCTCACCTTTTTAAGGTGATAATAAAAAACATGCTTGCTTAGGTTAAAAGAACCGTAGAAAAAAAACCCTTAAAATTTATCCATGGTGTTAACACCAAGTAGTAGTTCCGAAGGGAATCAACCAGGGGTAGACGGTGTTTCCAAAACTGAGAAAATGCTTTTTTCCCGCCCAGAAAGGAACACTCGATACGGTAGGGGGCTAGTTGAGGTTTTTTGAAGAACTGATTATGTTTGCAATCGCGGCATCGCTCGGAGTCGAGACTTATAGTGAGAAAGGGGCAAGGGGGTTGGTAAGGAACACTGGAATATTAGAAAACCCTACTCAAAGTTGGCCTTTGAAGTTTACGTTTTTCGAAGGAAATGTTTCCTACGTTTATTAACATTGAGTTTCTACTCCTTGATAACAGTACTGGTTTGAGCTGTAAATTTCGTGTAGGCCACTTCATTTTAGTGCCAGAAAACATTTCATTTTTAAAGTCGAAGTTTCTACTTCATCTTTCCATTCCTTTAGGTTCCCCAAAAAGTCCTCTTTCAACCACTAACAATATTAAGACAAATAAATATTAATAAACAATTAAAAAATTACTGGTTCTCAAAAATAATCAACAAAAATAATACCTTTTATCTACAATCTGTTAATGAGGAAAAAGTTCAAATTTTTTATTTCGTTTCTTCTTTCCTTGACCAAGATTTTTAGTATTTAAAATATCGAACAACTGGTTAAATATCGTGATGAATTTAACCGTCTCAGATGCTACGTCTCCAATTAGTTCTTCAATTGCAGTAGCAACAGTTTTACTCATTATTTGGGTGGCAAGTTTTACTCTCATTGCGTAGAAGGGTCCCAAAGAGATGTGGTTGTCCGTCAATATTGGGCAGTCGTAGTTGTGATTGGCAATATTTGTTTTACATATCCTGTACATGGCTCCATAGAATATGTTTCCCATTTTTTTAAGTAACCGAGGTTTGCCTTTTCCACTATTGGCAAAACCATTACGAACTGTTTTAATCAAGTGGGGAGGGTCATCCAAAAGGGGCGTAACTATTTTGACATTTGTAGTACACTCCATTATTCGGGTCAATACTCATTTTGATTACCTTCTGATTGATTGAAGACTAATCGTATATTACAGTTAAAACCTTGAAATCGTTATTCTCCAGTATTTCTATTGCATATTCTTATATCGAATACAATTCTTCTGCTGTCATATAATGATATGGAAAATAGCCGAGTACATGTTTAAAATTAGTAGTTATTCCCCGTACCAAAACTGTCATAAAATGCGTTGCTAGTGGAGGCTCAATAGTGTCTTTGCCAAGCTTTTTGTTTTCAGCCCTCTAAGTTTATCTCCAGCTTCGTTCAAATGAGAGAACCCAACAAGTTCGCCTGTATTCGCCGTGTTAACTAAATCTTCTTTTTCTTTAATATTAATTTCATCTACTATTACCGAAAAGTATTTTTGGTTTTCGTCTACACTTTTCAAATCAATCTTAAATCACGTGAAAAGGTTGCGGCATAAAGGAATAAAACACTAGGAGCAGGCAATGGAAACACCTCTCTTAACGCGTTATACGCAGTCGGTGATTTACTCCGAAGATATAGGATCCAGTTCATTATGGCACCATTCCATTTTCTTGGTCTTTTAATATTAGAAGAAACATTATGCATTTCTGTTTTAGCATGATAAGCTTCCTTAGTTATGAAAGGGTTATCTTCAACAATATCCTTGAAAATGGTTCGGTCTTTTTCAGCGAGCTTCGCATTTACTTTATTTAACAGGCTTTAAATTTTTTTATTCAACCCTTTAATTTTCCTTTTCAACATTCTAATTTCTGTACTTTATTCCTTCAGAAGCTCTGTTTTTTGTTATAATTCATTGAATTAAAAATTATCTCTCCGAGGGGACAAAGTCCCCTAGGAGGGGTTATACAACGACCGTGTCTGTCTGTGGGTCTGTGGGTGGGTCTGTCTGTCTGTCAGGACTGCGAACGCGTTCGCATTTTCGGTGCAAAGTGTAATCACTGCGTACGCAGTTTCTCAAAGGGTTGGCAAAACCACCGTGTGACGGTGAGCGTTAACGGATGCATTTGCGGTTTGGTTTGGATGGTGTTTGTTCGCTCACCGTCGTGACGGTTTGGTGTATTACGTTTTTGTAATGTTTATGCGTAGGTTGTGAGTGTTGAATTTGTTGTGTTTGTTTTCTGATGGTTGTGCATGTTGAGTCTGTTGTGTTTATATGGGCGTTTTCTCTCCAACTTCTTCTTAATGACTTTGGGACGGACCGAGTGCTGAGTGTAATGTTACCTCTCAACGTCCAATGGCAGGGTTTCCACCAGTTGTACACGGTATTCGTCTTAGTATCAATTTGCGATCGCATCGGGCGGGATTTGAACCCGAGACCTCCTGATTGACAGGCGGACGTTCTACCACAGAACCACCGACACTTGTTACGCCTTATTGAAAATTAGACCTTCAGCTTTATCGGAAGCGTATTTAATAGAGTAGGAAATTTTGGTTTAATTGAAATAGAATTGAAATTGAAATTATTGCATCGAAGAAATTCTAATTTAGCGTTTCTCTATTGATTAAAAACAAATGCGCCACCCAGGTTTCGAACCCAGACCATTCGGCTTGGCAGTCGAGCGCTCTACCACAGAACCACCGATAGCTGCTTAGATTCACTGAAATTAAGACAGGCATCGTAAGCATAATAGGTAATAAAGTCTTTTTTTATTAATGAATTTATGAAGGCCTAATCTGGTATTTTTTAAAGGTTAAATCTTGTTTTAGCGCAGTCAGCCGAGATTAGAGGGTTAAAGGGTAGACCCTGTGGGTGGTCCACTTTCTTAACGACCTATATATAGTTCTGTTAATTCAAAGGAGATAATTTAACGTTAATTGCTTTAAGAGCTGGCGGTTAGTCAAGTGGCTCTCTGTGCTTTGTTGATGGTAAGGTTTTTGCTTCTTGTAAATACATTTGGTGTGGATATTTGGATATCTACGATTTCTAACGCAGTCAATGATTTCTTGGGTGTGCGAGTCATTATATGATATTGGAAATTGGACGGCATTGGTCTTTTTCATGTGGTATGCGTCACAACGTCAACAGGAAGTGAACGAGTCGTCCACTACCAGATATCTACGGTATCTTCATCAAGGGCGAGTGTAGAAATAAAATGAGCGTTAAAGATGCGGCAAGTATTTCGTAAACGAGTAATTCCAAAAAGCCTCTGTAGATATTTCTTTCATTAAAATTTGCTTCGTATTATATTTAACTGATAAACTTGTACTGTAAAAGGGTTTAATTCAATTGTGCATTGTTATAGTACGTCTAACTTACTGTTGTAACTACTTAACTTATGATATTCTGAATAAATTAAAATGGGTCGTTTCGTCTCAATTATTTTAATTATAATAAAAATTTTATACCGGGCGGGATAGAAATGGGTTAATATTTTTAACAAATAACTCTAAATTGCGGAGATATATCTTTAAGGGTTATCTCGAGAAATTAATACCACTAGGGACAATTCTTCCGAGGAGAGGTATATTTTGGCTTGCCAACTTGTTTATTTTTAATTCAATCAAGTAGCGTAAGGTGTTTCAACTTAAATTTATGTCATAATTCGTGTTATTTTTTTCATATTCCGGCTAGAGTTTGTGGGTAACTTCTGTTTCTTCAATCTTCTGGCTAATATTCTTCTAAATTTTTTACACCGGATTGATTTTCCCTGGTCATCGTACAACAATTCAGATTCTAGCAAACGCAGCGAATTAGTGTTCACTTAATTCTTTTTCCGTATTACCACCACAAAAGGAACACAAATCAAAGAAGATCAAAAAAGAAAGTAATTCTTCTAAATTTTTTGAGCTTAAAGTATTTTTCGGAATACCAAAACGTACGACTTTCACCAATCACATGGCCTAGCACTTCTGCCTTAAAGGGATCCCTCACTCGCAACAGGGGAAGGCATAGGGGTCACAAAAAACTGGTTTTGAAGCACACTGCAAGTCTGGATTTTATGTTACCCCTATGCCTCCCCCTGTTGTGAGTGATGGATCCCTTTAACTTCACACAAATTATTTATTTTGACTGAGACGGAACGAATATTTCCTGAACTTGTTGTTTGTTTAAATATCAAGGTATCATAATCATAATCTTTTACAGCGCACCACATTAACTGATTACGAGGATTTTTAACTTGGTATTCCCAAAATTTAAACAAAATGTCATCCAAACTTTTGAACTTTTCAACTGCACTAACAATGCCTTTATTTTCTATTCTTGGTTTTTCAATTTGCTTGTTCGTTACGTTGCTGATGTCATTTAAGGTTAGCAAACTTCCATTAAAAATTTTTATTTTAAGTAACATCTCTGTCCTCTAATGATTTTTCTAAGGCTATCGGATAAGCTGTTTGGTACTCGTTTCATTATCTGCACTAGTTGCATTTGAAGCCCTAAAACTTGCTGGTTTCTTTCAATGAACTTGGAAAATAATTTAACAAAAGTAGTCTTAATATCAGCCTTATGAAAAAAATAATACTAACATTAACTTTTGGTTCATAAGGAATCGGATCGGGGTTTCTATCCGTTGGTCCCATACCACCCACAAAATGGTAATTGCATACGTAATGATACTGTTTAACTAGATCAACATGAGTTAAATTATCATTTCCGATAGCTCTAAGCCATCTTTTACATTTTTCTAATTTAGTTTTTTTCTTGGAGAATGGTTAAAAAATCGCACCTTTCACAACCGTGGGCTCCAAAAAGCGCGAGTCATTTCGACATCCACGATAACAACAGGCCTTAGTCATTATTTGAACTAATTTACTCCTAAGTTTAATCTATCATAATCATCAATTTAATTATAAATTAGATAAAAGTATCGAACGAAGCGACCGTTTTCGTTTCTCAAATCTCGTTTCGATTAAGCCTTAGCCAAAAAAGGTCAACAACTGATTCAGAATAGCTGGGAGGAACAGGAACTTAAGGAAGAAGCTCCGTAGATGTGCGCGAAAAACGATGCGCACAACAGACCGAGATCAGAAGAGGTAACCATGGAAACGCCTTGACGCTAGGAGCCACTTCGCGAGAGGGAATATTTACGAATTTCCCGTCAACAGGCCTCCCCTATTATATGCTCTCTGGAGGGGGTTAAGCCCCTACAAAAAGGACGATCAAATGAAAATGACCATCAAAGTTCAAAATGGGAGGAACCCTCTATTTGGAAATCTTGAAAGATGGGTTCGCCGTGTCTCCAGCCGTGAACCAAGTTTCTTTAACCACCGCCAATCAAGTGCATTTATCAGCCACCACTGACGCCACGACCTAGGAGCAACTAACACAGCAGTACCAGACAAAGATAACTCTGCTAGGCTTTAAAGACGCTAACGCTGTGTTGTGTACAAATTTCAGTGGAAGGCAGCAGGCTCTAAAGTGTCTAACCAATGAAAACAATTAGGTTCAAATTGTGCGAAATGTGACGATTTAAACAGTGGGATGTTATACTATCTATCCTTGGCAATGAAAACCATCAATATTAATTAAAAAATATCCATTGAATTTTTTGTAAGCTAGATGCCGTCCGCAGTGGGTATGACCCTTCCAATAGGTTAGTTCTCTGACACATTTTATACAAAAAGTGGTAAATTCTTTAATTTACCATATACGTAATCTTATTTGGGAAGCCCCTTTTCCTGTTTAAGAAGGTTCACAAGGTAACACATTTTAAATTATTGTAATGGATGCCACCAACTATACAGAACCTATTGTTGATATAAAATATTACCTGGGACAGTTATTTATTGTAATTTTTCTCTAGGTCCATAAATCTCCAAGCTCTTATTTTTAAACCGAAAATGAAAAAATGGTGCCATTATTTGAGGGTTGCTCAGTTTTTGTGACCAAATCACAGAAACACAACTTCCACTTTTGCACTCACCAAAAAAATCAGCAATAGCGATTTTGAATATGCTACATGGGGATGACGAATAAGTTACAAAAAGTATAATTAAAGAGTGTTTGAATAACCACTGCTATTCAGTGGTTCGTAGTTTAGCTAAGAAAAATAAATCAAGAATCAAGGGGGGCGCATTCGCGGTATGAATCTCGTCGCCCGCCTCATTTCGACTAGAAGAGGAAAAACGAGAATTTCGCGACAACGTGTGACGTCACATGTTGTCGATTCTCCAGGAGACCTAGTATTACCGTCTAGCTAATGATGTTTTTAGTTTGTCTGTCTTAATCATGGGTGTTCGTATACTTTTACCCTTTTATCAGATTTTTTCTACGCAATTAATTAATGTGGGACTTATTATATTTTATATAGAATAATATATTGAACCCAAATAAATGAAAGCAAAATTTTATTAAAAATTTACAAACTTTTGTATACATAACATCTAGGTTGTAAGTTTCTTAATTTTTTTTGAGCTCTGCGTTTAGCGTCATTTTCTTTATTAACGCAAATTAAAAATTTAATTCTTATTAACGTTCTCATTTTCACGAAGGCTGAAATTATTTCTCTAGGATATTGTTTACATGTTTCACAAATTAAATCGGTGACCGTTTTAACAATACCTTCCTTTGTACTTATTGTTGTAACATCTTTACTATTGCCATGATAATTTAGGAACTCTTTTTCGAATAGTTTTACATCATTTAAAAAGGTTTTAGCAGGTACAATCATTCCACCATACCTCAACTGAGTCACCCAACTTGGCATATCATAACTATTAATTGGTGTTGAGCTAGTACATTTCAAACTAATGTCGGGATATTTTTCCCAATACTTTTTGGCTACCCAGCCAGCCAAATACTCCATCCCCCCTTCTTCAGAGGAAGTTAAATTGATTTCCATATTATTTCCGTTAACAATATTTTCTTTTCCAAAATTTAACTTGGTTGGGGAAGCTAGACGATTTTTAGGAGAAGTACAATTTTTCATGTCAAACAACGACTTATTGGTTTTTTTATAAGGTGAAGTAAATTGATTTATAATAGGACTAGAATTAGTTTCCACTATATTGTTTGTAGGTTCTGATTCTTCTATACTAAGTATATCATCAGTCACTAAGTCAATATCAAGATCTTCGTAGGTTACGTCAGATTGTGTAAATAACTGAGTAATTAAATACTCATCAGACACTTGCGCAACCGTATTGGTATTTTGCTTCACAATTCCTGGGTTTTTACCTAAAATAATCATTCTTAGCCTATACATTGCATTTAATGGAGTGGGGTGGTCATCTAACCCTCCCCGGGTTCTTAATTGGGAAAACAGGTTCTCCAAGCAGTCTTGGTTTAATCTGTGAGTATGTATATATTTTATACCATACTTTCTATTTAGATCATACCACAGGCTAATTAATGACTTCGTAGATATTAAAACGCCTTTTTGAAAGGTCTGTAAGCACCCATGCTGGGGAATTTCGCTATCAGTTTTGGTTTTTTCTTTTGGTTTGGATTAAAATTTTTTATGCATCGCATATTGTTCATAAAAATCGTCATATCATCGAGAGCTTCATTTTGCACATCAAAATTAATGCCAAATGCGCTTTTGCAAGGATTTCGGTCAAATTTTGAGTAGCTATTCATAACGTCAAACCACTTATTTGTTCTTTCTAAAAACTCAGCGGTTGCTTTCTGTTCTTCTGCTTGAATATTAGAAATTGGGTTTAAAGTTTTTACTGCCGTGGCTACAGTATGAGATAATAGTTCGGCTGCAAGTCTTACATTTTGTCTAGCCGTCTGAACACATTCCAAATGTAATTTTGTTAATTTATGGCAAGATTTTAACTCGTTATTATCATTTTCAAAAATCAATTTCACTGGCTCTTTAGATATTTTAACATCATTATAAACAAATCCGTAATCAAGAAACCAGTTCCGTATTAGTTTGAGTAGGTGAGGTACATCCGCGAAACAATATATTACATCATTAGGGCTGGTTGGATTGTTGAAATATGTTTTATGTACTGAGACCCCGAGCGATCTCCAAAACCCCATATTGCTGGCGCCCATATCACTCACGCACGCTTTAACCTTAAAACCTGCCTTGTCTAGTTCCGATATGCAGTCAAATAATACTTCTTTTGTCATCTTTTGATCAAAAGCAAAATAAATTGGTTGTTTCCAATTTGAGAAAAGACCCCTCGCCATTATTACTTGCATTTGGCTATGCATGCCTATAATCCTATCTCGCTTTGGGTCGTATTCGTAAGTTGAACGCAGATGTACTTCATCATACGTCAAAACCGTTAATTTTTCTACCAAAGGCATATTTTTTGAACTGGCCTTTATGAGACTGATAACATCATAAAGGATACCCTCTTTAAAATCTAATTTAGCAGCATATCGCTTTAAGGTTGAAATGTGAGGAAGCGGAATATTCATTTTGTTTTTCAAATATAAATATGATTTCTTACTAAAATATCTTAGTGCGAACGCATTGGCTAAGTCATCTTTTCCCCAAGTCACTTTTTTTTTCCCCATTAATATTTTTACCTGACTATTAGAAAACACTTTCTTTAAAATTGCTTCACTTTCAGCCTTAAGTTTTTCTAATTTTAAATTTTTTTTCTTTAGCAAAATACTATCTTTTTTAACCTTTTTAAGTTCTATTTGTGACATTTTCAGATTAATATTTAAAATGCGTTTAGCTTTGTCTGTGAAAATCAATTTTTTATATATATTACTTGCACGATTTTCTAATTTCCGAATTTTCAATTTAAGCCCCGAGCTTTTTTTAATTGCTTCTAGCCGATCACATTTACACTGCCTTTTCTTTTTTTCACAACTCATTATATTGGCACTAATATTCTTTTGAATTTCTTTTTCACTACTCTGATTAATGACTGCCCCATTAGTGTCTTTTAATTCCGACGAATTATCACAGATATCTTTAGAATTTTGATTGTGCGTTTTAAATGTTTCTACTTGACGATTTAAAAACGCTTCGCTATTTTTCAAAGTATCACAGTTGCCTTTAGAAATTGGGAAGGTAAGGGAGTTTTCTTGGAAATTTCGATTTTGTGTTACAAAATTTTCTGGTCTACCTTTATCACTATTTTTGTTTGACTCAGCCAAAATATCACAATTTGCTTTAGGGATATTAGAATCACCTTTTTCAGTCACAATCAAATCTTGAAAAGTCTCATTTGGCAAAGTTAAGGAATCATAAACACTTTTCAAAACAGATGAAATATCACAATTTTGACTTGTAGAAGTATTTGTACTTTCAGGTATATTGCAGGTTTCCTCTATATTTGGCACAGGTACATTATTTGTCATTGTGGACAATTTTGCCCTAACTGGAGTATGGCAGACATCAGTTTTCTTACTTCTACTTTCTTCTATTTCAGGCAAAGTCATAATTCTAGCCCTTGTCGTAGTCCGAGATGGCCTAGTTGACAAGGTGAAGTGGGTAGTCTGGGTGATATTTGGTAGATTTTGTGACGGTACAGCATTTTGTTTTAATATTCTGTGAGACCTGGAGTCATTTAGTCCAAATAACCCCATCAGATGATTTTCATAATCATTAGTTTCAAAATGGTTAGAACAAACTCGAGCATATTTGAGGTTTAAGCTTCCTGGAGTACTACATCTTTCTATCCATGCTTGTTTTAAAATTTCCTCTTTAGGAAAGCTATGATAAGATGTTTTGCGGTCTCTGGTTGTATGATGATAGTTTTTACAATTTGGTACTGAACATTTCACTCCAGGCATGATGCGTAAACCTTATTAAGTTTTCTGAAAAATATCAGAAAATCTTTAACTTTGAGAGATTAGACGAGAATCGATGGCGCTAAGCCTTGTCTATTTTCAGCTACAGAAAAATCGAGAACAATATAGTAATCTCTTAACATATTTCCTCGGGTAATAATTTTTACCTCTCCGAGGGGACAAAGTCCCCTAGGAGGGGTTATACAACGACCGTGTCTGTCTGTCAGGACTGCGAACGCGTTCGCATTTTCGGTGCAAAGTGTAATCACTGCGTACGCAGTTTCTCAAAGGGTTGGCAAAACCACCGTGTGACGGTGAGCGTTAACGGATGCATTTGCGGTTTGGTTTGGATGGTGTTTTTTCGCTCACCGTCGTGACGGTTTGGTGTATTACGGTTTTTGTAATGTTTATGCGTAGGTTGTGAGTGTTGAATTTGTTGTGTTTGTGTTCTTATGGATGTGCATGTTGAGTCTGTTGTGTTTATATGGGCGTTTGCTCTCCAACGTCTTCTTAATGACTTTGGGACGGACCGAGTGCTGAGTGTAATGCTACCTCTCAACGTCCAATGGCAGGGTTTCCACCAGTTGTACACGGTATTCGTCTTAGTATCAATTTGTGATCGCATCGGGCGGGATTAAACCCGAGACCTCCTGATTGACAGGCGGACGTTCTACCACAGAACCACCGACACTTGTTACGCCTTATTGAAAATTAGACCTTCAGCTTTATCGGAAGCGTATTTAATAGAGTACGAAATTTTGGTTTAATTGAAATAGAATTGAAATTGAAATTATTGCATCGAAGAAATTCTAATTTAGCGTTTCTCTATTGATTAAAAACAAATGCGCCACCCAGGTTTCGAACCCAGACCATTCGGCTTGGCAGTCGAGCGCTCTACCACAGAACCACCGATAGCTGCTTAGATTCACTGAAATTAAGACAGGCATCATAAGCATAATAGGTAATAAAGTCTTTTTTTATTAATGAATTTATGAAGGCCTAATCTGGTATTTTTTAAAGGTTAAATCTTGTTTTAGCGCAGTCAGCCGAGATTAGAGGGTTAAAGGGTAGACCCTGTGGGTGGTCCACTTTCTTAACGACCTATATATAGTTCTGTTAATTCAAAGGAGATAATTTAACGTTAATTGCTTTAAAAGCTGGCGGTTAGTCAAGTGGCTCTCTGTGCTTTGTTGATGGTAAGGTTTTTGCTTCTTGTAAATACATTTGGTGTGGATATTTGGATATCTACGATTTCTAACGCAGTCAATGATTTCTTGGGTGTGCGAGTCATTATATGATATTGTAAATTGGACGGCATTGGTCTTTTTCATGTGGTATGCGTCACAACGTCAACAGGAAGTGAACGAGTCGTCCACTACCAGATATCTACGGTATCTTCATCAAGGGCGAGTGTTGAAATAAAATGAGCGTTAAAGATGCGGCAAGTATTTCGTAAGCGAGTAATTCCAAAAAGCCTCTGTAGATATTTCATTAAAATTTGCTTCGTATTATATTTAACTGATAAACTTGTTCTGTAAAAGGGTTTAATTCAATTGTGCATTGTTATAGTACGTCTAACTTACTGTTGTAACTACTTAACTTATGATATTCTGAATAAATTAAAATTGGTCGTTTCGTCTCAATTATTTTAATTATAATAAAAATTTTATACCGGGCGGGATAGAAATGGGTTAATATTTTTAACAAATAACTCTAAATTGCGGAGATATATCTTTAAGGGTTATCTCGAGAAATTAATACCACTAGGGACAATTCTTCCGAGGAGAGGTATATTTTGGCTTGCCAACTTGTTAATTGTTAATTTAATCTGAGCCATAAATAACGTTCATAAATATACTATTAATTTTATAATGTACAATACCTTGAATTCTTCACTTCTTTTTTTTCGGTGATCCCCTTTGGGCCTTGGCTGGCCGCTTCGAATTCTGATTCTTTTATCTTGCTTCTACTACGCGGGTTTACTACGCGGTAAAGCCGCAGCTTGTTTTTTTTCTCTCTCCAACATATGTGACGTCAAACGCTCGAGGCGCGCTATTTCCTCCCACCCTAAATGCTGCCCCCCAAAACGACGAGAAAAGTCCATCTGAATAAGCCAACCTTATAGTGCGAGAAGCATTTTTTACGAACCTTGATCAAGAATGAACCAAAATGGAAAAGAATCTGAAGCTGAATATGATGAGAAAACGAACGGTAAAGATGTTGATGAAATGGAACCAGAAGTCAACTAAAACATACATTTGCTAATAAAAAAAAATAAAAAATCGGACTTTTTTACTGGATCATTTTATTGCATGCGGATAAAGCTTTGCTGTTCATTGTCGAAATCTATTAAACGAAAAAATTTTAATTTATATTATCCGTCAATTTATGATTTAGGATGAATTTTACATCTCTTGTAAAAATGTCAATCCAAATAACAGATAATAAATTTATTGACGCGCACGTACGACTTGTCGTTTATAAGGTTTTTCCATGGGGCAGGTGAGCCACAAATTCTGGAGTATAGCTGCAGATATTTGTTAAAGGGCTGGAGTGGTGCTGCAAGCATCTGTAAAAGGGCTGGAGTGAGACTGCAGACATTGTAAAAGGGCTGAAGTGGGGCTGCAGGCATCTGTAAAAGCCTGGAGAGGGGCTGGACATGTATCAGATTTATAGCCCGGTGTACCGGTAACATTGAAACCACACCACCGGAGCTCATTCATCATTGCCCTACGCCAGCACCCGCAAGCCCGGACAGGTGACAAACCAGCATGGGTAGCAGCATTCCCTACTACTGACGGTCGCACCCTCGACGCAAGCCACTCAACCCAGCAGAAGGTGCGGCAATGGGTCGACCAGCCCCCACTTCGTACACAGCAGTGGGAATAAGAGCGGATGCTCTGGCAACGCCAGCCGACACCCCACCTAGAAAGGTGGGGAGCCAAGCCCTTTGGAAAGAGCGCCTAAAGGGGAACGGCGGGCACACAGCAGCCGCATAACCCGGCACAGCTGGCACCGGATATCCCGGTGGAACCCGAAAAGGCCGGGAGATGGGCCGCCATGCCCTCATACGGAGGCCCGCAGCCCCACAGCAGGCAACCCAATCCGCCGAGATGGCCAGTTTGCGCGGCCCCTCTCCGTTAGCCTGAGCCGAAACCCAGTTACCAGCCCACACCGGACCGAAGTCGGAGGTGGAGATAGAACCATTTGGACGGAGCTAACATCTCCCAGTGCGCCACCGCCCGTGATGGGTTACTAGAGCCGGACCCCGACTCCCCGGTAAAGCCACCAGTTATTGCACACTCCGACCCCTCGTGGGCCGCTGGAGAGGGGCTGCTGGCATCTGGTAAAAAGCTGGAGTAAGGCTGCGGATATTTGTAAAAGGGCTGGAGTGGGGCTGCGGTCATCTGTAACGGCGCTGCCGAAATTCGTTGGAGGGCTCTTAATAGGCTGCACCTACACTGAAATTATCAGTCATTTACCTGTACCACAGCTGCTTATCGAAGGTGCATTATAATTTTTGTTGCAATTACAGTTTAATGGTGCTGTAGTATAGATGATTTTGACCCCGATTCTGCAAGGTTTCAGCCTGAATTTATCACGATTGCAGTTTTTATATACTACTGCACTTTGGCTGCGCGGTAGCCAAGTTACAGCCATTAAATTTTTATAAGGATTCTTCCTTCATGGTTCTATATAATACGCCTTTGAAATTCTAAAGAAAGGTGTCTTTGTAACGAAACTACTTAGTGATATTTTCTTACCAAACATGTATGTATAACTTTTGTAAAAAGGGGTTTAAAATAGGGACATTTTGATATTTTTTTATTATAAGGAACTGAAGATTAACTTACGGCTGGAATAACGCCGATTATTGGCTCCTTCGCTTCAAATCTATTAATACAATTTCAAATAGTTAAAAGAAAAAAAAATTGTTGAATGAATTTGGCTAGGGATATTTTCAAAGAGGGATTAGATACAATTCTGTTAGTATTATAATGTTTAATATTAAACAGTGGAATAGACAACGTGGAGGTTTCTGTGTCCAAACCCTTCCTTTGGGCAAATCTTTGCCCCCTTCCTAACCCTTTTAACTTTTTACCCCTTACATTCATTTTTCTAGATTTATGAAACAGCTGGTTTTAGATAACGTCACTTTTGGTCGTACATCCAATTAATATATTAGTTTTTCGTCAAAAGATTAAAATCTAAAGGAACTACTTCAGCCTTTGTTATTCGAGTAATAAGGTGCACCATTAGGAAGAAATTGGTTACTTGATATGTTCAATCTCTAGTTAACACAAATAGGTTTAGGGGTTATTTGAATTTGCAAGAAAGGAGAAACTTTTTACCTGTAACAAAGTTACCTCGTTAAAGGAAACACTTGTTGCATACCATACAGGTGAAAAGTTTTCATTATTTCTGGGAAATATTACATCTTGGCCTTTGTTCGTGTCAGTCACTCTTACAGTTTTAGACTAAAATTAAATAAATTGGGTCTAAACCGCAGCAATCAATATTAAAACAAGTATTCGTCCAAGTGATCCACTTTCAAGCATTTGTTCGTATTACCAAAAAGACGTTTCTTATGCCACCAGATAATTAAACTTAAATACCTCAGTGTCAACCTCTTTCAGACATCGTGTTTTAATTACAACTAACTACGTAGACGATATTTACACATTCATAACAATTGCAAAAATGTTTGCAATCTTAAAATATTGTACGAAGGTATATTAATCGAAAAAATAATTAACCACGGGTGCTGCGTGGCCCCTTGGACCAGCCCTAGGCCTCACCGCAATGCTCACGTCTATTGCGTGTTGAAGCGAATCGGTATACTCGCAGGGGCCAACGCGCTAAGCCAGACGAGGTAGCGCAGCGCGAGGAGAGAGTGAGAGCGTAATATGTTACCAATTGTCTTTTTTATTTGAAGGGAAAATAGCAATTGGGTTTCGTTTTGCCACGGCAGTCGAAGTTGTTTTCGACAATTAATAATGATTATTTTTCTATTAAATAACATGGGAAGTAGTAGGAAATAGCCATTTCTGAAAACACGGAATCGATATATATGATTTTGTAATTGATAATTATTGTTACCGTGTGGCACGGTGGCACCGTAGCGAGTGCATGAAGGCTGATATTTTTCCCAGTTTACCTTAGCGAGGGTTAAGCCTTATCAATAGAGAACTGAGCTATGGGAAATCCCGACGTAACCACTGACAAGTATATTCTGGAAAACCCATAACGTCTCGGGATGAAATTGAAATTTTCAAGGTCACTTTATTTTGTAAACAAAAAGTCGTGGTAAATAAATCAAATTCTGTTATTGCTAATACTTAATTTTCGTAGTTATTGCCATTTTTATATTTACCGCATATTTTATATTAAAAAAAAAAGATTTCCATCGGAAGCACCAAATATTCCGTAACATATAGTCATAGAATTCCAGGGTTTAATTGACAAATCAATAAATACCAAAACTGATATATTATAAATACAAATATGGGAAAGGTCCATTTTAAAATCAAGATTTTCTAATTTGAAATCTATATTCGTAAATCAATTGAGCTATGTACTCCCATCGCTAGTTTTAATTGTCACAAGTTCCTGATCTCTGAAAGTGAAAAGCACGATAAAGTTAATTTCCCGTGTGCAAAATGTTAACCATCGTTAACGCATCGTGATGAATTTAATCGTCAATTACGCGTCCACCAGACCAACGATAATCTAGCGGGGAATGCTTCCCTAGCTCGATGAATTTACCAGGTACAGTTTCCTCAAAGACAACTGTTAAGTGAGGAAACGTTCGAGGCTGATGAGAGACGTTTATTAGAAAGTGGACAAATTCAACCAGCACAATCGCTAGACAGAAGACATTGTGAAACAAGCAGTGGTGGTGTCAGGTTTATTTGGTAGGTAAATAAAGTAATAAAGTAAATAAATGGGCCCCTTAATACTATATATTACCTTCATCCACCAAGCGTGTGTACAATATTATTTTCCGGTTAAATAATTAATAATTAATTCGTTAAAGTAAGCGCTATTTTACTTTTGAATGCGTTATAATTTTCAATAGACCTTGACCACGAGCTCATTATAGAAATTTCTTGCCGTCTATACCTGAACGTTACACAAACTTCAAGTTATTTTGAGTAATAAATATGCCGATGTGTGTTATTGTTAACGAGGTTAATTATTAGCGAAAGAAGGTTAAACAGACGGAATTTTTATCTCCTTCACGCTTAATTTGTAAATGTTAATGTAAAAATAATTTTTGTCACCTGTATTAATCCTTATATAAGAAAATAAAGTACTTTGAACATTAATTTTTACTCGTTCCTTGCCTCCTTTATTTCTTACAACTAAGTGTTGCGAAATAGATTTAATTGAATATTAAAATTGTGTTGTATTATATTTTTTTGTAAAATTGGAACCATCCTCGAAAATCAGGTATATATATATTTCACCACATTGCAACAGCCTAGCTATGGTCCACAATGCTATTTTTAGCGTCTTCTTAGAAAGGAATTGTGGAGCCGATTTAGTGGTGCCATAGTTTGAAGGTCGAGCATTGAAAAGGTATTCGGGATTATTTCGGGGTTTTTTCCAAGAGCTCCCGGCGTGCCCAAAATCGGTGACGTCGGAGCAACACATTTTGGTGCCGAAACCCGGGATGGAATTTAGATTTAGGATACTTTGCAAAGAATGAGTGTTAGTTGAATATAGTCGGGCGCGAAAACGAACCTCCACAGAAGATGACGACGTTGCAGCGGTTGCAGGCGAAATGGAATTTAAACAAAGATCAAGCGGAAACATTTATCAACGAGCTTGAAACGGAGCTTGGAAAAGCAGAAATCGACTCTACGGTAATTCTCCAACTACGGAATCAATTGATACAGAAGAATTTAGAGAAAATTAACGACGACCTAGGAGAAGAGGTAGACCTAGCGAACCTAGAGACAACGGTGGCATAATGGCTAAAAATTCAGAAGCGAATCATCGACGCTAGAAGCAAAGCGGAAAGTTACGAAGGTCGTTCGGGAACGAACGGAAGAGGCGCGAACGGGCGTCCAGAAAACAACGAAAGAACGGTAAAGCTGCCAAAGCTAACAATCAACAAGTTTGACGGAACCATCGCCAAGTGGCAAGACTTTTGGTGCAGTTTCGATAACGCGATCAACAAAAATGAGTCCCTCAGCACGTCAGATAAGTTCAATTACTTGCACTCGTTTTTGGATGGAAAGGCTCTCAGAGCCATTTCGGGTTAATCGAGATCGAACGGCAACTACGAAGCTTCGATAAAATTGCATAAAGAAAGGTTTGGACGGACCGATCTTATCGTAAATGAGCATATGAACACTTTAATAAATTTAACCCCAGTCAGGAGAGCATGACTCAGTTAGTCTTAGGCGTCTCTACGACACAATCGAGGTTCAGATTAGGAACTGGAATCGTTAGGAGTAGTGTCCGATACCTACGGGGGGTTACTTTGCCCAGTAATTATAAAATGTATACCTCAAGAAATAGCGCTAGAATTTAGCCAGCAAAGAGGGGAGGATGGCCCTTGGCAAGTCACTGAAATTGTAAAATTTCTTGGTAAAGAAGTGTCTAGCAGGGAAAGAACCTTGGCTCTCTGCAAACCGCAGGAAGCCGAAGTAAGAGAATTTAGGCCTTCAGAAAGGGAAGGGAACCGGGAGCGCAAATGGACGGCTAGCGGGGGGAATATTCCTTCGGCAGCGGCCCTAACAGTTACGGCGAAAAATCGAAAGTATTGCGTATTTTGTAGATTAAATAACCACGCGTCCGAAGAGTGTAAGCGTTACACCGGAGACGAAAGGAAGCGAATGGCTAGGAAAAAGGGCAGATGTTTTATCTGTTTGGGGGCTAGTTATATGGCTAGAAATTGTAGAAATAAAATTGGATGCACTCAGTGCGAAGGTTATCATCATTTAGCTTTATTCGATCGACAAGATAATTTAGAAAGCGAAGACCAAACTAAGCTTAAAGAGAAAGAATCTAGCAAAGACGAGACTAATAACTCTATAAACCTAACGACGATCGCGGTCGAAGGAACGTGGATAGATAAGAAGGTATTACTACAAACCGCTGGGGTTAGCGTGACAAGTGGCGAACCAAGTAATTCCCAAGTGAAATTTAGTGTCCGTTGTCTATTAGACAACGGTAGCCACCGAACTTATATCAGAGAAGATATAGCTAAAAAATTAGACCTACCCGTGGTGGGGAAGGAAACCTTGTCGATCCACAATTTCGGGAACACAGAAGGACTGGTTACGACAAATAGGGTTAGACTCGCTGTGGGAATTCTGAGAGAACAGGGAACATTTACCATGATAGAAGCGTTGGTTAGGCCAGAATTGTGCAGCGCCGTGATATCGGTACCTGGGGAGGAGGCTGAGGCCCTTTTAAGGAAGGGGGGGGGGATAAAATTGGCCGACGGAAATTTTGGAACGGACTTAGACGAGCGTATAGGCCTCCTAATAGGTAGTGACTACTACTGAACAGTAGTCAGCGAGAAAAAGGTTCAACGATTGGGGCCAGCTTTTGTAGCGGTTAAGACACTTTTTGGGTGGACCCTCCATGGTCAAACGTCGGTTGCACTTACGTCAGCAGTAAGAGATAGTGTATCTATGCACGTCGCAACCGTAGGGAGGAATTAGCCAATGAAATTCATGCAATTTGGGATTTAGAAACCTTGGGCGTGAAGGGTCACGAAATAAATTTAGATACGAGCAATGCCGAAACATTAAAACAGTTTGAAAAGTCGATTAGGATAGCAGATGGGAGGTATGAAGTAGCTCTCCCTTGGCGGGAAAATACAGAAATGCTCACGGACAACCTAGCCGTAGCAACTAGAAGAACCGAGAACTTATTGAAGCGATTTAGAGAAAATCCAGTCTTGTATGAACAGTACCGTGACGTCATGCAAGAACAAATCAAGCAAGGCATCGTAGAACATGTAACGAACAATCCGGACCTGGGTAACCCAACGTACTATTTACCCCATCGAGATGTTATTAGAACCAACAACGAAACAACGCGCCTCCGAATAGTATTTGACGCGTCTTCACACGCGTTCGGAAAGCAATCTCTAAATTATTGTTTGAAACCAGGACCGAACTTGAACCCGGACTTGCTAGATTTACTTGTGAAATTTCGGAAAAACGAAGTCGCTTTTATCGTGGACTTAGAAAAAGCTTTCCTGCAAATATCGCTAAACCCGAACGATCGCGACGCGGTACGTTTTTTGTGGAACACTAAATCGACCGGAAATGATTTCGAAACTTTTCGGGGCTACTTGTAGCCCATATCTGCTAAACGCTACCATCGAACACCATTTGAAGAAAAACGAAAAGGAATTCCCGCGTACCTGCAAAATGATCCGATAACACAAGTACGTAGATGACTTATTGGGAGGCGGAAAAACGAAAGACGAAGCGCTAGAGTTGACCAAGGAAGCGAGAGAAGTCTTCGGCAGAGCCAATATGAACTTGAGGAAATTTCAAACGAACGTACCAGAATTAAGAAAACAATGTTCCACAAGGAGAAAATAAACCAGTTGTCAAAGTTCTAGGACTGCAATGGGAAACGGAAACTGACAAGTTTTCAATCAACACAGAGTCGCTGCTAGAGAATTCGACTAAACGGGTGAGCACGAAAAGGTGTGTTTTACAGACTGTCGCTCAAATTTACGACCCCCTCGGACTGATTGCGCCATTTACAATTATCGGGAAATTATTAATTCAAGAACTGTGGGAAGCGGGATGTTCGTGGGACGAACAAATAACTGAGAATTTATCCTCTAAATTCGAACTTTGGAGCGAGGAACTACAACGCGTAACCGAAATTAAAATTCCGCGTTTCTATTACCACGAGAGCTGAAACGAAAAAATCAAACATCGGGAATTAGTTTGTTTTTGTGACGCGAGCGAGAAAAGTTACGCGGCCGTTGTATACATTCGGTACGTGTCCGAAAGCGGAAAGATCGGGACTACGATAATCGCATCAAAAACGCGAGTCGCGACGATAAATAAAATTTGCTTACTGCGTTTAGAACGGATGGGTGCGCTACTGGGAGCCCGCCTAACTAGTCACATAAAGAACAAAGATTTCGCGGGAGAACTAGATCGGGTAAGATTGTTCACAGATTCTACCATAGCTCTCGGGTGGATTCGTCAATCCGCAAAGAACTTTAAACCGTTCGTAAGCAATCGCGTTAGCGAAATTCAGTCGTTGAATGAACCAGCAGACTGGAGCCATGTCAAGCGAGCCGACAACCCGGCCGACTACCCAACACGAGGATTTAAGATCGCAGAGCTGAAGCAGTCGAAAACCTGGTGGGAAGGCCCACGATGGCTTCGGCTGACGGAAGAAAGATGGCCAACATCGAAGGTCATGTACGCGCCAGCGAACAACAACGATCCGGAAGTTCGGAAAAATGAGGAAGCTAAAATCTTCCAAGGAAGCTGTACCACGGAACCAGAGACGGTGCCAATATTGAATTGGCAAAGGTATGGAAATTTGGAAAAATTATTGAGAATATTCGCGAGAATTTCCAGACTAGCTTAGAAAGCTAGCAAAAGCGGAAACCAAAAAATGAACTCTTCATTGACGGGAGAAGAATTATTAGAAGCGGAAGCCAAACTCGGCCGACTAACTACAAGCTCTAGAGATGAGCTTATCAAGAAACTCAAGTACCACCAAACTTTATTGGGTCATTTTGGGAAGCGATGGAGGCGGGATTACATTTTGCAGTTTCGTTCCGCGCACGAACAAAAACAAGTAACCGACGGAGCGCGTTTTAAAATCGGTGACGTCGCGCTTATAGAAGATAAGGTGCCACGTTTAATGTGGAAAACGGGTGTCATAGAAGAACTGTTCAAGGGACGCGACAGCATTGTCCGATCGTGTAATTTGCGGTTACCAAACCGAAACATTATAAAGCGACCGATACAACTGGTATATCCCCTAGAACTGGATTTAGACCAGGAATGAACTTTCAGTTCATCGGGGGGAAGCTGTTGCGAAATAGATTTAATTAATTGAATATTAAAATTGTGTTGTATGATATTTTTTTGTAAAATTGGAACCATCCTCGAAAATCGGGTATATATATATATTTCACCACATTGCAACAGCCTAGCTATGGTCCACAATGCAATTTTTAGCGTCTTTTTAGTAAGGAATTGTAGGGATGGTTTCGTGGGCCGATTTAGTGGCGCCATAGTTTGAAGGTCGAGCATTGAAAAGGTATTCGGGATTATTTCGGGGTTTTTCCCAAGAGCTCCCGGCGTGCCCAAAATCGGTGACGTCGGAGCTTCGGGGCCTAGGGGAAGGTATAACCTTTATGGTCAGAGAGTGTCACCCCCTTCTTTCAGGGTAAAAGGAGGTGAAGTTCAATGAGGAAAAATCTGTGCTGTTGAAATAAACATTGTTTGAATTTTGTCCGTTTACTTCGTAGTCAATAATTTTTAACTTAAGCCACTTGGGGTCTAAGTTTTGGGCTGCGGATTTTTAAGGTCGCGAATTAACCTGACTATCGGTTCAAAAACTAAGAGCTGAAATTTGTAGTTTCAGAAACTCGAAAGCGAGTAATTCCATGACAAATGGTCACAGCATGTTAACCCTACCTCAACCGATTTGGTTCAAATTTTGTATAGGGGATTTTCAATACCGTAAAAATCTTTGAAAATTACCTTGACCCTTAACGTTGAATAAGATATAAAATGACGAGTTTTCAACCGAATTTCAAATTTCCTATGCCATTTTCAAGTAATTGAAACGTTCTTTTTATATCATTAAACCAAAAAAATATTTGACTAATTTTAATGGTCAAAATTAAAGGTCAAACATTTTGACCTTTGACATTTGCCTTTAACAGAATTTTAATTGAAACATAATAGTCATTTTCGAATTCCCTACCCGTGATTTACCTAAAAATGTTAAAACCTCAAAGTAATATTTCTAGATCACGAGATATTTCATTATGAAGTTAACACCAGAAAATAAGAATTTAATATAAATTAAATGGAACTCACGTTTTTCAATAGCTAGTTCAACTTTCACCTTGTCACTATTTTGCAACAAATATTTTGAGCTATTTATTGGTGGCACAATAGGATCGTCAACTCTACCCAATACATTTTCTGGTAATACCCAACATTCGTCCTTAATAACTGGCCAAAAATAATTTGAAGAACTAAATTGTGGATAAATAAAAGAAATTAAGTAGTCGCCACATTCATTCACTATAGTAATGTATACTTTTCTACCGTATACACATGCTACAAATGTTTCGGGTAATAATTCCAGATTGTTATGTGGTACAGAACACGAAATACCGAAAGTTGTAAGTTCGCTAATCGAGGAAAGGGGTGCTGCTTTGATTTTAGTTGAGCTGATTGGAACAAATATATGATATCTCCTAGCAAGGTTCCTAGATCTCCGAGTACCTTTGATCGTAACTGCTTTTGAAAACTAGATAGAGACTTAAGCAAAAGTGTGTGAATTCCAACACCACGAGAGAAGGGTTCGGAACTACAGAAGGAACAGTAGAACAAACAATGGAAGCAAAAAAATCGTTTAGGACTGAAGCAGCTTCGGACAACGAAGCAGTTACAGAACCATCAGGCTTTTTAAGCTCTGAGACTGGGACCCTAGCAGCACGAAAAAGTTTCACTTGAGTCCAGAATCACTTAGAGCTTTCCCGTATAAGAGAAGTTAAGCTAGACTCATATTTACGACAGAAATTTCGAACATGGGAAGTATAGGCTTGTGAGCAGCACGGTACAGATTGTGAAGGGTATCCAAAACACGCAACTGAGCCAAAAGTTTTTTAGCTTTAAGGAACCGAGTCCAGGCTACATTTTTAAGATATCTGCTACGAATCGTACGATGGTTGGGTTTGGGCTCAGAGGGAAGTTTACGTAAAGGAATAAATCGGGCAATACCAGTATTTATGACACTAAGAAAAGCAGACCAGGATTCAGATAAGTCATCAGAGCCCAAAACAAGTGACCAATCGACGGAGGCGAGGAAGGCAGAAAACGACGCGTAGTCACCCCGAAAGAAATTTGGCCTGGGAACAAAAATGGACTGGGTGCCACACAACTGGACTTGAAAATGAACTACGCCTTGGTCACTTTTTCCGAGGGCTGCCGACAACTTAACCACAGGGTCGTTTTCTAAAAAAGATTTTTCGATCAAATTTTTTGTATTTGCTAAAAATCGTATTGCCTACCCGATTGCATATCCAAAATAGTATAAAACGCAGTAGGAAACGATCTTCGTCGCTAGGGGGCTTAACTGAAAAATTTTACTGTAGGGGTCA
The DNA here is from genome assembly GCF_980474605.1 of Leiobunum rupestre. Taxonomy (NCBI): domain Eukaryota; kingdom Metazoa; phylum Arthropoda; class Arachnida; order Opiliones; family Sclerosomatidae; genus Leiobunum; species Leiobunum rupestre. The sequence goes on from NC_143386.1 coordinate 2,289,300, forward strand.
TCCTAATTTTCTGGGGAATCCAAATATTCAAAAATATTTTATGTAGATATCCTCCTGAATTGTTGCCACAAAAACCGATTTCTGAAACATAGTGGATAACAGGCCTAGAACAAAACAGTTTAATACGAGCAGAAGGCCCAGTTTCATACTTTCTTTTTTCATGTCCCGCTACGACATAATTTGACCCAACGCCCAAGATGTATCTGCGCGGCCCTAAATGTTAAAGAGTATTTTTGAAAATTGTTGGCTAACAATTTTAGGTGTTAAATATTTATATACATGGGTATTCGCCGTTACGAAATTCATTTAGGTTTTTAAAAATATTTTGAAATATACGTTTTCAAGCATTCGAGGCCTGAAGATTTGATATTTTAGAAATAACCTTTTAAGTTTAAAAACCGTTAGTATAGCGGAGTAGTTCGGCTGGTTTTAAAACATATTTGTGAAATTTCTAGCTTTTGTAATCCAAAAAACGTTTTTTCATTAATTTCTTCATTTGTAACATAATTTTTATATATTTTGAAAAGCTGACGACTATATAAATACCTATTGTATAAATGATTGTTGCGTTTTTCGCAGGTAATTTGAGCCATATTCCCTGGGCCTTGCGTAAAAGTTTCAAAGATAAATGTTTTGGTTATGGTAGCACTGACGATGAAATAAATTAAAAATATAAACAATATATATACAATTAATGAGAATTTAGAAAATAAATTATCTAAAAAGACTAATAATTCATATAACATTACCAATAGAAATAATTATTAAAATATTAATAGTAATGTTAATAACAAAAAAAAAGATTTTAAGTTTTAAAAAATATGGTTCTGCAAAACGTGAGCTCCATTAAATTTATATTAAATTCTTATTTTCGGGTGTGAAATTCATAATTAAATATCTCGTGATCTAGAAATATTACTTTGGGATTTTAACATTTTTAGGTAAATCACGGGCAGGGAATTCGAAAATGACCATTATTTTTAATTTAAAAGTTTTGTTAAAGCCAAAGGTCAAAGGTCACAATGTTTGACCTTTAATTTTGACCATTAAAATTTGCCAAATATTTTTTGTTTAATATGTAAAAAGAACATTTCAATAGCTTGAAAATGGCGTAAGAAATTTGCCATACTGTGACCAATTGTCATGGAATTACTCAAAACCGGCGTAAACGCTAACGTCCACGACTTTTCCCGCAGTTGGAACCAATGTTAGGGAGAGTCATAAACATTTTGTTTATGCTAGTTTAATGAGTAGCTATTTTGTTTATATTTGTTCAATCACGTATTTCGTGGTCGTGTACCAAAACAAGTCGGTCTAGACCGTAATATTACCTCTCCTCGGAGGGGTTTTGGTCGCCTCACAACACTATAGCTACGCTAAACCAAAACTGTTAAAACGGCGATAATTCAGTTTTTAAAAAGAGATGAACAAAACAGCCCAGAAATTTTACCAACACCCCCAACGATAAATTTACGAGATTTGCATCCCGTTGCTACCAAATTGTTAATTCTGTTTGCAAGGGTGAAAAGAAGAAAACACAAAATAGTTTGTTCTTTAGACCGGGTTTTCAGAACGACTACAACTTTATCAAAACACTTACTTATGGTGATTCTCTAAATATCGTTGTAATATTATGTGTCGGTAATTCAATGTACAACACTACTCCGTAAAAAACGTGGTGCGAAGCTAAAACCGATCTACCGTACCGTAGCGATAGCATCGCTAAAACCGATCTACCGTACCGTAGCGATAGCATCGCTAAAACCGATCTACCGTACCGTAGCGATAGCGTCGCACCAGTTACTTACTAAATGAAATAAAATATAGATGTCAAAATTAAATATTTTATCATCCACAAAAACATCTTGGGAAAGCAACTCCTCTTCATCACGTTCACACGTGTTATGAACAATATCGCATGGAAAAAGAACATAAAAAATGTACTTCAAGTATAATTCAAGCACGGTAAAATTAATCTTTTTAGGAACAACATATAACCTCTAACCTACATTATATAATATAAAACCAATTTGAACATTATTACCGATAACGATTTCATAATGAACGCTTACAATACGTGAAATTGTTAAAATAAAAAATTATCGTCGGTATCATATCAATCCCACACGCCAACTCATATCGATACAAGACAAAAAAGCGGAAAACAATAAGGTGTATTCTCATGACGTCACCATCACTATAGTGGTAGGCTAGTGTCAACCCCCTTTCCCCCGAAACTATCTACCCAAAAGCAGTCGCCGCCATTTTCCCGTGAATACCACCTATAGCTTAAAGACCCAGTCACACCTAAAACGATTTAGTACTGTGTTTAAAACTAATTTTTAACCAGGTTTCTATCAAGTCTATTCGCATTTCGCTTAATCACACGACAAATGAACCCGGTAAATAACTATAAACATACTTGGGTTTAACTATCGTGTGACTGTGGTGTAAGTAACATTTAATATTAACTAAAGTATAAAGGGAATATTAAATATAAGCTTTTTTCACAAGAAAATCCCAAAAATATCCAAATAAGAGATATCTTTCACACAATATTGCAAATCGTAAAATAATTCTACAAACAATGGGAGACAGCCTGAATATGAACTAAACAAATGTACCGAAAAAAACCCAACAATCAAACACCTATATCCAGGTGCAAAAACTATGGACCATTTTTAACCTACACTATTTCGGACAGTAGATTTTAAACGATTTCCTCGTCTTCAAAAGCAACTAATGACTTCGATAACAGCTCTTCGTCGCCGATGTGAATTTACTCAATATCAGAAAAGCTAATAGTTACAGTGAAGTATAAATTCAATTAAAGGCCTTTGAGCCACGTGTCCCAATGATCTTCTATATATGAAAAACTGGTGCACGATGTAAAACTTAACCATTATCATATTGAAAGTGAAAAACGAACTTATTTAATGCAAAATGATTTTATCTATCAATTCGCGTTTATTTTCTGCAGAAAATTTCATGAAAAATTCAGTTCTCCAAATTTTTGACCATTGGTGTTTTTTTTTATTATCTGCAATAAACTACAATACCTATCGCAGGCGGTGGGATCAATTATCTCCGTTTTAGTTGCCAATGACTCTATGTTTTTCTTTGGGGCTCTAGATGGAAAAGTCTAAGTTGTAGGACCATATATTTGGTACAATGTCGTCGTAAACATTACCTTGGGAATTCAAAAGCCATGTTTATTTTTGTTAAAGTCATCATATTATGGCCACTAGTGGAAGGTTGCGGTTCCAATATAAGTGATCTAAAATTTAACAAAAGTTTTTGTATTAATAATTATCTGAAAGTGAACGACCTGCAAATGATATATATAACCAAAAATGTACGAAACTGCAAACTAACTTTTCTTCATTTAAATTATAGTACCCTCCTTTCTCCACGGAATAGATCCACACTTGCTTTCCACGACTGGTACGCCGCTATAAGAGCTTCCTTGGTGTTGAAATATATATTAAAAGTGTTGTTGTGTCATAACGCTGAACAAATCATTTCTGTTGGAACCTGATTAAGGTATCCGAATGCACATATTTTAAGTAATTGGTCGCGTTCCTTAATTGATTTTTCTTAAAAGTGCGCGAATATCCTTGGGGCAATCATTTCGAATGCGAATCGACCCGGAATGCTTCCGCAGCATTTGCCACCCGTTTAATTCACCACTGTGTATCTATAAGTTAAGTGGGATGACTTTCCAGGCTTAATATCATGAATTTATTTTTCTAATAGTTGGATTTAGCTACTTGTGCATAAATTAATATATTTTTTAAATCAACGGTTTTTATTTAGCACAATATTTAAAAACGGATTTTTAAATATGTGCAAAATAAAAAGTTGATTTAAAAAATTATTGTAATTTTTTCTAGTTATGGTGCTTTACGAATTTTGTTTCATATTCGTCGCTGCGGCAAAAATATTTTCCTAATTGTAAAATTGTGTTATATTCAATCGGCAAAAACTTAAATATGAAATGAAGTAAAGCAAATATACCGTATACAAGATATTGATTCCATTTAATAAGATCCTTTTCGAATATGAAATATATTGATATGTAAAAAAAGCTTGGGTGAAACATTGAATTTCCCAAGAATATGATTTTTTTTACAAAAAGTTATTTATTTATATTTTGAAGGTTCTAGAAATGTTATTTAAATTTTGCCAAACAAATGGTCCAGGCAATATTCGAATCTGCATTGTAAATAATTTTTTAATGGTTTCTGTAGTGATATTCAAGGGGCCATATCTCAAAAGAAGTAAGTTTTTAGACCATAGTTCTTGGAACATTTTGGAATCGGTGTCAGTTTCGACAAATCCAACGCTGAGATACCTCGAGGTTGATGATGTGGCGCATCGTCATGTTGGTACAAAAGCGGAACTTCGTCTGACCTAGGAGCAACAAACACAAGGAGAGCGCAGCTAGTCTTTAAACAAGCAAACGAAGGGTTTTGTACAAATTTCATTGGACGAACCATTACGCTGAACGTTTTAAGGAAAGGGGGAAGACAATTTCCGAATGTTCCTCTTCCGAAGGCAGCAGGCGCTAAAGTGTCTTCCCAATGAAAACTGTACACAAGAAAATGCACGACTTTTGACTTGGTTACGTTTTCCTTGTCTGGGGTGCTGTGTTTGTTGCGCCTAGGTCTGACTCGTCTGACAATTATGTTCATTAAGACGATTTGGAAGTAAACAGGAGCCGATAACTCGATCCTCGAGACAACCTGCTTAAACATTTAGTTAGAATTTTGGTTAGTGATGATGAGGGAAACCCAAGTGAGGATTTTCATCACTCTACATGTCGTTTATTCGTCTGTTGAAAGGCCCATCTCTCGCAAAAGAACAGTCGTAGGTCACCAGAAGTTGATTGAGTAAATTTGGGTTCTCATCAGACATGATCATTACCCAATTATGGAAATAATATCGACGAAGAGTGTTCAACACGTTGTACCTTGACAAATCAAGATCGTCACTTGGGCCTCTAAAGCTTGCTTGAGGATACGCAGTAAAGTAAGCCATAACAGTCTTTTTCATGATGGGGTTTTGACTACCTTATCCATGGAACCTGGGATTCACCTCTCCGTTGTCATTGAAGTCTCGAATAGCTCCAAGAACCTTGTTGTAGATTGGTCGCCATTCAGGATAGCGAAAAAGAAACAAATCACTAACTCTTTGAGCATTACGATTAGGGTCAAACTTAATTGGAACTTTTAAGTATAACTTTTCGGATGAATAATGAATTTTTTTGCGGTAACAGAATCAAACGGCGCAGTCCTTGGTCACATAACGAGACCTTGTTTAAAATAATAAGGTATTTATTGCATACTTTCATGAATAAAACCAGAAGGGAGGGCTAACTCATGATATGACTTTTAAGCCGCAGAACAGAAATTTGATGAACAAGTATATTATTTTAAAAGAGATTCAAGCCCTTACGAAAAATGGAGTTAAATTTTTGTTGAGTACGAGATGTACATATATATAAAATATTTGGCCTGCGTACATTATATTTAGGTTGTTATTGATATTGGAATAAATTAAATATTTACCAATGATTTGTTTATAAATAACAACATACTATAGTGAAAGATTTGCTCAACCCTAAGCAAATTAAACTTTCTATCGACAAGTTCAGTGTGGGAAAGATAGGGGACGTTGTCCATAATGCAAATTACTCGTTTTTTTAATATAAATAATCTTTTGCTATTATACATTGAGATATTTCCCCAAATAAAAATACAATAAGACGCATGGTAATATAGAAAAGAAAAACAAAGTTGTCGCGTAATTTTAGAGTTAAACATTTCATGGTATCGTCTTAACAAGAAAGTGCTATAACATATTTTTTTAACAACCGAGTTAACGTGCGAGTTCCAAGTGAGAGACTCGTCAATGCATAGACCCAGATATTTTGCTTCCGTTACCCTTTTTAACTTTCTACCACCTATTTTTATATTATAAGTATTATCTATAATCCTTTTACTTTTGATTTTAATAAACATATAAACTGTTTTTTCTTTATTGATTTCTAGTAGGTTAGCTTTAATCCAATTATTTAAAAGCAACATTTTGTTATAAGCGTATTCAAATAATTCGATTACATTTATATTTGTTTCTAAGCGTTAAGTATCATCAGCGTAAAACGTTAGATTATTCTCATTATTCAAATAGGCTAGATCATTAATAAACAAATTAAATAATATAAGGCACAGAATTGAACCTTGAGGTACACCAGAGATTACATAATTCTGGTATGATAATTCGTTGTTAACTCTAGTTTCAGTTGTCCTTTTAAAATAGTAGCTTTTAATCCAATTAAGAGCTTCGCCTCGTATTCCCATTATATTAAGTTTGTATATTAAAAGATTATGGTCCACGTAATCAAAAAGAACTACCAGAAAATATTTTTTCCTCTATCGCCTCAACAACTTCTTTATATACTTTTGCTAAAGCAAAATCCACACTAGAATTGTCACGGGAACCATATTGTTTATTAGATATTAAATTATTTTTTTTCAAAAATATCTAAACGTATTAAAAAACTTTTGTCAAAGATCTTAACTAATATGGACAGTAGTGGAATCGGTCTTTAATTTGTAGGTTCATTTATGTCTCCTTTTTATGTAGTTGAATAATTACTGCATGTTTTAATAAGGAAGGATATTGTTCATTTTTAAAATATAAATTAATTAAATAAAGTAATGGTTTTAAAATAGAGTTAGCAATTGTTTTGGCCGTTGCTATTTACCCCCGATTTTCGGTGGTAAATAGCCTGTATCTATTTACCACCGAAAATCGGGGGTAAATAGCGCAACCGCGCGGCCATTGCTATTTGCCACCGAAATTCGGGGTAAATAGTCTCAATCGCGCGGCCCCGACTATTTGCCACCAAAAGTCGGGGCTAGGGAATTTCAGTGGTATAAAGCAACCGCCGCGAGATCGAGTCTATTTGCCACCGAAAATCGGGGATGTTTGATTTTCGGTGGCAAATAGCGTAACCGCGCGGACTAAGCTATTTCCCACCGACACGAACCGAGCACCGACTTTAAGTGGCAAATAGTCTCATCAATGATGTAGGCTATTTTCCACCCTAAATCTGAAGTTTTTTCGTTTCGGTGGTAAAAAGTCTTCGCCGCGCGTACCGTGCTATTTGTCCCCGAAAGTCGGGCTTACATTTTAATGCTAAATACAGATATCGGCTTCCAAAATACGATTATTATCAATTAAACTTTATTATAAATGAATGGTTTTTTTAATTTCTGGCTACTAGTAGCGTCGGTTTATATGAAAATTAAAGTAGGGGTCATCTGTAAAGAAAAACATGCTTCATGCTATTTTTAAATATAATCAAACAGGGACATCATATTTCTATAATACGCGAGATTTTTAAATGTTAATCATTTGACATTGTCCATTATTCAGGGGCTGTTCATATAGACCAAAAGGTTACAATAAATTTTTGATAAAATTATCTATATCAGCTTATTTTATTTTGAAATAAATGTTTTGAAGGTGGGAATTCTCCATTTTCTTATGTAGTCGAGTTGGGGTACTTTTTAAAGATTAAGTTGTCGCTGTTGGTAATATCTGTTATCCTTAAGAAATGGTTTGATCGAAATATGACCAATTGATGATCAAAAACTAACCGATCAAATCTTGGTTAAAATTCGATGAACTTTGGTTAATATTATAAACTTGTCATCATGGTTTGGTTCATCAATTTAAAAAAACACATTTTGCGTACGAGAATTTATATAGAAATGTAGGGGTTGTTCATTTAGAACGAAATGTTACTATATGTATTATTTTTAATGAATTATCAATTAATTAACATTATTAATTTTAGCTTATTCCAGTGTATCTTGAACTATCAGATTTGGGCGCTTAACTATAAAGATTTCTTACTTCGTACTTGTATCCGAAATATATATTTCCGAGCGTACGTAAGCGTTTATTTGGCTGTGTTCCGGTTGCAGTCTTTTTTCACGAAACACAGGGGTATTCCATACAAACCGAAAAGGTAAAATTTACCTATTTGAACATTATTTTCTTTAATTGTCCGCCTGTTGGTCATTTTAGGTGAACTTTTCATCATGGCTTCGTCAGTCAATTTAAAAAAAACACACATTTTGCGAACGGGTATTTATCTAGAAATGTAGGGGTTGTTCATATATAACGATATGTTACTATATAAATATATATTTCAAATAAGTTTCAATTTATAAACGTTATTCATTCAAAATTGTCGAGACGTTTCGAACCGCGGCCCGTCATTCAGTCTGAATGACCTTAATATTAGGTAATTGTAAATATTTTACGCAGACGGCATTTCCAGCGGCAATTAGAAAGGCGCCTGGCAGTTTCTGTTTAATTTTGATAACTATTACTAAATACTACTATTTTACAAATATCTGATTTCGGAAATCATTATCGGTGTTTATTTTGGAAAATGTGTGGTTACAAATGAGTCCTAAAATGTTATTATTTCCGAATTTTTCTAGAGTACTATGGTTTTCTTGTGATTGTTGGTAAATTACTTTTTATTACCAAAGAATTCTTATGATTACCGGTGAATTCTGGATTTTTCTCAAAATGTTTTTAGATTCCACGTGATAACCCATGATTTCGAAAATAAGTTAATCGATTTCAGTAGCTACCCCCTTTGGCTTGGGCCCTTGTAGCTAAAAGTATAGGATATAGGTGCTGGCAAAGCTCAGTGCCATAGCGGCCCCCTTATCTCGTTTTTGGCGTGTTTTCACCGGGCCTCTGAATTTGAACTTTCACTCTGGAAAGCCCTGTGTTACATTTCTAACATTTTCATTAAATACCTAAAATACGCAGTGTTCCAAAAGCCCAATTTTTTGGACAAAATTCCAGAGAGTGCATATAATAAATATTTTTACATATTTCGTTAATTAAGAATACCTGGATTTGTCAAATCTAAATATTTTTTCTTGCGACCCCTACCGGCCAAGTTAACTTCCTATTGAGTCTTGGACCATTGTGACTTTTATATTGGATAGATTAAGCTATTCATGTCACGTAGTATTATCAGCCATCTTGGACTGAATTTTTCTCCAAACTTTGCGAGCCAAATGCGTATATCTTTTCGCTGTGGGTTAACAAGATGTCATATAATGTAATTGCGGTGCCAAATCGTTGCGATCTCTGTTGGTTCGGAAACTATTGTTGTTTATCTATGATAAAACAATTTCTTTCATATAGCAAAAATCTAGCTAAGATTTGGGCGGTTTTTGGGCTAGATAAAATGTTTAAACAAATTTCGAAACTTAAATTTTCTCAAAATAGTATTGACTGGAAATGTGAAACATTTCCAAGTCTTCGTTGCAATTTGTTAAATTACGAAACGAAGAGCAAATCTGGAAAATATTCGGTTTTTAATCGCAAATGGAAGATGCGCAAGGTCCTACTTTCAACATTTCTAAGCCTAAAAATGCCAATTTGCAAATGGGTTTTTTACGTTTTAAATTTTTTTTTCAATGTTGTGTCACGAAATTTTATTAGGAAACCTCAGATTCGGATTCAACACCCCAAAAACATAGAAATTTCCGGGTAAAAACACATTATGGGTGGACTATTACTAGACGGAAGGAAATATTTAGGGTATAGGTTTTTCCCTTATATTGATGGAGCCGCTACTTGTGTTATGAAATGTTCCTCACTTATACCCGTGATTTGCCACCAGGGACGGAGTGGCAGCCTAATAGTCAGTTGAGCATCTGAGCCTTACTGACCCCAACTCGTTCTTTAACTAATATTTTTCGTGACCCCATAGGATTTAACCAACTTTCCCGTGGCCTTCCGCACTTGAATCCTACTCTAGTAAAATAGCCTTATTAATAAAAGACTAGCCTTTTTTACCAGCTTTCGCCCGTCGAGAGTTTCGTGTAATGGAAACATGTTGGTACTGGCTCCTTTTGGGGTCGTCCAGGCTGTGTGGGGAGTATGGAATAAAAACTAAAATGGTTATTTATAGGGCAAAAAAACAAACGCTTTAGATTAAAAAAACATACATATTTAACATCTAAAAAAACCTCACTATCACATCACATCTCAAACCTATCACCTCACCTCTCAAACCTATCACCTCACAATATCACCTATCACTCATTACCTCACCTCATTTCACCTCACTAACTCGCACGTATTACCTATAACCTGATACTTATCACCTTAACTCACCTATCACATCGCACTTCATCTACCACCTTACCTATCACCTACTTATCTATCACCTTTTACCTCACACCTATCACCTATCAGATATCACTTCAACTATCACCTATAACTTCACACCTATCACTTATCACATACCGCACAACAATTACCTTACACCTATTAGATATCACTTCAACTATCACCTCACACCTATCACTTCACCAGACGTAAATAGGATAAGCGGACTTTTCTATCTTTGGCTAGTGCAAGACGTCCATTGACACCAGTAAAACCGGTTTCAAAATAAAATTTAAAATAAGAAAGTAGTTCTATTTAGTTTGGCTCTATCTATCTTGCTATAAACATCCAATGAAACGTTATTTGCTATTGATAATCCCTGAATGAACAATTTTGAAAATTTGACGCCTCTCCAAAATCTAGAAGAGGGCCGCTTCTCATACTTACTTTTGCTATCATCTGTTCCTCATCTATTACCTTTTACCAATCACCGTACCTATAATCTATCAACTTTCACCTCACCTAACCTAAACAATACTTTAGTCGCAAGGAAGTCACTTGGGGGCACAGAAGGTGACAGCAAGTTCATAAGAGTGGCGTTGATTTGGAAAAAGAAAGTCGGCAACGTGGTGAAAATTTCAGCATGCTACCTAGCAGCGTTTTCAAGTTATTAAAGTGACAGACATACATACAAACATACAAACATACAGGACAAACTGAGAAATGTATTATAGATATTGTTACTGGATTACCTAAAATGACCAACTGGCAGACAATTTAAGAAAATAATTTTAAAATGGGTCAATTTTACCTTTTCGGTTTGTATGGAAAACCCCTGTGTGTACAGTGTTGTCATTTTCGTCAAAGAGCCGCTCACGCTCACGTCTAATTGAGCGGTAAAATTTTCGCTCCTCTCTTTCCGCTCTTTTTTGAGCGGTAAAATCGGCACTCCTCTCTTTCCGCTCTTTTTTGAGCGGTAAAATCAGCGCTCCTCTCTTTCCGCTCTTTTTTGAGCGGCAAAATTTTCGCTCTTGTTTTTCCGCTCTTTTTTGATAATTGATTAAAAATAATACATATAGTAGCATTTCGTTCTATATGAACAAACCCTACATTTCTAGATAAATACTCGTACGCAAAATATTTGTGTTTTTATAAATCGACGAACCAAGCCGTGATGAAAAGTTTATAATATAAACCAAAGTTCATCGAATTTTAATCAAGATTTGATCGGTTAAATTTTGGATTATCAATTTTCAGATTTCGATCCAACCCTTTCTTGTGGATAACAGACACTACCAACAGCAACAACTAAGTCTTTAAAAAGTACCCCAACTTGACTACATAAAAAAATTAAGAATTCCCACCTTCAAAACATTTATTTCAAAATAAAATAAGCTGATAAAGATAATTTTATCAAAAATATATGGTAACTTTTGGTCTTTATGAACAGCCCCTGAAAAACAGACACTTTCTAATGATAAACCTTTAAAAATCTCGCGTATTATAGAAACAAGGTCCCTGTTTGTTTGTATTTAAAAAAATGAAGCATGTTTTTCTTTACAGATGACCCCTACTTTAATTTCCATATAAACCGAAGCTACTAGTAGCCAGAAATTAAAATAACCATTCATTTATAATAAAATTTAATTGATAATAATCGTATTATGGAAGCCGATATCTGTATTTAGCATTAAAATGTAAGCCCGACTTTCGGGGGCAAATAGACTCGATCTCGCGGCGGTTGCTTTATACCACTGAAATTCCCTAACCCCGACTTTCGGTGGCAAATAGCAATGGCCGCGCGGACTAAGCTATTTCCCACCGACACGAACCGAACGCCGACTTTAAGCCTAATCGGACCGTATAATTTGAGTTCCCCTTAACATATTTACACGAGTATGAATAGTTAGGTAATAAGTAAGAACTCCTAGTTGCACTAAAAAATTGTTGAAGCAATCCGGTGAAATAGTTGTTTATCTTAGTAGTTTTATTCGTACTTAAAAGTTTATTTCAATATTGAGCTAGGGTTATTTGCATTCGCTTATTTGTTTCTAAAAATTTTATCCTTGCTTTTTTTATGTCATTATTTCTGTGGGTTTTATGTCGTAATTCATTTTCTGGTGTTGGATTTTTTTAAATTTTTGTAGTATTTATTTTTTAAATTAATAGATTTTTATGCTCTTCTTTAATACAACAGTGGGAGTCTTTTTGGAATACGTGTTAAATAGGAAAACATTTTGTGTATAAATCTTTAAATAAAAAAAAGCATTAAAAGCTACATCAATATCGTTTTCACAGTATAAGTCATACCATTCCAGGTGTTTTAAGTCATAATCAAGCAACTTAATATTATTGTCTGAAAAGTTCCTAATTTGAATTTTCAATTTCGAAAGAACAATATTATCTATATGTAAAGTACTGAGTGATTAGTTATATCCCAATTATCGATAACCTGTACATTTTTAATATTTGATAAGTTTGAGAAACAAACATCAACAAGGGAACCAGATATCCGTGTTGGGTGATTAACAAGTTGATCTAGGTTTTAAGAAGTTGTTAAATCAAAAAGTATTTTTTATCGTTATCGTCTTTTAAGAGATTAAAATTCCTCTCTCCAAAAATTATTTTTTTACTATTTAGATTTCCAAGTTCACCAATTAATTTCTCTAGAATATCAATAAATTCATTTACTAAAGAGCTACGGTCATTCAGGAATTCACAATATGTAAATTAATAAAATGTCTCGAATATCAGATTTTCACCTTGTTTTTACGAGTGTGCAGAGTAATCTGCCACCGGAAAAGCGAGATACTTAATATTTGATAGGAATCCCGATTAGCCCAAATATAACCGATATAGGTCATCTGTGAAACTCCGGAGTCGAAGAACTTAAGTTAAAATCTCTGGATCCACTGTACCCAAGTGACTTGCGCCTGTGAGGCGTTCATAAATATATAAGTGGAGAGAATGGGATTTAGGCATAAAATTAAGAGAGTAACAAACAGTTTAATCATGAATTAAAATTTAATTAAAAAATACAATTTTGTAATAACTATTAAAAACCACGTGCCCAGATCTTCCTTGGTTCTTTCAAAGGTCGTAATAATTAAACGAGTTATTTTTTAATTAAGTCAAGATTTGTTCAGCCACTCTTATAAAAAATATTTTTCTAAAGAAGAGCATTGTACCCAATCAGCGGCGTTAATTGTTAATTTGTTTTTACAACCATTATGAAAAAGATAAATTTGTAGTTTAAAACTTTTAACCATAAAGTAAGAGCGAGTTTAAATTCACCTTTAAATTTTTGAAGTAAATTTCCAAATAGTTGTCCACTTTTATCATATATGTGAGGCTCGCTTCGCTAGAATTGTACACTCCAAACTCAAAAACGTTACTACGCCCCTTTACCCAATAATAATATATACGTCTTAAATATTTAAAACCTATAGCAGATATTTGATGTTGCATGAGGTATTACATTAGGTATTGCCTAGCTACAATATTTTATTCCGTATGTTTATTAAATACATAATGTAAGAATCGAAAAAATTATCAATTTGCTTATTTGGTATATATGCTTAATTTGCGCAATTTTAGTTAATAAAAATTTTCGGGTTTTTAAATATTCCAAACCTATATCTAAATCAGATACTTTTCAAGATGAAGAGTATTATTTATGGTTTTCCGAAAAGCAAATGAAGTATTTAAAACCTTAATAATTAATATAGTTATTAACCATATTTTTACGCGTTTCATTTTGAAAATTAATAGCTTAAATATTTTTTATGAGCGTATAAAGCCAAGACAGATTTTCACAATACTTCAAACCGAAAATTCACAAATAATTTTTTTCGGAATATTTCGGCATTATAGTGCAGGCGTTGTTTTCAAAAAAAGGGTTCCGCTTTGATGCTAGGTAAATAACGATTTAACTCTAGATGGTAATAAACGGGTCATTAACAAAAAATAAAACCAATGTTACCACTTTGGCAGGTCCGTTTAAGGGGGTGAAAATGGGGGATTAAATTTCACTTTTCGGAAAATGGTTTTTAATTTATTTTAAAGCAACTAATGAACTTAGAAATTTGCTCTAAATGGCATTTGCTTACTTAGCGTGTGGCGCATTTCTGTTAATTTTTGAAAATCGTTCAGTGGCGTCGTTTAGGAAGGGCGCGTCATAACTCTCATCCCCCTGTTCTTTAATCTCATTCATGGCCGGTGGTAACAATTATATATATTTAAAAAAAATACATGCTTGTAATATTTACTTAAAATAGTCTTCAGTGTTTTCAGAAACATATAGCATTACTCTTAAGGCCTACTTATAACGTTTCAAGAATTTGTTTAAGGTACCGCCACCGATTTCTTATAAACACGTCGCCCTAGTAAGTTTAGAGTCGCGCGCCGTTACGTAACGTAAAGTGCGCTAGCAAAAAGAAACAAAACGAATCTATTTTGACGTCGAAGAAAGATGGACACCGGCAAAAAAAGAACACTTAAAGAATGTTTAATTTTTCAGAAAGCCAATAAAGCCTATTTAACTTTCCCGAAAAAAGATTCAATAGACAAAATTATACAGTATTCTAATTCGTATTATAAGTATGGTAATAACAAGTACAAGGGGTTAATTGATAGATCTCGTGAAAGTGATCCTAATAATCGACATACCGCTGTGAACCATAGATTATGTTATCAAATTTTAACTTGTCGGTCTAAATTTGAACGCTTTAAAAGAAACCATGAAAAAGGAAAACTGGGAAATAATAGAGCTAATTATTCCCAAAAAGGTAAGATCTCCTACGTTAGTTGGATTCTAGTTATGAAGAAATTAGGCGTAACTTATATAAATTTAGGGAAGCGGTCAAACGTTAGTTCCTCTGCAAACGGCAAACGACAACGGGTTTTTAATAGCGATCTTTGTGTGTTTTGTCAAAAATGAGAAACTGAACTAACTCACGGAGTTAAATCTGCCAACATGGGAGCCCAGCTAAAGGAAATAGCCATGAAAACGCCAAATGACAAAGTGAGAATTTATCTAAGTGGCCTTCTCTTGTCAGAAGATCCCCTAGCGGCCGTGGCTTATGGTATGAAATATCAACTTTCCAGTTTAACCTTCAATAAACGTCAAACATGCAATGAAAGCCAAGGCTATGAATATGATTTCCTGAAAAAAGTGGCGGACCACGCAATTATTGAAACTGTATCTCGAGAGCTTAATTCGAATTTAATTTTATACGATATTCAAACTACGTATAAGAATATTTTAGAAGAAAATGTCATTGAAATCGTGGAAGGCCGTAACTTTAAACCTCGCTTAAAAACCTTATACTTGAAGAAATTAAAGATGTACATTTGAAAAAATCGGACGTGGTAAATCAGCCCGAATCCGTCTGGTCTACCAAGTCAGTTCAAGCTTCCATGATGGATTACCAAAGAGGAAAGGGTTTGGAAAACGATCTGAAAACCAAATTTTAAGAAGAGAAGGAACAAATCAAATAAAATGGAAGTTCGAAGGTGATTTTAACAATTTCCAAAAGGCAAAGTTAATTTCGCAGTTTTGCAAAGAAGTAGTCTGTTGGTTCATGAAATCGAAACTGAAATGAAAAGATCTTTTACTGACCAGAGGGTTAACCATTTCTTTGCATTTATTTTTGACACCAAGGCAAGTTACCACTGTGGCATTAGGGTGTCGGTCAAGAGTTGGGTATGGGTCTAAAAGTCGTTTTCAGGTCGACGACCGTATGCCGACTCAAATTGTTCAATTTTTTCAAACCCCAAAAATTACAAATTTCCATTTTGAGACTTTATAAAGTCGGCAAGTCGACTTTAATATACCGTCGATATGCCGACTTGATAAGGACCACACATGTATTTTTTTCATATTTTTAAAATAATTGTATTTTATTGTATAATTATACTTGAAGTTAATTTTTACGAATTATGATTAATTAATTTTTAGAAATTAATTTGCATAAGAAGTTACTTCCCCTGTAGCAAATTAAAGTCGGGCCGACGTCGGCAAAAGGTACTAAACACTAAAGTCGGCCGACCTTTGGATTGAGGGTCGAAATGTCGTAGGGGTAAAATGGTCGGCCGACTACAAAACGTCGACTCTTTACCGCCTATTAATAGACCTAAGAACAGACTCCGAAACGACGTCGGGCCGACTTTATATTTATGCTTATTTCCGACCCAAAACTGATCTCATTAGTAGATAAGTTTGAAGAGAAAATAAAAGTGAATAAAAAATTCATCATCATCAAATAGTCAGAAAATAATTAAAATATCCCCTTTTCCTAATTAAATATGGTCTTTTTCATAAAGTTAATGTCGAATCCAATAATTAAATGTAAGGTTTATTTTAAGTTGGATAATTGTCGGCATACCGACCATAAATAGTCCCAAAAAAGGATTTACGGTTTTAGTGTCGAAAAACGTTTCGACTTTTTTAGGTCGGCATTTGAATTGGGAATAATACTGCTAGAATTAAAATTACGATTTCGGTTGCCATGGTTACGCGGGACCTAATCTGATAAGACTTACGAAATTCATCTTTATAATTAGGCAGTAGCGCCATCTATATTTTGTAAAGTTATATGGCTAAAAATAAATAATTATTAGCTAACTCATCGTACCTTGAGTTAAAAAGAATCGTGTTGACAGAATAAAATTATTTTTAAACAACTTCAGTAGAGGACTAAAACTTAGCAAGTAAAATCCAAGATGGCCGCCAAGATGGCCGCCAAAATGACCCCAATTTTTTTTCAAAAAACCAGTTTTTGACCTTGGAAAAAAGTCAACGAAATATTTTTGTGTTAAATCTCAAATTTGACCTGGAATATGACCTTTGACCTCGACGCTTGACCCCTGACCAAAACCCTTAAGCCTCGGTCTATCACCCCAACAAGTTTGGACGCGATCGGACAAGCTCGGACCGAGATATCGGAGGTAATATTTGACCCCCCTGATTACTTACACTTATTCACTTCTGGTTATAAATTTTTTCTTTTTCGTTTTTTAGCAATTTAAAATGGTAATTAGTAAATTGCGATATAGGGAAACAAATTCGCTCTATAGCCTTGACAACTTTTTTCCCCACCCAAAGTATATAAATACCCAGCAAACACAAATCGTCCCTGGGACGTACCAGCATGGTCCATAGAGCCCAGCTTGGTCCCGTCCGTTATTCGTCCTACGGGACGAATAACGGACGTCCCATTTTAGTCCTCGTATTACCAATTTCGTGACATCCGATATTCAGCCCAATCGACGTCGCATGGATCTCCACTATTCGTCCGAAATGTTTCGTCCATCAATGCTATCTAGAGGCGCGTTTATCAGCATTTAATTTTAATTTGTTTTCCCTGTATTTGTATTTGAGCTGATAATGATTAATGAACCACAAAATATTAATTTTATTATCAATATTATTATTTAAATTTACGAGTTTATTTAACGTGAATTAATGAAATTACGTGTTAAATCAAAACTACTTGATTATTTAATTAATTTTATCTGTTCTTAATTTTTATATTTTTTATATTAATTTGTTATTTTCTTAATTTTTATTTCCATTATTTTCATTTGATGAATTATTTCTACAATCACAGCCAATTACTGCGAAAAAGCTGATCTAAGTTGGCCGCGCTTAAGTCCTTTTAAAATATCTGGTAGCCCAGTTTGTAGTTTCTTTTGTACGACGCCATTACTTGATAGTTTGGAATCAGTCACCATAAAGTCCATAATGCGTTCTACACAAACGTTAAATATTATAACATAGTAATCTCTAGTATCGCTGATAATATATCATAAGAGTTAGTATTTTATTAAAAAACTGTTTGATTTTTTTAATGATTTTAAATCGATTTTTTTAATGTGTCTTTTACAGAGGTAGGAAGAAAATATGTTTGATCAAAGTCTATTTTGACCCGTTACCTTTATGGAGTATTCATCTTCACTCTCACTGAATGGTGGACTTATAGCTCAAATGTGTTCCGTGAATAGTTTAGTGAATTGTTTAGTGAATTTGTATTTCCAAAAGTAAGATTTTGGGTGTATTCTCCGAAAGTTAGGGAAGGTTCACTGTTTTTAAAGTTAATTTTGGACCTGAACATGTTTCAATTTAACTTTTTAAGTTTATTATTCATTACTCTCACTGAACGGTTCACCTAAAGCTTTATTTCATACTGTTATATTGTATATATTGAATTTGGAATTCCAAAAGTAAGATTTGCGTTGAATTCTCTGAAAGTTAGGGAAGGTTCGCTGTTTTCAAAGTTCATTTTGGACCTGTACATGTTTCAATTTAACTTTTTAAGAATATTATTCATCACTCTCACTGAACGGTTCGCCTAAAGCTTTATTTCATACTGTTATATTTTATATATTGAATTTGGAATTCCAAAAGTAATATTTGGATAGATATTAAAATTAAGCTTCGAGAAACAGCAATTTCTAGAGTACATTTTTCATCCGATAGTCTTAATTTTTTTAAGGAATAGTATTAAATGGCTTAGTTTTATTTTGCTTCTGAATTAAAAATTTATTTTATTGTTTTTTTACATTTGTATAAGGAAGGTTATTTAATTTTTTAATAGTTTAGTTCGAAATTTATTTTGTTATATAAAAATTAAATAACTATATAAGTTTTGTAATTTATATGTTAACTGCTAATACTTGAGTTTCCAACTTTCGACCTATAGTAAAAATTTAACCTTATATAATAAATTTAAATTCTTAATTTTTATGCAGAGTTCGTGTTATTACAATCAAGTTGTACACTTTTTGCTGGATTTTATCTATTATCTTGTATTTTAATGTTTTGAATAAAATTTTAATATCAAGTTTGGCTTTTTAAATTAATTGTTCAGAATACGATATCCAATCAACGTCCTAGTTTCATCCCTATTGAGCCATGATTGAACCAAATTTAAGGCCTAAAAACATCTCTAGGTTTTATAGAAAGACATCCAGGGGACGACCGCCGTAATTGTCGTTGGACGTCCGAAAACTCGTCCCCGCGACGTACTATGGCTATAGAGAAACCGGACATTTGGACGTCCTTTAACGTCCATCCGACGTCAACCCCGGATTTTGGGATGTCCTACGGACGAAGGCAAGATCCGAGTGTGACGTCTATCGGATGTCCAAAGGACGTTTTTCTGTTTGCTGGGTAACTATATTAATATAAATAAGTTTCTTTTTTTTTTCATTTGTTCGCAAATATTTTAAGAGTTTTATTTTCTTTAAACAATACTAAACTTTTTGAGTAAAAATAATCAAACTTAATTAGTTATTATATGGTCTAATAAACATTATATTTCAAACAATATAATTTTTAAATACTAAAACAACAAAGTGAAACACTACAAATAAAACTAAATAATAATCTAACAAATTAAATTAACAAATAATAAAGAATTAAAAAAGGGATATAAATAATTTAAACGCTAAAAAATGTAAAAAACACAATGTTAAAAATATTATAAGTGTATAATGAAAAATAATTATAATTACATCAATCCGGAGAAGATATTTTTCCTCTTCGGTACAAAACGACGTGTCTGGTTTAAAATTCCGGCTAGAATTTATATATATAAATAAATTAATCTATTAAAAACGAATATATCTAAAAAATATTTACCTAAAGAATTTTTAATTTTTTCTTGCTGCTCTACCATTGCACGAACAAAAACCGTATTTTTGGTGTTTATTACCTCTGAAGTATACAGTTCGAGAATGTCTGAATTGATTAAAACAGATCTGACTTTTTTTGGACAGTGCCAACATGTTGAATTTGGTCTAATACATGAAGTTTAGACTGAAACTGTTTTAAATTCTTGTGATTCCACCACGAAATCTGGTTAGCATTACAAAATATCTGCATATATTCACTAGATAATTGTAGAATTTCGTAGCTAAACCAACCGAATAACATTAATTTACTATGGAATAATAAATTATCGTACACAATTCCCGGACGATCACATTTGAAACTTTCATCGTGCACAGAAAAAGAACAATATCTTTGCGATTGTTCAATTCGCTAGTCATAGGGTGCGATAAAAAATAAGGGGTTTAATTTAAATAAATATTTAAAAAAGGGGCATTTAAACTCAATTGAGCGATATGACTCGATTACGATTTTAGATTCTAGAAATACAGTTTTAAACAACGTTCTTCGAATTCTGTACAAATATTTTGTTTTTAAAAAAGATAATACATTCTTACCACTCGAAGAGAGAGACATTTTAACGATTGCGGCAAAGAAACTACAGGCTTTAGATAGAAATCACCAGTCATCATGATTTTAGACTTCTCCTGGTAAAAATTCTTTACAATGAGATTTTATAGCCTAAGCTCGACCTAGATTTTAAAATTTAACAATATTCCCTTTGGGGATAATTATTAATTATGTAATACAATTAAGGTTAACTAATTATCCCTATCCTTCTTAAACAAGTTTTTAAAAAATTTAATAAAAAACAATTATATTCAATTTTTAAACGATCTAGTACAAAATGTACTTATAAAATTTCAGTTAATCTAATAAACAATTACTAAAATAACCATATATAAGAAAAACAAGCATTCTAGTTTGAACACAATATTAGTATAGAAAGTGGCATATAGACGAAATGAAAAAACCAAAAAAGATAAGAATAATAAATGGTCAATGGGTCGTTTGAAACAGGTAATAGATCGTATACCAGAGGAACTTCGTTTACATCAGTTTTAAACAATAAATTGTCAAGAAGTTTTTAAATAATTATAATAAAAGTAAATATAAAATCTAGTACAAAATGTACTAATAAAAGCAAACCCAGATAGAAAAAGTAGAAAAAAAAGGCTGTATGATATAGAAAAGAAAGTTTTTTACACCAGACCAAACATTAAATTAATAAAACTAGTTAAAAAAGAAAAAGTAGACTATGAAGCATTAAAACGAACCTCCACCGCATGAATTAAATTAATAAAGCTAGTTATTTTTGAAAACATATTTAAAAACACTTAGTTTTTAAAAAGAAAACATTTTAAATAAAAAATATATTTTTTTTTTAATTTTTAAATAAACGAATAAACAAATAAAAACACAAATAAAGTTTTTTAAAAAAAATGTTCAATCATTGTTTTATAAAGATTAAAAACATAAAAAATATGAGTCCTATTTAAAAAATAAATAGTTTAGTTTTTAAAATAAATAAATAAAATATTGTAAATACCTCGAGTCGTAGTTGTAAAATTTGTCGACGATCGTTCAAATTTGGATTTGGAGGAGATAATTTGCGACTAAATAAAAATATTTATCTTAATTATTGTAATTATTTTTTAAAATAAGTATTCCTTACTCTAAACTTGTAACTATTTTAACTTCCTGACGATCCATATCATTGATAAAAATATAACTATCAATCCTAACTCTAAACGGATAGTATATCTTGTTAGGCGAAAATCAGATGTAATTAATAATTGTGTTTTTTTTTTCGAAAATGTGAAAATTGTTGCAATTGAAAGAGAATTAAAAGGTCGCGTTGAAGGGTCCTACGATTTTTGTGCTGGCGAAACCATGGTATCTTATTTAAATTTTGATATATTCGCATATGTTTTCCAATTAAACGTAAAATTTCGTAAGAAAACCAGCCTTCAAGGGTGGCTTGTGTGTGGAAAATCAAACTATCAAACACAAAACCCTCATGACCACAGGTAAAATTATTAGAATGGACGTCGAATAGACAAGTATTATTATTAATTATTTTAGAAAAAACAGAACTAAAAACAGAGGGTGATAATTTAAAAAAAAAATATAAAGGGACACGCAAAAATGTTTTTTTTAAAAGGTTCTATTAATGCTTGAGATTCGAGAAAGACGGTTTTCATACAATAATTTTCTAGTCTAATTGAAATATTATTATTTTTAAAAATGTTATAATTCCTAACTTTGCGTAAAGATAAATATTTAAGAGAAAAAGGGTTTATAGCGAGCGGATGAGAAATCTTAATAGAAAAAACTAAAACTTCGCGAGAACCCATGTTTTATAAAAAAAAATTATACGGTGAAGAAAGCCTTTTATAAGAAATATTTAATCTTATACAACCTGTTTTAACCGGTTTTAAAATCAAGTCAAAAGCAATTTTTTATGAAATAGACCCTACAGAAATATAATTTATCTGATCCCTTAAATTTTATACCTGCAGAAATATTTTTCTTCCCATAGAATTTTAAAACAACTAACCCTGTAATTATATCCATAATCGATTTTTAAAGCAAAAATATCAATAATCTTAGGGCGTTTTCTTTTTTGTCACGGAAAATATTTGATTCAATGATAAAAAAGTGATTAAATATAAAATCCTTCAAAAAATAATTAATAATTTTATATTTTTATACATGTCTATATTTAAATTGACATTCACAAGCAATTTTGAATATCATTTACATAGTGATAAATTATAACTAGGCTCTATCCTTGTAGTATTAAATACTTTAATATTCAAGATTTTAGATTTTGAAAAAAAAATTAACAAAACAATTAATGAAAAATAAATTGCTTTGCAGTTGATATAAAAGGCCAAAATTTTACTATTGAAATATAACAGACTAAAATGGCTTCCACAAGTGATAGTCAAATCTCCGCGAGCCAGGTAGTTTCAGTTTTTGATAGGCCTGAAGAGGAGATGCTTTTAGATTCTGACGAATCGGATATAGAATTTATTTAAGAGGTACGCCGCATGTCAAATATTGAAGAAATTGGTATCGAACAATCAGTAAAAATCAAGAAAAGTGGAATTTCTTACGAAACCAAAACTCCGAGAAAGAAAGCGGGAGACAAGGGGGTATTCCTGGATATTCAAATATATTCATACAAAAATATTAAACAACACCCACAGGATGAGATTTGGAAAGCTGATTATAAAAGAGTTAAATATTTAGCTAGCAGTTTATCTCTGGATGTCATTAGAATCATAAACTCAACAAACAAGCTAAAAAAACCGATTGAACAAACGGAAGGAAAAATCGGTATTCCCCCATCAAAAGTTAGTTAAAAACATTAATTAATTATTCTTAATAGTAATTAGAATAACAATTTTTAGACCTGGAAGATCAATTAGAATATGTAAGACTCCAGTGATTACGACTCGGATAGTAAATTAGACATTTCCCCTTTGAACAATTTTAATTATAAAAAGTTTTATAAAATTAAAAAATTAATTCCAAAATTTTTTTAAAATGGCGGTGTAAACAACTTGATGTTCAATTAGAATTGATGGATTTAAACGAAATCCCCACCCTTTAATTTTTTACAGTTTTCGAAAAGATTCTGAGTGAAATTATCGAACACGTAAAAAAAGAGACATCCGGTTTCGATTTCCTCAGATTTGCAATTCAATCGGAAAATTTAGAACATCCAATTAACATTAAATTTATTAAAATCAATCAGTTAACTGTTTCTCGAATATTTAACCATATATCACGCATTGCTCAATCGAAAAAAGATTTCTTACTAGAGGGAGAAATTATATTTAGTATAATTTTATTGAAAAAACCACATAAATTTGGAAAAAACTTCTTATCG
Organism: Leiobunum rupestre; assembly: GCF_980474605.1. Taxonomy (NCBI): domain Eukaryota; kingdom Metazoa; phylum Arthropoda; class Arachnida; order Opiliones; family Sclerosomatidae; genus Leiobunum; species Leiobunum rupestre. Next base: position 2,313,092 of record NC_143386.1, read on the forward strand.
TTAAAAAACCGAGATATTATTGATTTAGATGTTTTTTTGAAATCTAAAGTCAATTTTTACTATATAAACAACATAGATAATTTATGCGTAGCGCGAGCCCTCGTAGTCGAACAAAAAATTTGTGAAATCGATGAATACAAAAAGAAAAAACTTCAATTAACAACGGTTCTTATAGAATATCGGTCCTTAACATTCTTTCGTAGTAAATTACAAACTAAAGCCGCTAAACAATTGCATGAAGATGTGGGAATTGCAGAAGGAGCTGTAAAAATTTCAGACGTTTTTAGCCCCAAAATATCAGATAATAATAATTAACGCGGCAGAAAATTTTCAGATTTATTTTAAAGGTTTTCCAGCTTCCGAAAACAAAATTCTACTTGTAAAAATTGGCACGCACGTTCATTTTGCTAAAAATCTACATTCTATTTGGGGCGGTGTAGCTTCGTGCTTAGACTGTGAAAAAGTTTTTTATTCCACCGACCGTAGAAACAAGCACCACTGCTTTGCTGTTCCAAATATTAAATATAAAAGGTGCTTAAGTCCAAATTTTCACGAAATTTTAGAAGTTCCTTTAGTTCGATGTAAAGTTTGTAATCGGTATTTAAAACAAGGTGAATGTTACAATATACATCTTAAAAATGAATCTTGCAAGCTTTTTCACAGATGTGAAATTTTTTTATTAAATTTGAAACTTTAAAACCTCACAAATGTGAAACAGCTTGCAAGTCTTGTAAAATTGAACATCCTCCTAATCAACATTATGTTAAGCACTCGATCTTTAAAAAGAAACCACGATCGTATGTTTATTTCGATATTGAAACTATAGTTGAACAGGATATACATAAACCTATCTTGTTAGTGGCACAAAGTGAAGTGTTAAATAACCCTGTTGCAACCATAGTTTTTGAACGACAACATTGTATAAACAACTTTCTTAATTTTTGGTTTCAGAATGAAACTATTTTACTTACTGATGGGAAACGAAAAAGAAAGACTATTAGACCGAAATTTACCAATCTTATCGTAATGGCGCATAATTTAAGTTCGTTCGATGGAATGTTTGTTATTTCGAAATTAATTAAACGTGTCATCCCCGAGGTTATTTACGATGGAGCAAAAATTCTTACCATATATATTAAAGGGGTAGACATTCGTTTTGTAGACTCTTTAAATTATATTAATGCACCACTTAGGTATTTTCCATAAATATTTTCTTTGCCCGAATCGAAAGGATATTTTCCATATGTCTTTTGGACGCGTGAAACTTTAAATTATTTGGGACCTCTTCCCGATGAGAAATACTTTGAACGCAATAAAATGAAAGAATTGGAATACCGATAATTTAAAAAATGGTATACACACAAACAACTTGAACCGTTACATTGTATTAAATCAGAATCAAGGGCGTATTGCCTTTTAGATTGTTATTTATTACGCTTAGCTATACAGAAATTTCGCAAGTTATATAAAGACCTAATTGAAATTGAAATTACCAATTATGGGGGGATTTCTCTTTCTGGGGCCCTTAACAATGTTTTTATCGACATGCATATTGTATACGGTTCTAAAAACTTTTTAGAACCGTATACAATATGCACTATCCCGGCTAATGGTTTAGCAAGTAGACAGAATCAAAGTGAGATTGCTTTGAAATATCTAGCTTGGTACGAAAAGGAAAATAATATAATTTTGCAAACTGTTAAAAGTTTAGAAGGAGAACAGCCCGTAGGGCCATATTTTGTAGATGGTTTCTGTAAAAATCCCCCTATAGCTATTGATGTAATGGGTGATTTCTGGCACGGTTGCCCAAAACATTTTTTTGGCGCTACCATTAACCCAATTTTAGGAAAAACATTCAAAGAAATTCGCGAAAGGGAGCTAGATCGAAAAGAATTTATAAAAACAAATTTGCCAAACCCCACATATATTAAAATTTTTGAATGTGTGATATTAGATTTGTTGAAACAAAATGCTGAGGCGAAATCATTTTTCAATACAATTAAAATTATTCCTAAAATTAACCCTAGATTCCTTAGTTGGAGGACGTGTAGAAACAATTACACTGTACCATGAAATAGATTCGGCAATTTGAGAGCAAATACGATATTTTGACTTTTGCAGTCTGTACGCATTTTGTTTACAGAAAAAGGAGTTTGGTTGTAAACAAGTTAATATTATTACAAATAATTTTGATTATACTCCTGACGCCTATTTTGGAATTATTAGTTGTCGAATCCTAACACCTCGTTATCTCTACTTACCAGTTCTTCGTTTTCGTTTAAATAAGAAACTTTATTATCCTTTATGCGGAAGTTGTGTAAAAGATAATGGTGAAAAATGCACCCATGGTATTGATGAACGAGCTATAACGGTGTTCTTACCCTCGGTGGAAATATACTACGCGATAAAAGAGTGTCAATACCAACTGTTAGATATTTTCGAGGTGTACCACTACAAGCATACCAAAATTTTTTTCAAACCAAATATCGATATATTTTTCAAAGCAAAATTTAAAAATTCAGGATTTCCACCTAATATTAAAACATATCAAGAGCAAAAAGAATATTTAGACGCAATATACGAAGCGGATGGGGTTAGGTTACAGCCTGAAGAAATTGTTGATAACCCATCCTTAAGAACGTCCGCGAAATTGGCGCAAAATTCGTTATATGGAAGAATGGCACTAAGAATGGATAAATCAACAACTAAAATCATCCATCGCTTAAATTCTAAGCCAAAAGATAGGAATCACCGTCTCTCTATCTTTATTTATGCCCCCTATTCGTAGTCTGTTCAGTAAGCCTTTCCTGCTCATTAGACGTTCCGTTCCGATTGAAAACGGTGGCGTACACGCCAATAGGTTGAAATATGTAATGCGGTTAAATGTCATTAAAAGTTTCAAAGTGCAATGGTAATCGGTAAAAGTTGTTTATTAATTACTCATTTTTTAATTAATTTTAGTTTAAAATTGATTTTAAATTTTAATAATGGAAAGTAAAACATCTAATGAAAAGAAACAGTTTGAAGACAAAGAAGCAAATAAAAAAATATTATTTTTAGAATCTAATCTAAATTTCCTGCTTATGGTGAATCGACATGAAAAATTGTGGTAATTCAATGCATACTGATTTTCCTTTTGAAACTATAGGATTATTTAGGTGACCTTCAAAATAACATATTAAAGACATACATTTAAGAAATAAAAACAAAAACAGTGCATTTTAAGTTGTTTTATACATTTTTAAAAACTTGTCATAGGCTCTATTGGCTTAAACAAATAAATCTACGACAGTATTTGTTGAAACCAGTAAATTTCTAATAGATACATTATCTTGATGAAAAATTCTTAACTGTTTATATCGTTTAACTTTTCAGGTTAAAAATATAATGATTATTTTATGGTGTCTCGTTGCCTTGTGTTTCACTGGGAAAAAACTGTTTCCCTATCAGTTATACAAGCAAAAGAAAAGAGCATTTTTCTTTGATATTGGGAAGATCTATTTGAAAAGTTTATGGGACTCTTATGGAATGTTATTTTATGAAGGTGAGTAAAAATAGTGCATGCAATATAAACTTAAATAATTAATTCAATTAATTCAAGCTATGTTATTAGAAAAAAGGATAACATGATGAAAATAATAAATGAAAAGAAAATGAACAATCGTTTATCCTACAGAGATCATCTACAAATTTTAAAAATAATTATTTTTTAAAATGAGACTGACGCTAGCTTTCTTAAAAAAATAATCTAACGTTATGTAACCGTACCGTTTACTTTCTTATTTGACTTAACGGATATGAAGCTATACAAATGTGTTTATAGGCCACATTATAATTTTTATTTTTAATCTCTTTATTAGGATTAGGGTGAAGCAGTAAGCTTTTACCTGCAGATTGAAAAAAAACTTATTGGTCAGATTGGGATTCTGTTAAAACACTCGAAGTGCCCGTTTCATAGACATTTTCAAAAGTCTAATAACCACGGCTGTTGCCAAAGAAAAGCTGTAAATTTGGCGGTTGGAATTACAATTCTTATTATATATTTATACAGGGTGTTACGGATAAGAGTACCGAAACTTTCTTTATGCATTCTTTGGGTCTCTATGAGTAAAAAATGTCCTTCGTTTCAGAGATATGGGCTCGCAAAAACTACCCCAAAAATCCAGACACCGCCTTAAATCTGGCAAACAATATTCTTACTTGAACCAAATTGTTTTCATTAAAATATCAATTGTTTTTATCCTTGAGTCGAGAAACTTTCATAACAAGTGGCAAAAGTTCATTAATGTCCTTTTAGAAGTAAAATGAGTTTGAAGACAAATACAAGCCATTTTAATTTATTGATTCAAATGTCATAAAAATTCTAAAGGAATAGTTTTAAAATTGTCTAATTCGTTCTGTAGCTAATACGGCACATTGGTCCAGGAACTCTTATTGCATGGACGGGCTAAAAAAATGGGTTAGAAGCTCAAAGATTCAACCGGCAGTGGATTCCTAAAAGACTGGTGTCAGATCGACTGGCGTTTGAGTCTGTAGATAGACAGCTAAGAGAAATACCAGATATCAAATGAACGTCCTGGATACGTCCCGATTAAGCTGCTATTTAACCAAAATAAATACTATCGGACGTCTTTAGGCTTAACGTACACTCATCATCGGGATGTTCATTAAAAACCCGACGGTCGTCTTAGTACTTGTCTTCAGGACGTACTTTGGCTCTGAGAAAATCAGACATTTGCTCGTCTTTTAACCACCGAGTCACGTCAATATCTATCTCCATCCGGTTTTCGGGACATCATACGGACAAATTCAATTTAACGGCGTACTCATGGACTAAATAATGTATACACAGGGACGGTTCGTAACGGAATTTTGTCGGCTAACGACTGCTAAATGTGCCCTCTATCTTCTCTTCCCGGAACTAAAGGCAAAGTGAGTCAAGGGGGGAGGGGAATCAGGGGGAATAAACGTATGGTGGGAAATGGGAATGCAAAAATAGCAGTAGTCGCTTTTGAAAATACAATGTGGCCGGTTTCGAAATTAAGGTTTTATTAATGTAGGTATATTTAAATTTATTGTATTTACAATAATCAACTTTTCATCTCATAACTACGAAACGTTGTTCAATATATCACCACAGAAGAAAACAAGTTGCCGAAAGGCACAATACAAGTCCAGCGCTAGTTATTTGTGGAATGTCAGTGCAATTTGTAGGCGGGTAAATATTTGATGCAGTGTTGCCAATGTGCGGGAAATTTTCCTTTTTGCGGGAATTTTCGTCTTTAAATTATCGGGGAGGGGAAAAGGGAATTTTTCTCTAAAAACTCATATTTTGCGGGAATTTTGAGGGGGATAGAGACGAGATAGAAAACGTGAAGGCACCATGCGATAGTCTCGTCATGCGCAGTAGATTCCGGTTTTTGTATCCCCTCAAGGTCAAATCTGAAAGTCCCTGCTCCGGAATTGCGGCTCTCAAAGCACAATTATATAGCTTAAGCCTCCTTTTTATCGTCTTTTATTTAATAAGTTTAGTCACATATATGTAATTTTTTTAAATATTTTTATAATTTCATTAAAAAAGTTAAATATTTGGTCGCTCCCGAAATACTGTGCCTGTTTTCCGAGGAGTTTTCACGAATGTAATAGGGTTGTGGTTTGGTTATTGAGGGAATTTTTGACCCAAAAAGGGAAATTTTTACGTTCTGAGAGGTAAATCTTACTTTCAAAACTTGGCAACATTGGACTAATCTAGGTTGAGGGATGAAAAAATTCTGATTTTCACTACCAAATAGCTACCTTTCATTTCTAGTATCAGAATTATACAATATATCCTTTACGAGAGAAGTATTCATCTCTTTAAACTGCTAATGGTATTTACTCAAGTGAAACACGTACCCGAGCAAGCTAACGCGTCGATTTTTCAAAAATACACCATAACTATTACATCGATAAAATATGATTTATAAATTACGTAAATATTGCTACGCAATGTTATGATTTATATTGCCTTGGGCAATCAGACTATCATTAATAAAATTATAATTTGTAGAATAGTGTCATACCTATGTTTATTATGTTACTTATGATGATTGAACAATTATCAAACCCTACTCTTAAATGAAATCATGAACTCATAAGAATAGTTTTGATAGTATTCACAACATAAATTTCATATTTTAAACCTGAAAAACATTTTGCATATCACCTAGATTTCCATGTTAAATATACAACCTTAGATAGATGTAGATGTACATGGAAACTGTAAAAACTTTTTTGGCTTTAGACAATGAAAATTGAAATTCAATAAATAAAACATTAAATAACATTTCTGTAAAATACACATGCTGTATAATGCATTATATTTACAGGGTTATACAATGTAAAATATACAAATACATATATGGCTGTTCAATGAGTAGGTACACTGCTGCCAAATGTTACGGCTGCAAATGTTACTGCTGCAAAATATGTTAAATATACTGCTGCAACATATGTTACGTAAACTGCTACAAAATATGTTTCGTATGCTGAAAAACAATTTTAGTTACATACGTATGCTGTTTTATAATGTATCTCAATTTACTAAAATTAAGATTTCCATTAGATACCGTACATACGTACGCTGTTGTACAATGTATCTCAATACTAAATTTCAGATTTCCATTAGGTACTGTACAAACTTAGTTACATACGTACGCTATTGTACCATGTATCTTAATACAAAATTTCAGATTCCCATTTGATACGTGTACAAACGTACAGTTACATTTTGCAACAGAATACGTATGTGTCTCAAAACTAAATTTTAGATTTCCATTAGATACTGTACAAACTTAGGTACATACGTACGCTATTGTACCATGTATCTTAATACAAAATTTCAGATTCCCATTTGATACGTGTACAAACGTACAGTTACATACGTATGCTGTTGTACAATGCACAACAATACTATATTTTAGATTTAGATTAGATGCATTTCATATACATACCTGGTAGGTCAAAACGGTCCAGTTCATTTAATACAAACTCATTAAGCACCACCATAAGCCTATGATTAGATAGGCTTATGGCACCTTGGACAAATTAGTTATTCTAATTTATATCAGATATTCTAATATTTACCAAATTAGTTGAGGTTTGCAGATCTAATATACCTGTAAAAAGAATTATTAATTATAATTATTTATTATAAATATTATTGAAATTAACGTACCACAGAACAAGGACAGAACTCGAATGTAGTTTTCGAGACGAAAGGAATGTGCTTACTTCTTTCATAACCTCGTAGACATTCTCATATAGCTAACGGCCGCGTTGTACCTCTGACAATGGTTTCAGGTAATCCATTTTTCACCCCAAGCCGAATGGAATGTACCGGCTTCTCTTAATAACTTGGGAGAGATTCAAGGCTAGCTATAGCCACTTTGTAGCTTTGACAATGGTTTCAGGTAATACGTTTTTTCTCCGTTTTTACTATCAAAGCATAAGTTCGGCACCGCCAATAGATGGCGCGCGCCGGACGAAAAAGCAAAAACTTGGATTTAAGCGATGGCGAAATTTCAATACTTATTATCCAAGCCGTACGGAGTGGGCCAACCATAGTACCCTCGGGGCCAGAGGAGAAATCGTCTGGTTTACCGATGGGTCTAAGACCCGCTCTGGATCTGGTTCGGGTATTTATTGTCTTACTAGCAATCTCGGCTTCTTTGAAAGCCTTGGTGTTTATGCTAGCGTTTTTCAGGCGGAAATTTGGTCCCGAACCTGCCGTTCCTATCCCCTCTGACATAGTTCGCGGCCTTATCTCTAACTCCATGATGGACCGTCAACTCAAGCTTTGGATTGAGATGGATGGCCAAAGGCAGGCTAAAGAGTTTATCTCTGGCCCCTCTAGGCAGAGAGCTAAGGAGCTGCTCTCGCTCTAAAATCAAATATCAGGTTGGTCGTTGGCCTACTTACAGGTCACTGTCTCCTTAACAGACATCTTTACCTGATTGGAATCAGCGATGATCCAATCTGTAGGGCTTGTCAGGTTGAGGAGGAAACCGCCTCTCATGTGCTTTGCAGGTGCGATTACTACGCGGCCCAAAGATTCGAGCATCTTGGTATGCATCAGCAGGAAACTTCTTATTTCTATAATATACCGGCCAAAAGGATTCTCCGTTTTGTGTCGGATATCAGGGTTTTTAAGTCCAAAGGGTCGGGGTTGCACAATGGACCTCTGGTCGAAGTGCGCGAATGGGTCCTTAGCCCTTCACCCCTTTCACTAATAATAATAATAATAACGAGGAGATAAGCCGTTACACCGGTTTTGCCCTGGTGAACCTTTTCCAAAGTTCATGAAACTGCCAACGCGGTGAAAACACTTGGCCAACGGTCACACCAAGAAATGGTAAAACCCCTCCTAGGGAACTCAGTTATGGTAAAGTCTTATTAGAAGTAGGAGTTACAAAATATTAGTCTTGAAGTATTTGAAAGGATTAAATCAATCACATTTGTATAATTGGTAAAGCACGTGGGTTGGGGTTATCTATCTACACCAACTAGTCAAGGAGATTCTTGTTCACATCTTGGAAGAATAAGGCAGGCAATTTCAAATAAACCAGACTATTCTAAATACTGGCAACTAGGTACATTTTATTAAATATTAAACCACATACATTAATACAAGAGGCCCTTTTTAAAACTTTTCTGTAAGTACAATCTCAAAAAACAAATGGTATGATAGTCTTGTCTCACGCAGGGCCGTAGCGCACCTAGCAAAGCGGCAACGTTCACTTTTGTGCCATTCGCGGCGCGCGAATCGCGATTCACGTGCCAATTATTTAAAAGTTAATTACTTGCGAATCTGCATCGCTGGATCCAGCACGTGATGCTGGATCCAGCAGACCGAAAATTGCGTTGTATCCAGCTGGATTGCTGGATGAGGGATCCAGCAATTGCAATCCCTAGGTGAGATGCATTTGTCAGCGACAGTAGTTCCTTTTGGCGTAGGTGGAATGCCCCATTCTTGCGAGAGATACTTTTTTCATATGGTGAATTATCCCTCGACGGACAGCGTGGGAAGGATATGGCATGTTCAAGTTCTGGTAAGTCTCCTGATTCCCAGTTGCCTAAGATTCCATGGCACTTGTAACATCGTACATCATCTCCACGTTGAAAGTAGTAGAATCCAGCCTTCGCTAGTTTTTCTTTAGTGACATGTGGATTTTTTCAATGACGAAACGTTTCAAGTCGATACGTTTCATTTTCCATAGCTGATGTAGACACAATATGTTCTATAGTTTCAAATGATACATTCACTAAGCCTACATGCTAAACCTAAATTTATCACTAAGCCTACTAAACCAAATTTTCTCAATATGGTTAAATTTCTACGCTTTTTCAATATGCAAATTGTTTGGAAAATTGTCTTAATATATATATATATATAGTTTACTACAAAATAAAAATAGTAACTTACTTTCTACGCTAATCTTACACCATACAGGACCTAATTTAGGCCTAATTTTCTGTCTAATATGTAAAAGAACACCTAAAAATTTCATTTTAAATATAGTAAAATAATGTATGAAAATAGAAACTTACTATTTTCGCTTTGACGGTCGGAAATCCTTAAGCTTATGCCGTAAAATAGTGTTGACGAACGGCTGAAAACGGAGCAAAATATTTCGTGACCTTCAACGACAATTCCCTAGGACTGAAAGAAAGAACGCTATGTGACGTGTAGATAAGACTCTTGAGATAAAAAAGTTATTGAGATATCGAAACTGCAGCTAAGAAATGACCCCCATTGGTTGGTGACTACACTGACGTCACGTGTGGAAAAAACCCCTATTGTTTTAAATATAGTAAAATAATGTTTGAAAATAGAAACTTTCTATTTTCTCTTTGACGGTCGGAAATCCTTAAGCCTATGCCGTAAAATACATCCGACGAACGGCTGAAAACGGAGCAAAAATCTGCGTGACCTTCAACGACGATTCCCTAGGACTGAAAGAACGCTATGACGAGTAGATAAGGCTCTTGAGATTAAAATTTATTGAGATATCGAAACTGCAACTAAGAATTGATACCCATTGGTTAATGACTACACTGACGTCATGTCTTAAGTACCAGTGGAAAAAACCCACTGACGCTATATTAGGATCCCCTCCAACGAGATTTTTCCGAACTAATAATCATGTGGAAAAAAACCCATTGATCAAAGTTGAGTTATCTTATCAATCGTACGCGCGCACATAAAAATGAAAGTCACGTGAGAATCGGTACGTCACGGGAAATAGGGGAAGTGTCATCACTTGAGCCCTTTTATCAATATAATTAAATACGGATTATTTCAAAGTTTAGATGGCGCCATAGTTCTAAATACAGTAAGTCCTAAATAAAATATGGTAATGGTATGCAATAAAGAACGCAAAACGAATTTAAAGGCTTTTATAATTTTTTTCGATCGCATTGTTTCTCTTTCCTCTGATCTCCTAGTTTCTGTTTCTGTCTGAAGCATCTTTAAATATTTTCCTATCCATAAACCATTTCCTAGCTGGTGGACTTTTTTAAGACTAATATTTTACTTAGAATACGCTGAAATACATTTTTCCAATACGTAGAAAATTAAAGCTAGGCCTAAAAGCCTGTAAAGTGAAAATAGCTAAGACTAAATTTTTAAGCCTAACCCATAAAAGTACATTTTCCAGAAATCATATCCTAACATGATTGCATTTGTTAAGAAGGAATGTTTGTTTTTAAATACGCTAAATAATTTCGTAAACAAGCATACATTTTAGATCGTCTTTCCTCCTCAAATATCTATTAGCGCTAGTACATTCTCGATAAATATACAAGCCTTTTTTTATCAACATTCTATTTTTTAACATAAAATAGACAATTTTTTGTTAAACACTAGTTATTTGTTTGGTACACACTAGTCCCAATTCCTTGTGAAACTATTTCAGTGCCTTTGAGTTCCTTTGGAGTTACAAAATAGGGTTTTAGAAATACATGTTTCTTATTTCATTAAATATAAATATTAAAAGTAGAATTGCTTCATTAAGTTATGCATTTGTAATTTAAACAATACTTGCATTTGAAATTATATAACATAAAAACACAGTTTAAAAATAAAAATATATCAAGGTTTTCAAATCAGTTAAAAATAATTAAATTAGATGCATTGTGTTAATATTTTTAACTAAATTGCAGTGATTTTTTAAAAGCAAACCCCGGGCCTAAGAAACCAGCAAAGTTTAAAATGCTAAGACCAAATTTCTAAGCCTAACTTCTCTAAGTATATTTGCCATAAACCATTTCCTAATCTCTCGGTACCATCAAAGTGTAAATAGCAAAGACTAAACTTCTAACCCTAATAATGAGTAAATCAATTATACAATTATCTATTCATAAGACTGTAATACAATGAAAAATAAACATGCAGAAATTTATATGATATTAGTTAATTTAAGATTGGTACTATGAAATATTATCAATCGTGCGCGCGCACGGAAAAATGAACGAGTCACGTGAGAATCGGTACGTCACGAGCCCCTATCGAGAATTTTTGGTACTATGAAATTCTACGTGTAAAAAATATTACACTGGAATTTATTTTATCTTATTCTTATCATAAGTACCAATAAATTGCTAAACTAGTAATTCGTACATGAAATATTTTCCGAAAAATTAAAAACGTGACAGATAATTTAACTTTTCAACTATAAACATACAAAAACTATGAAATATGAAAAATAGTTTACGATTTAATTCTCTATTTATTTTTAAAAATCAATATATGATATCATATTTTCATACACAATAGGGACAAGGAAGTTGGGGGAGGTAGAACGTCACTACGCTCTATCTCACACTCCTGAAAATTCACCCACTGGGGGAAAAGCGCGCGAAATTAGCTATAACGGTACGATGCCGTGACGTTTCCCTCCCTCAAAATGGCGTCAAGTGCCTTGTCCCTATGTTGAAAATATCTCTTAAAAATTCATTTTCCCTCTCGAGAATATGTTCCTCCAGGTTTCTAAGCAACCACCTACGTTCAACGATGACTTTCCACATACGGTCAATAACACTAGAAGTATAATAATATATTTAAAAAAAATTAAATGTAAATTACTATTTTAAGAAACATACTATGTGCCTTGTACGTTGGGAGGCGGGAAATCGGTTGCATCAGCTTCTTGTTGCGCATCGTCAACGCTGTTGAAATATCTAAACAAATTTCAATTAATATATATCACTAACATCGACATACTATAAACCATACCTGGTATTTGTTAAAATTTCAGAGATTTCAGCAATTAACGCTAGCATTAATTCGTCCACTCTGTCCCCGGATGCCCCAATCATAGGTCCCATAAACAAGATAATAGCGTTTATTTAAAAAATGTTATATATTTATTTGTAGGATTTATAGTGCATATGTGAACATAAAGTCAGACGTTGAGACGCGGGTAGCGCCCTCCCCCCTTCACGCACGGGTAACATTATCTCCGCGCCAAGGCCGGAAAATTTAGGGGGCGCTACCCGCGTCTCAACGTCTGACTTTATCATCTGGCAGCTCCATACTGGGCTATTTGACCATCAAAATGACCAAATACACGTATATTTGAACATTTCCTTGACTATATGACCGAAAAATTGTTTTAATCATAGACTTAAAACTTACTAAGGAAAAACTTGATCAAAATGTTTTTAGTCTATGATTAAATATTTCCTTAATAATTTGAAAAATAAATATATATATTTTATTATTGCATAATAAATATAGACCAACTAAAATTAATGATTCTTAACTACTTAAAAAAATAATACATAATAATGTAATGTACTAATTTAATTAAATAACTGAAATTATTAGTGGTTTAATAGTTTTTTCATAACTTTTAACTAGCGCTAATTGGTTTTTATATTTGTGTGTATTGACAATATAATTACCAAAACATGTATATAAATGTAACATTTATTTTACATTAAGTATTTATATGCATTAAACGCATTCGAATCTTCTTTAACTAAGAACTATCTGCATAATTAATTTTTATTAAGTAAAAAATAACCTTATTAAAAGTTAATTAATAAGCTATATAAATAATTATGCTTTATATGCGTTAAGTAATGTGTTTACTTCTATATTAAGCTATTTTAAATACCATTATTGGCTCAAGTACATACCATAAATATAATATAGCAAATTTGTGTGTGTATTGACAATATAATTACCAAAACATGTATTATAAATGTAACATTTATTTTACATTAAGTATTTATATGCTTTAAACGCATTCGACTCTTCTTTATCTAAGAACTCTCTGCATAATTAATTTTTATTAAGTAAAAAAATTACCTTGTTTAGCGTTTTACGATTAGAAATTTATTATCAATGATCGTTATCTAGTTATCTAATCTCATTATATGCCATGTCTTATCTTGATAAGTTTACAGATAGAGGTAGCCATTATTACGTTACAATGTGGTTTTTGCTATGGAACCAATGACAATAAGCTATAAAATTTGCTTATCTTTGAAAAAAAACCTCTCTTATTCCCAAGAACTTGTATATTTATCTAGAATGTACTAGCGCTATTAAATATTTTGGATGAAAGGCGATCTAAAATTTCTGCTTGTTTACTTAATTATTTCATTTAACTTCATTTTCGATATGAACACTGTAGTACAAACATCGATCATAATCGATATCCTTAAACAATCATCAAATTGATAATAATTTATTTTTAATGTTTAATTAATCGCTTGTTTTATTTTTCTATTACCTTAAGACATTTTCTTGTTATTTAATAAATTAATTGTACATTAGTTATCGTTATTAAGTTTTTCGTTGAGCAAAATTTTATTCTATGATTAAATATATCCTAAATTATTTCAAAAATGTTATTCCTTTTTTTAAATTGTGCGATTTTATATTAAAAATTATAATTTATGTAAATTTTAATATTGAAATATTTTTAGTAATAAAAGGTGACTATTGTAGAAATTAAATAATCGATGATGAGCTATAAACAAGGGTTTTTTAATATTGGAGATTGTTTTTGCTATTTAACAAGGATACTTTTCCTTCAGACACTGATATCTAACGGCGTCATAATAAATTAACAGGGTTTAGCTCGGAAAAATAGCCTAAAATGTCCGATAAACGTTGGTACATTGATAGCATATTAATTTATTAATTTATGAACAGTAGATATCAAAATATAGGAATATTTATAAAATCTAGTCACGACGTCAGATGAATTTGTATTTATTTATTTGAGTTCAATGTTTATTTCAATGATTGGTAAAGTTAGCAATGTGAAATCGCGCTACAAAGTTCCGACAGTGTTATAAAAACCAGTCTCATTTGCAATGATAATTCAGAATTTAATAATCGGTCTCAACACACGTATCTGGAATATCTTCAGAAATGGTCAAACGTCCACATTCCGATTCCGAGAGTTCCTTCGATTTCAGTCGGGGTATCAATTATGATCCACCGTACGACTACCAATAAGAGTAATTAAAAACTAATTTCATAATCACCCTTTTTTATTTACTATTATTTTTATCCATATGTAATGGTAATTTAAATGGGTGTAGTTCAGATGCAGAAACTCTACCGTACGCACCGAGTCCATCGCTCTTAGACCAAATACAGCATCCCATCCCACCAGTTCCAAACGGACTACCAATAAATAATATGAATGCCAATGCCATAACGTATGTTCACATATGCACTATAGATCCTCCAAATAAATATATAACATTTTTTAAATAGGCTCATAAACGCTATTATCTTGTTTATGGGACCTATGATTGGGGCATCCGGGGACAGAGTGGATGAATTAATGCTAGCGTTAATTGCTGAAATCTCTGAAATCTCTGAAATTTTAACAACTACCAGGTATGGTTTCTAGTATGTCGATGTTAGTGATATATATTAATTGAAATTTGTTTAGTCATTTCAACAGCGTTGACGATGAGCTACAAGAAGGTGATGCAACCGATTTCCCGCCTCCCAACGTACAAGGCACATAGTATGTTTCTTAAAATAGTAATTTACATTTAATTTTTTTTTTAATATATTATAATACTTCTAGTGTTATTGACCGTATGTGGAGAGTAATCATGGAACGTAGGTGGTTGCTTAGAAACCTGGAGGAACATATTCTCGAGAGGGAAAATGGATTTGTAAGAGATATTTTCAACATTGTGTATGAAAATATGATATCATATATTGATTTTTAAAAAAAATAGAGAATTAAATCTTAAACTATTTTTCATATTTCATAGTTTTTGTATGCTTATAGTTGAAAAGTTAAATTCTCTGTCACGTTTTTAATTTTTCGGAAAATATTTCATGTACGAATTACTAGTTTAGCAATTTATTGGTAATGAACGTTATCATTAGTACTTATGATAAAAATAAGATAAAATAAATTCCAGTGTAATATTTTTTACACGTAGAATTTCATAGTACCAAAAATTCTCGATAGGGGCTCGTGACGTACCGATTCTCACGTGACTCGTTAATTTTTCCGTGCGCGCGCACGATTGATAAGATTTCATAGTACCAAAAATTATCGATAGGGGGCTCGTCACGTACCGATTCTCACGTGACTCGTTCATTTTTCCGTGCGCGCGCACGATTGATAAGATTTCATAGTACCAATCTTAAATTAACTAATATCATATACATTTCTACATGTGTTTTTTTCATTGTAATACAGTCTAACTCTTATGAATATATAATTGTATAATTGATTTACTCATTATTAGGGTTAGAAGTTTAGTCTTTGCTATTTACACTTTGATGGTACCGAGAGATTAGGAAATGGTTTATGGCAAATGTAGTAAGAGAAGTTAGGCTTAGAAATTTAGTCTTAGCAATTTAAACTTTGCTGGTTTCTTAGGCCCGGGGTTTGCTTTTAAAACATAACTGCAATTTAGTTAAAAATATAAACACAATGCATCTAATTTAATTATTTTTAACTGATTTGAAAACCTTGATATATTTTTATTTTTAAACTGTGTTTTATGTTATATAATTTCAAATGCAAGTATTGTTTAAAGTACAAATGCATAACATAATGAAGCAATTCTAATTTTAATATTTATATTTAATGAAATAAGAAACATGTATTTCTAAAACCCTATTTTCTAACTCCAAAGGAACTTAAATGCACTGAAAGAGTTTCACAAGGAATTGGTACTAGTGTGTACCAAACAAATAACTAGTGTTTAACAAAAAATTGTCTATTTTATGTTAAAAAATAGAATTTTGATAAAAAAGGCTTGTATATTTATCGAGAATGTACTAGCGCTAATAGATATTTGAGGAGGAAAGACGATCTAAAATTTATGCTTGTTTACGAAATTATTTAGCGTTTAAAAAAAAAAACATTTTTTCTTAACAAATGCAATCATGTTAGGATATGATTTCTGGAAAATGTACTTTTTTAGGTTAGACTTAGAAATTTAGTCTTAGCTATATTCTCTTTACAAGCTTTTAGGCCTAGCTTTAATTTTCTACGCATTGGAAAAATGTATTTCAGCGTATTCTAAGTAAAATTTTAGTCTTAAAAAAGTCCACCAGCTAGGAAATGGTTACTATTTTTATTTTGTAGTAAACTATATATATATTTTTGATAATTTTCCAAACAATTTGCATATGGAAAAAGCGTAGAAATTTAACCATATTGAGAAAATTTGGTTAAGTAGGCTTAGTGATAAGTTTAGGTTTAGCATGTAAGCTTGGTGAATGTGTCATTTGAAACTATAGAACATATTGTGTCTAGATCAGCTATGGAAAATGAAACGTATCGACTTGAAACGTTTCGTCACTGGAAAATCCACACGTCACTAAAGAAAAACTAGCGAAGGCTGGATTCTACTACATTCAACGTGGAGATGATGTACGATGTACAAGTGCCATGGAATCTTAGGCAACTGGAAATCAGGAAACGTACCAGAACTTGAACATGCCATATCCTTCCCACGCTGTCCATCGAGGGATAATTCACCATATGAAAAAAGTACCTCTCGCAAAAATGGGGCGTTCCACCTACGCCAAAAGCAACTACTGTCGCTGACAAATGCATCTCACCTGTACCTGAAGAAGACGACGTTTGTGACTGTCCCTCATGTGATAGATGGTACTGCTGTTAGACACTACAAATACGTAAGTTAGAACTTTTAATTAAATTATTTATACAAGTTGCAGAAGGTAGTTCGTTTCAACCCTTTAAATAAAATTGTTTATATCCCTTACGAAGATCGAATTAATTACAATTATATAGATAGATTACGATTATAACGGAATATATATAATGCCGAATTAGTCATAGAACCAATTTTACGTAATAATGTATTGCTTATTATAATATATAAAGTAAATTTAAATAACTTGTACTTTTTAACTATATTCTAGAAATTGAAAGAGTTCGGAAGCGCTTAAGAAAATAAAGCAATAAATTTATGGAGTTTGGGGATGGGTGGAACAAATTACGGATCTTCGTTTTTCCAACTGCTTCTCCGATGTACCCAAAAATGGACCAAAATGGACCAAAAGAACCCTAAAGGCGACCAAATTCACCATTTTCGGCCCTATGTACCCCATTTTGGACCAAAAGTACCCCAAACAGGACCTATTAGCTTTATTGCAATGTTAAACTCCCATAGAGATTCCCCTAAAAAGAAACAATTTGCGGTCCAATTTTGGGTACATGATAAGAAATTCTGGCGATTGGGGAAAAGCAAAGGGGTAAAATCCTGGAGAAAGCGGAGGGGTAAAGTCCATCCTCCAGAAATCTGCACGAGGAAAACTAATTCTGGAGAATGTGAAGAGCAGAGAGAATCTGGTGATTGGATATTCTGGTGATTGAGATATTAGAAAATATAGCCATAAATTTATGGAGTTTAGGGACGGGGAAAGGGGGGAGGAGTAAGCAGAGAGGATCTTGGTGATTGGAAATTCTGGTGAATGGAAACGATAAGAAAAAGCGATTGGGGAGGGGAGGTAGAGCAGATAGAATCTGGTGATTAAGAGGGGGAAGGGTGTGGGAGGAAGCAGAGAGGATCTTGCTGTTTCCATCTGGTGATTGAAATAAGATATCAGACTGATTATTTCAATCACCCAACGGTAATTCCCCTCTCTTGTAACTCATCGATTTTGTTTAAATTAAGGGATTAAGTAGACCTTCATGTAATTTAAAAAAACCGCAAAGCGAAAAAATGCGATGGGCTTTAGGTTTACCATGGCAACCGAAAGTGTTTTGACAATTAAAATATTACAGTTATCTATGTAAATTAATATGGCAAGATCAAAGATTCTACGGGTCCCCCTTTATGAATTTTTTTAAACAAAGGTAGTTAAATTTGGGTAAATATCTAATTTCGGGTAAATATCTAATTTTGGGTAAATATCTAATTTTGGGTAAATATCTAATTTTGGGTAAATATCTAATTTTGGGTAAATATCTAATTTTGGGTAAATATCTAATTTTGGGTAAATATCTAATTTTGGGTAAATATCTAATTTTGGGTAAATATAAAATTTCCCCCGGTTTGTCTCAATTACTTTCCTGATTGTGATTGGAGTCAAAGGATACTTTTCATCCTATAAGCAACAAATGTCATTTTAAATATTCAAAATGCATAAAATGAGCAACACCTACCTTGTCTTCTATTGCTGCCTTCTTTACGAACAGGATGAAGAACAACAGGTAGGCTATTTGAGCTACAGATTTGGCAATAAACGGTGCCAACCATAAGCTATTTTTCCTTGGAGCTAGATCAAAAATTGAACTGATGTTAACGCCTTTCTGTAACGTATTTATTGCTCTTTCATAATTGGGTATATTCAGATTACGACATCCAACTTCCTGAAGTCGTTAGACCAAAATCGCTCACTCTGCCGTTAAAACTTCGCCAAATTGTAAGGAAAAAATCGGCAAACTTTTTATGTCACACTTTGAGACAAAGCGAACAAACGAAATTTTGAGACGAGTTGACCGACAAAAATTGCAAATTGTGAACCTACCATAAAATGTTTAAAATATATTAAATATTTTAAGTTTAAATAAGCTTGGTAAAAATGAAATAAATTAAACTAATATTTATTATATTTTTTTTAAACAGATTTTGTCCTAAAATATAAATTATTATTTTTAAGTGATAGATTGCGGCAGCGCACTTGAAAGGCTTAGTGTTTGGGAATTTTTCGGGGAGACGCGGTAAATTCGAAATCTTAATATAAAATATTTTCAAAACTAAGTTATTCGTCGTTATATTTATTATTACATACTGTACATATTTTACAATTCGCTAGCGAAACGGGTATAGGTGGCGCTGCCGTCACTACCCCTGCAGCTTGGTTTTCCGGCGTATAGTGGTGATCAAAATCAAAACAAATCCAAGAAATATGGCGGTTCACATTAACGCTAGAGGTGGGAGAAGTTGTGCGGTCCCTTTGTGCAATAAAACTGCGCTTAAAAAACGTAAAACTGAAGAAAATAGTGAAGAACCAAAGCCAGGATTATCCTTTTATAAATTCCCAAGTTGTTAGAAACTTTTAATTGTATGGTTAACAAAGATAAAGTCGGGGAAAAGGCCTAGTAAGTGGGCTCAGATTTGTAGCGCCCATTTTACAGATGATGACTTCTTGGAAAGAAATGGTGAGATGCAAATATTAATTATTTTAAAATAAATTAATAGGAAAACTCATCAATAGATGGTAGATCTGTAAGAAGACAGTTGTAACGTGGAATTCTGATGTTTTCAAAATTTTATGGACTATTTTAATTTGATTAATAATTCTACCATCCAGAATTCCACGGTCGCTTAAAAAACTATATTTCTGGGCGCTGGTCACACAGAGATTTGGTTTTGGGTATTCGAGACTTGTCTGGCCAGGGAGTTCCAATCCCCACGCTCGACAGTGGAATGTTTCCATCCATTTCTGGCGTTCACGTTTCCCGTTACTACTATTTTGTTAGCTCCCATTCATTTTCAATCATTCTAAATAAAAGGTTGCCAACATTATAAAAGTTTGGAATAATTTATATACGTCACGTGCCAACAAAATTCGTTAGTTTAACAAGGATATAGATCGACTCTGTTTTACGTAAAACACGCGCGGAGGATTTGAAGTTTGTCTCGTGTACGAATTAGATTTTAAAAAGGAGAAAAGTCATTGAAGAGATTTTTTGAGATTAGGAAAAAAGGAGTTGGTTAATCTTCCTCTCGGATCGAAGAACTGCGATTAATAGCAGTCCCAAGTTTCTACATCTATTTGCACTGCTAAACTCTTGGCGAAGAAGTTCCATAATTGAAGATTGAACCCGCCAGTGTAATCGAAGACGTCAACTTGATACCCGACCGCTGAGGCCGGCACCCCGACATCGCCGTCGCTCAGTCAACCACAGGCCAAGTGTGTGACTGCTGTGTTCCTGAGAGTGAGCGGACCAAAGCTCCAACGTGTTACATCAGTAGCGTTTAATCCACCTCCTCTACATCTCGAAGTATAGTAATGCTATAAACTAAAAGCTATATCTCCTTAACATCCCAATTCGAGTCAGCACATCTCGCCTAAAGAGTGTGCGTTGTAAATTTTATATCCACTTAGTACAGCCTGCCTAACAGGTTTGTTTATTGTTCTAGATTTAAGTTTTATTTTAATAGTTAGTTAAATATCTAGGTGCACCGTAGTTTTAGTCTTAGGTAGTGTTGAATTATATTTTCCAAGTGTTTTATTATTAAATGTTTTAGTTGGCAACCTTTAAATCCATTTTAGTGTTTATTCCAAATCATACCCCTAGACAAAGCTTTATTTTTAATTTCTATTTTAACGTTGGCCCCAATAGTGAAAGCCAGACGTGTACCCGGATTTGTTTTAGGTTGTAGCGTGGGATTGTTTCTTCACGTCCAGATAGGCCATACCCCCAATAAGTTTCATTATTTAAGGTTATCATAGTATAATCATCGAGGTCTACCCAAAACTTCGCTACAAACTGGGGGTCCGTCCGGGATAAGGGTATTAAGGTATTGGAAATTCAAACCAGGCCTTTATCAGAAATCGCCCGTGCAAGGAAACGTTTCAATAATTTCCAGGAAGCCCGAACGTTTATTTTGCCAATATTTTAGATGGGGAATTTTAATCTCTCTTTCGGTTCAATTTATTTTTAATTCCTTGCTATTATTCTTCGTGGTTTATTCTATCTGATTTTAAAAAGTAGAACTGTCCATAAATGAATTTAATTTACCCCGTTTGCATTATCTCTCTCTCTTCGTGTTTTCTTGTTTAATTACATTAGAATGAATTTGCATTTATATATTCCCAATCAAGGTGTAAACAAATCTAGGCAAACCATGTCTGCTACTCAAAGTCATGTAGGGTCTCTTAGTAGTTCACCTACTACTATAAGAAATCCAAACGGCCCCAATCAGCAAAATTTGACGAATTTATTCGGAGGTTCAAGCTGCTCAAGTCTTGGTAATGGTTCAAACCATCCTCAACCTTTACTTTACCTCTTTTTTCCCCTATTAACCCTAGTTCGGCAATGAGTATACCAAGAACTTCTATTGTCACTAGTTCTGTCACTGATTCTAGTAGTAGTAACGGTAATCCTCTGGTAGTTACTATACCTAACGATGTTTTGACTCAAATTATGAACCAGTTAAATCAGTTATCGGCTTCTCAAGCGTCGCTTCAACGTGAGTTAGCCCAGATGCGAGCAGCGCCCATAATACCGCAACTCATTCCGGTAAGCATTTCACCACCCGCAGTGAACAGCGGAATTCCAGTCCCCGGTTAGGTAGCCGTTCCGTCCTCGGTGTTTCCCGGCGTTCCTCAAGCAATCTCGCAGGTTCCGTTAGCAACACTATACCCTTCCTCTAACTTTAACTCTGCGCCCGCTATTCCGAGCTCCCCTCAAGTTTCTGGCAACCAGATTTTGCCGTCTTCGCATATGCAGCCGCCCTTGATACCTGACGCTACCCAGCATATCGCGCAACCCCTTTTGCAAACAGGTGCGTATAACACCGTCCCCAGAGGTGTCCACACCACAACAACGTCAAGTATTTTTGCAAGTGGGAACGTACTCAACCATTCCCCATCCGCACCGTCAAACGTACAGTTTAGCGCCCATGTGTCTAATCCCCCATACGCGTACTCTCATCAGTCTATGCTATTTATGTATTCCACTCCGTTCGCTGCGCCTAGTTATACTGGGAAGAATACCGAGGCAGGGCCCAAAGAATTTTTGAGAAGAGCCAAACAAATGCGCCTCAGCAACAACGTGCCCGAAATAGTTTTTGGACAGCAATGGCTACCGGGTTTGTTAACTGGACCGGCTTTCGATTGGTACACGCAGCAAACCCCTTTTAATTCTTGGGATGAGTTAGAAAGCGCGCTTCGCGCTAGATTTGAAAGGCGTGGTAATGATGACCACGTAAAAGACAAAATTAGCGATCGTTTCCAGAAACTGCAAGAAAGCGTTAATGAATATTTAGAACAATTACAAAAACTTTTCGGTCAATTAATAGAACCCCTTTCTGAGCGCGAACAAATTAGAGCGGTACATAGAAACTTCCGCGACGAGATTAAAACCTATCTGGTTACTAAACGGTTCGAAACTTTACGGGAGTTAATTGATGATGCCCTCAATATTGATCGTTTCGCGAACAAAATTAAACGCAATGGTTCGGATAATCCCAATGAAAGTAGTAAGGGAAATTTAGTTACGAACAATAATTGGTCCCAGAAGAGTAATCGAAACTCGAATCAAACTAACCGGTCGAATAATGGATCATAAAACCGAAACCAAAACAATAATGGTAACGGAAATAATGGCAACTCAAGTAATTCTTGCTCCTACAACTCTAAGGGGAAAAGTACCTGGAATCCTACTTGCCACCAATGCGGTAAAAGCGGTCATATTCGGCCACAATGCCCAAATCTTAAGAAGGACATAACTCCTTCGGGAAACGGGACGGCGGGAGCTTCCACGAGGGCGGGGAGCATCCCCGCGCCATACTAAAGTCGACCTCGGCCAGTACGGAATCCAATGGCGCCACTCTTTTTAGTCTCTCCGGCGCAACCCAGGATTACTTAGACATTTATTAATCAACGGTTCCGTGCTTAGCATTAGTTGACCCTGGGTCCACCCATACTCTTCTCCATAGTGACTTTAGAGAAACCTTAGAAAATTTAGGCTTTCCAACTTCAGACACAAATTTAGCGCTTAAACAACCAGATGGGTCTTTATTACCTACTTCCGGTACCGTAATGGTACCCTTCTGTCTTCCCGGAAAGCAAGTTAGCTTTCAGGCGGTCTACGTGCCCAATTTAACTTAGTCCTGTATCTTGGGGAAAGCCATATTACGCTATACCGGTATGGTTGTAGATCACAAATTAGGTAATTAAAACCATGGACGGAGTCTTCGGCTCCTGATAACACTTATCCGCCGCTCTTGATGTTAGGTATTTCTGGTATGGACGCCCAAAGTAAACTTAAGCCAGAGCCGAGGTCTCCCAGTCCAAGTAATGCTATCCAAGTAAATGGTGGTCGAAGTTTGAGGCCAAGGGATCCCAATACAGGGAGGGTTAAGCGTTAACTTACGTTACGCTGTTCAACCACGCTAATACTATTTTATTCAAATATTTATTTTTGGGGCGACATTATTTATTTTTCTGGACTGTGTCCCCATTGTGTTTTAGTTTGCGCGCGCTGTAAATTTTGAGACGTCTCTGTAAATATATTACTTATTATCATAAACCTTATTACACATTCTTATATTACTATTATAGGCAACCTTAATTAACCTTATCTTAACACAGTTTTGGTCTTTATTTGTGGTCTCATGAGGACCTGAGACTTTAGCCGGGGTAATTTTGGTTGGGGTGCTAATCATCTAGAAACGTTTCCATTTACTAAACATTCTTCTACCTTAAACAATAGTTGTTATCAACTTTCAGATATAGATGATTGTTCCTTTCACGGATCAGGTATTTCTTACGCCAGTAGTTTTAATACGACTAGGCTAGAAGATTACGTAGATGAGGAAGGAATAAGGGAAGCTTTAAAGAAGACTGATTTAAATCCCGATGAATTAACGAAATTAGAGTTTACCGTTAACAAGTATAAGCCCATTTTCTCTATCGTACCTGGTCGAATGAAGGGTGTCAAACACTACATCGAAGTAAATACCGATACGCCTGTTTCAGCCCACCCTTATCGTTTTTCCCCCACCTAAACGTAAAATTATAGATGAAACTATTGAATAAATGATTGAATTAGACCTTATAGAGCCCTCTTGCGGTCCCTGGGCCAGTCCCGTTTTACTCGTCCGTTAGAAAGACGGAACTTGGCGTCTCGTGATAGACTACCGTGGTTTAAATAGTAAAACAGTACGAGACGTTCACCCATTACCCAGAATAGAGGATATACTCGAATCTATACATTAGCCGAAGTACATCACCACCCTAGATATGAGAGCGGGTTACTGGCAAGTAACTCTGCATGAAAAACATAGAGATTACGCCGCATTCGTGACCCATCGTGGCCTGTTCCGGCCTAAGGTTCTAATGTTTGGATTGACGAATGCTCCTTCAACGTTTCAAAGAATGGTCAACTCACTGTTTGGAGACCTGTCCGATAGAGGCGTTTGCGCCTATCTTGATGACTTGATAGTGGCGTCCGCCATATTTACCAGTCATCTCCAGACTTTAGAGGAAGTTTTCAACAGGCTTATGAAAGCCGGGCTTACTGTCAAGGCATCAAAGACGTAGTTTGGCATGCATGAATGTCGCATTTTAAGTCATATAGTTACTAACTCACGCATCCAGGTTGACCTGGAGAAAATTGCTGTTATGCGTAACTACCCAACCCCTAGAAATGTGAAAGAGTTGAGGCGCTTCCATGGGATGGCGTCGTATTATCGACGTTTCATTAAAGATTTATCGAAAATTTCAGGGCCGTTGACCGCGCTTTTTCACGCTGACGCGCGTTGGAAATGGGGTGCTGAGCAAGAAACTGCGTTTAATACACTCGAAGACGCACTATCCTGCGCCCCAATCTTAAGCACACCCGATTATGCCCACAAATTTACAGTGCATTGCGACGCATCAAGCCTAGGGTTGGGCGCTGTTTTAAGTCAGGTCATAGATCGCCAAACGAGGGTAATCCAATACGCGAGTCGGTCTCTGTCCGACGTCGGAAAAAAATATTCTGCCGTGTAGTGCGAGTGTTTAGGTGTAGTCTTTGCGGCGGAAAAATTTCGCCCATACGTGGAAGGGACACACTTCAAACTATACACAGATAATAGCGCTATTGGATGGCTGCACAAAGCACCCGATCCCACCGGTAAATTCGCGCGATGGAACGCGCGTTTGCAAGCTTTCGACTTTACCATCCACCACCTTCCAGGAAAAACTAACGTCTTAGTCGACGCTTTATCGCGTATAGAGAACGCCCCTTTAGACCCTACCGGTCATATATCCGCGTTGGAATCAGACGACCTTCCACCCCCTCTGATTACATTTGACAATTTCGAAATCATAACAGCCCAGCGCGCCGACGCGCAAATGGGCCCGCTCATTTCTTATTTAGAGAACAATAAAATATCACAAGATAAGGACCTACAAACTTGGATAGAAAAGGTAGTCCCACTTTGTGACATCAGGGAAAATTTTTTATTCAAAGACACTGGAGCTCGTGATATCGCGGGGTGGGACAATTTTAAAATTTGGGTAACACAGTCTCTTAAAGCTAGGATATTAAATCTGTACCACGACATCCCCTCCAGCGGTCATTTCGGTATAAAAAAGACAACTAAGCGGGTCCAAAGCCTATATACGTGGGAAGGGCGCACTTTGGACGTTGTAAACTACTGCCGTTCATGCAGCGTTTGTCAATCTCATAAGCCGCCCAAACCAAGTCCCTCCCGGACTTATGAAACCGAGTGACATTCCCCAACCATGAGATGTCATCTCGTTAGATTTAAAAGGGCCATATCCCCGCTCTAAACGTGGTTTTAAATAAATCCTTGTTATTCAGGATCATCTGACGAAATGGGTCGAAATTTTCCCTTTGAGAAACGCTACCGCGGCACCCATAGTAAAACATTTAGTTGACGACGTGTTCGCTAGATTCGGTTTGCCGTCCGTAATCGTAAGCGACAATGGGAAACAATCTGTTGGTTCTCTATTTACATCGGTTTGCAAGACCTTAGGAGTTACTTCTAGAAATACCTCTGTATATACCCCCCAATCAAACCCAACTGAAAGGTCCAACAGGACTATAGGTACCATGATTGCGTCGTTCGTTGGTAAATACCAACAAAATTGGGATCGTTCACTAGCCCAATACGCTATGTCCATAAAAACAGCGGTTCAAGATTCGACGGGTTTCACACCAGCCAACCAAATGTTTGGAAGGGAATTAAAACCTGTCTCCACCGTATTAGGGGAAAAAGATTTTTGCGTGGACGATATTTCATCGCGGGTCTATGGTTTATCTATTCAGAAAAAGGTCCGGGACGCGTACGAAACCGCCCGCGACCAAATGAAGAAAGCCCAGGCCGCGCAAAAAGAACAGTACGACAGGCATCACCGTGATGTCGAATATGAAGAGGGCGAGTTAGTCCTCAGGAAAGCGCATTATCTTTCCAGCGCTGTTGATCATTTTTCGGCGAAATTGGCCCCAAGATTTTTGGGTCCGTTTCGCGTTTCACACAAACTCTCAAAGTTAACGTACCGACTAGAAACTTTAAATAGAAAACCGTTATCGGGTACTTTTCATATTCGGGATTTGAAACCATTTAGAGAGAGAGAGAGCATTATAATCTAACTGATTCAGACGTTGTCACCCTAGGTTCATTAAAACCAGGGACGGAGTCTTCGGCTCCTGATAACTCTCATCTGCCGCTTTTGACGTTAGGTATTTCTGCTATGGACGCCCAAGTTAAACTTAAGCCAGGGCCGAGGTCTCCCAGTTCAAGTAATGATATCCAAGTAAATGGTGGCCGAAGTTTGAGGCCAAGGGATCCCAATACAGGGAAGGTTAAGCGTTAACTTACGTAACGCTGTTCAACCACGCTAATACTATTTTATACAAATAATTTTTTTTGGGGCGACATTATTTATTTTTCTGGACTGTGTTCCCATTGTGTTTTAGTTTGCGCGCGCTGTAAATTTTGAGACGTCTCTGTAAATATATTACTTATTATCATAAACCTTATTACACATTCTTATATAACTATTATAGGCAACCTTAATTAACCTTATCTTAACACAGTTTTGGTCTTTATTTGTGGTCTCATGAGGACCTGAGACTATAGCCGGGGGAGAGTTGTAACGTGGAATTCTGATGTTTTCAAAATTTTATGGACTATTTTAATTTTATTAATAATTCTACCATCCAGAATTCCACGGTCGCTTAAAAAACTATATTTCTGGGCGCTGGTCACTCAGAGATTGTGTTTTGGGTATTCGAGACTTGTCTGGCCAGGGAGTTCCGATCCCCACACTCGACCGTGGAATGTTTCCATCCATTTCTGGCGTTCACGTTTCCCGTTACTACTATTTTGTTAGCTCCCATTCATTTTCAATCATTCTAAATAAAAGGTTGCCAACATTATAAAATTTTGGAATAATATACATACGTAACGTGCCAACAAAATTCGTTAGTTTAACAAGGATATAGATCGACTCTGTTTTACGTAAAACACGCGCGGAGGATTTGAAGTTTGTCTCGTGTACGAATTAGATTTTAAAAAGGAGAAAAGTCATTGAAGAGATTTTTTTGAGATTAGGAAAAAAGGAGTTGGTTAATCTTCCTCTCGGATCGAAGAACTGCGATTAATAGCAGTCCCAAGTTTCTACATCTATTTGCACTGCTAAACTCTTGGCGAAGAAGTTCCATAATTGAAGATTGAACCCGCCAGTGTAATCGAAGACGTCAACTTGATACCCGACCGCTGAGGCCGGCACCCCGACATCGCCGTCGCTCAGTCAACCACAGGCCAAGTGTGTGACTGCTGTGTTCCTGAGAGTGAGCGGACCAAACCTCCAACGTGTTACATCAGTAGCGTTTAATCCACCTCCTCTACACTTAAGTATAGTTATGCTATAAACTAAAAGCTATATCTCCTTAACATCCCAATTCGAATCAGCACATCTCGCCTAACGAGTGTGTGTTGTAAATTTTATAACCACTTAGTACAGCCTGCCTAACAGGTTTGTTTATTGTTCTAGATTTAAGTTTTATTTTATTAGTTAGTTAAATATCTAGGTGCACCGTAGTTTTAGGTGGTGTGGAATTATATTTTCCAAGTGTTTTATTATTAAGGTTTTAGTTGGCAACCTTTAAGTCCATTTTAGTGTTTATTCCAAATCATACCCCTAGACAAAGCTTTATTTGTAATTTCTATTTTAACGTTGGCCCCAATAGTGAAAGCCAGACGTGTACCCGGATTTGTTTTAGGTTGTAGCGTGAGATTGTTTCTTCACGTCCAGATAGGCCATACCCCCAATAAGTTTCATTATTTTGGGTTATCATAGTATAATCATCGAGGTCTACCCAAAACTTCGCTACACGTTTGAAATGTAACGCCATACCCTCCCAAAAATTGCCATGTAAGCCAATTAAAGAATCAACCGAAGTTAGAATAAAAGAAAGAGCTCAACGTTACGTAAAGCGTTCTAAAGGTATTCTTATTTTATGGTAAACTTTTGTGAAATAATAAATAGAATAATAACATAAATTTAATTTTAAATCAAGCAGTTCTTTGTTCAACATCGCCAATAATAGATTCCATTGCTCCAAAAGTTGTTGAAAGCGCAAGTGAACCAGCTCCGGATGATAATGTTTTGTCATTATCGAACTTAGCTGTGCTATCTGAAGTAACAACTGAAGCTCAAGGAAAGGACCAATCTCACAAACCATCTAGAGTAGCGAATGCGTCTATTGGTGTTCAAGTTTATTTGGACCATGGGAAGTGTTTTACTGGGTCAAGAGTTGGAATTTCAAGCAATGGAATGAAAAATGCTGATTTTGTGTCTCTTACTGGCATTGGGAAAGGACTATTTGAAAGCCTTTCAAGTGAGGTTTTAGGGCTTGAAAACCAGAGCGAGCTCGCTAATTTTCTAATGCCTGTAAAAGATAGGGTGTTGTTAACCCTAATGAAGCTTTAGCGTTGAAATTGGCTGTTAATAATTTTTTTGGATAATTTAAAAAAATTAATAACAGACATATTCAACGCTAATATAATAAAAAATGCCCCAGAAATATAAAAGAGAAATGGATTAGTTTATAAAGAAAAGCCTTAACTAGTGTTACCTTATTTGAAGGGCATTAGTGAGAAGACAAAACGCCAGTTAAAAAAACACATTTTCATTCAAATAAATAGTAATTATTTAAATCTAGGCTCGATGTTGTTAAAAAATAAGCCTAAAATAAAAATAGAAAATGAAACAGGTATTGTTTATCAAATACCATGTGATTGTAATGAAGTATATGTAGGACAAACGATAAGAAAATTTAAAAAACGTCAAAACGAACATAAAGATAAGATAAAAACAGAGTCTTGAAAATGGAATAGCATGCCATTTAAAAAATAATTATAACCACATAATTGAATGGGAAAAATCAAAAATATTGACACGCGAAAATAATTGGTTAAAAAGGAATTTTAAAGAATCAGTGTACATTAAAAATAGAGGGAAGCTAAATTTAGATAGAGGACCATTAGACATAAAAAATTGGGGAGATTTTAAAATTAAATAGTAAGATTAGTAAAAAATTTAAATTAAACATGTATGTCGGTTTTTTTATATATATAAAAAATTGTAGAAATTTTTATAAGATTGTACGATTGTAATCAGAAGGATTTTTGGGACCTGACGAGGAACTAAGGTTCGAAAGCTTGTCCGCTTTTAAAAGTTTTTATTTTAAATAGTGTAAAATAAAAATTTTAGTATAACCAGTCATGAAGTATCGTGTCTCATCATTAAATAAAATTTTTTAAATATCTTAAAAATAACCATGACTAAAAGTCTTAAAATTAATAAATACAAAACTTATATTTCGCGATAAATTTAACACTTGAATTAACGCTAGTAACCTGTTTCCGCCATATTACTCTGCCTTTTAATTAGAGAGTACGGAAGACAGTGCTTGAACCAATATCTACTTGTACGTAACAAGTAAATTGATATTGAGAACGTGATACACCTATCGTCATTTGACGTTGGGGAAGACTGATTTCTAGGGGCAGAGCCATTTGGCATGAAATTTTAAAGAGATCTTCTGAGTGCAGATGGCGCCTTAGGTCAAATATTGTTTCGCTCTCAGCGTGACGATCGTCTGCTTTATTTTTAAGATGGCGAGGAACGTAAGTGGATTAATTTTCCCTATTACAGGATACGTTTCCTCCTTAAAAAATTTGCCAAATATAAGTCAGATTGATATTACCAATTATTACAAATCAAAAAATGATACGGAAAATCATTTTAAAAAAAGTTTTCGGTTTTTCGTGGAAGAATACATAGAAAGGAAAAGCTTATTATCGTTTACTGATAGGTAAGCCTTGTCATTCAAATGTAAACAATGTTACATGTAAATGTAAGTTAATAGAAATATTTAATTGTTTGCAGGAAAAATAACGTATTTTATGTGAAAGGAAAATGCTATAGGAGTCAAAGAGCTAGAGAATCTCCATACACAGTTGTTACAGCTTTGAATCTCCAAGAGGGAATTGTTTTGGATTCCTACTGTGAATGTGTTGCTGGATTAGGGGGAACGTGCAATCACCTGATGGCTTTACTAAGACTATTGGAATTTGTAAAAAGTGAAGAATTAAATTTTCAGGCACCAAATGCAAATGAAGCCACCCCCGTGTCTAAAACATCCTTAAAACAAACATGGAATAGGAAAAGAGGAGATAAAATCCAGCCGCTAAGGATAATTGATCTAAATTTTCAATCTCCAAAAGAGAATCAGGAGCCAAAAGCCATGAAGTGCAAAATATATGAGAGTAGAAAAACTACTAGGGAAAAAACAGATCTGGAACAAGCTGTTTCAAAACTTGGATCACATTTTGATTTTTTTGCAAATACATTACAACAGAACGTTGACTGGAAAGACACAATGTTTGGCTCTGCACCTAAAGGCTCACCGCTTACATATCAATTACAAATGGTTAATGGTGAAATCTTACACAACTTAGCAGCTTACAAACCTCAAATTTCAAAATTAAGTTATGAAAATATATCGCAAGTTGTCATACCAGGATATTTTACAACCTTTATCTTGTCAACTATGTTTTTCCCATTAAATGAGAAGGAATCGTCAGTTTTTGAGGTAATATTTTTAAAATTTCGTTTACTAAAACACATGGTAATTTAATTTTTGGTATAACAAATTTTAGGCTCTACAGCTGTCACAAGCAGAGTGCATAGATTTAGAAAAAGGCACAAGACTACAATCAAAATGTGAGGACTGGTTAGGTGCCAGAAAATTCCGGTTGACTTCGTCATCATTTGGAGCTGTTTGCGTAACCAAACGCAATGGATGTTGGACGGAAAAAGGTTTAAATAACATTATATTTCCTTCTGACATTGGAAACTTGAGGGCCGTGAAATATGGCACTAAAATGGAACCCATTGCTAGAGAAAGTTACATTAAACACATGCACAATTTGGGCCATAACGTTGAGGTACGGGAATGTGGCCTAATCGTATCTCCTAGTAGAATTTGGTTAGGTTCGTCACCAGATGGACTCGTTTATGACCCTAAAGAGGACCCCCCATTTGGTTTAATAGAAATTAAGGCTGCATATACACTTAAAGACTATAAGCCATCAGATGCAATTAAAGAAAAAGGTTCGTACATTACCATTGTAAATGGTAACCCACACCTTAACGAGTCCCATAAATATTTTAAACAGGTCATGGGCCAATTAGGTTTATCAGGGTTCACGTGGTGTGATTTTGTAGTGTATTTTGAAAAAGGTATTATCATTGAGCGAATTAAATTTGATACCGAATTATGGGATGAAATGTTAGAGAAGATTGATAACTTTTATTTTGGATTTATGCTTCCTAAACTAGCTGAAATGTGATATTGTGTATAAAAACCAAAGAAGCCTTATAATTCTAGTGATTTTTTTTGTACGTAAGGGTATTCAAAATGTGATAGTTGCATTGTTATCTGTGATTTGTTATAACAAATAAGTACGTCAATGCTTTTCCTATGAATACCCTTATTTACGAATACTATTCAAAGTGTAACTAATTACCATTAATATGTAATGAATTTAGAAATTTGCATTGCTGTGATACTAAATTTATGGTTTTTGGAAAAGTTACGGGTAAAATAAGTGTTAGTCGCTCACCAGTATTTCATTTGTACAAATATACAAATTTATTGATGATTTTAACTGAATTAAAAATGATGAAATGTGAAATATATTCATTTTTATTTACATATAACTTTCACTAAAATCTTCATCCTCGCTAACTGGTAAATAAATGTTCAAAATCACTCACAGTGTAATCGTCTAACTCATCAGCAGTAATATTTAAATCAATTGAAGAATCGCTTGCGATGAGCGGGTTTTGAAAATTCGTTAGCAGTGCCGCTACCGTCCACAATTGATTTATAACAGGCGCTAAAGTTATTGGGATAGGTCTATCAAAAATATGGTAATTTTTAATTCGATTAATTCGCCGCTCAACGTGTATT
Organism: Leiobunum rupestre; assembly: GCF_980474605.1. Lineage (NCBI taxonomy): Eukaryota > Metazoa > Arthropoda > Arachnida > Opiliones > Sclerosomatidae > Leiobunum > Leiobunum rupestre. The sequence continues at coordinate 2,345,836 of NC_143386.1, forward strand.
CTGAGCTTGGCAATTTTATGGGTCTCATTAACTTCCTCTTTGGAAAACTGATTGTTTTCTCTTAGAAAGGGGGGAATATTCAGTGTCACGTTAAGTGGTTTTAGTAAGTCTTCCAAAAGAAAACCTTTATCAGCCATCACTGAATCTTGGGGGGCAAAATCCATAGCAAGAAAGCCACTTTTTTTGGTTAGTTCTTTATCAGAAATATTTCCTGTGTAAAGAGCTGATACGAAGGTTAGTAGTAGTAAACTAAAACTTAGCACTTTTTTCCAAGATGGCCGCCAAGATGGCCACCAAAACAACCCCCCCACCCCCCAAAAATATTTTCCAAAAATTTTTGTCCTTGGAAAAATCGAAAATATTTTTGTTTTCAAATTTCACCTTGAAGATAATCTTTGACCTCGACGCCTGACACCTGTCAACAACCACTAAGCCTCGGTCTATCAAATCAACAAGTTTGGTCACGATCGGACAAGGTCGAACCGAGATATCGGCGGTAATGTGTGACCCCACCAAATACTTATGTTAATTTACTTTTGGTGTCATTTTTTCGTTTTTTTCGTTTTTTCGCCGTTTAAAATGTTAATTAGTTATTTGCGAGATGGGGAAACGAATTCGCGACCTTCGCTTTATACCCTTGGCGGTTTTGGCCCCACCCAAAATACTTTAAATAATTAAACTAATATAAATAAGTTTTCATTTTTCGCAAATATTTTATTATTTTAAAAACAATGCTAGTTTAAGTAATCAAAAAACACAATTAGTTATTGTAATATTTAATAACTATGATATTGCAATATATTTTTTTAAACATTTAACAAAATATGAAACACTAACAATAAAACTAAAAGCTAACAAATTAAATTAATAATAAAGAATTAAAGAAGGTTGTATAAATAATTTGAAGGCTGAAAAATATAAAAACACAAATGTTAAAAATATTTTAAGTGTATAATTAAAAATAATTATAATTACATCAATTCGTAGAAGGTATTTTTCCTCTTCGGTACAAAACGAGATGTCGGGTTGGAAATTCAGGCTAGAATTTATAAATATAAATAAATTAACCTATTAAAAATGAATATATCTAAAAAATATTTACCACAAGAATTCTTTTTGTTGCTCTATCATCGCACGAATAAAACACTGGTTTTGGTCTTAATCGCTTCGGAAGTATACAGTTCGAGAATGTCTGAATTAAAACAGATCGAATGTTGTTCAATGCCAACATGTTGAATTTGATCTAACATACGAAGTTCAGACTTTAAATTCTTGTGATTCCATCGCGAAATTTGACGAGTATTACAAAGAATAAACATTCTTACTACTCGAAGAGAAAAATTTTAAAGATCGCGGCAAAAGAAAGTACAGGCTTTAGATGTAATTCACCAGACATCTTGAGTTTAGATTTCTCCTGGTAAAATCCTTTACATTGAGATTTTATAGTTTAAGCCCGACTTTTATTTAAAAATTTAAAAATATTGTCTTTGGGAATAATTATTAATTTTTAATACAACGAAGGTTAACTAATTATCCCTATCCTTCTTAAACATGTTTTTATAAATTAATAAAAACAATTATATTCAATTTTTAAAAAAACAACCTAGTACAAAATGTACTTAGACATTTTTCAGTTAATATACTAATCAATTACAAAAACAAACATAAAACATTAAAGTTTAACAGATATTAGTATAAAAAAGTACATAGAATACATGAAAAAGAACCGAAAAAAAAACAGAAAGAATAATAAATAATCAATGGGTCGTTTGATATGTGCGATAGGTTGTATATATGCTCAAGTGTATATAGCGAAAGAGATGAAGAAACAAAAAAGATAGCGCAAGAGATGAAAAAAACAAAAAAGATAATAATAATAGAAAAACATTAAATCTAATACAAAGCGTACTAATATCATTTCTTGAAAACTTATTGGATAAAAAGATGAAAGCAAAATTTAATATAGAGAAAAAAGAACTTTACACCAATCCCAACATTAAATTAATAAAGCTAGTTAAAAAAGAAAAAGTAGATTATGAAATATTAAAAACAACCTCCACCGCCTGAATTAAATTAATAAAGCTAGTTGATTTGGAAAACATATTTAAACACTTAAACTTTCTAAAATAAAAACATTTAAAATAAAAAATATAAAACATTTTAAAAATTAAAACCTTTCACCAAAATAAACAAATTAAAAAATAAAAACACAAAAAAGTCTTTAAATAAAAACATTAAAATTTTATAAGGTTTGAGTCCTATTTCAAAAAATAAATAGTTTTAGTTTTTAAAAATAAATAAATTTTTGTAATTACCTTGAGTCGCAGTTGGAAAAGTTGCCGACGATCGTTAAATTTTGATTCGGTCGAGATAATTTGCAACTAAATAAAAATATTTATTTTAATTATTGTAATTATTTTTTTAAAATTAGTATTCCTTACTCTAAAGTTGTAACTATTTTAACTTCTTGTCGATCCAAATCATTAATAAAAAATAGAACGATCATGCCTAATTCCAAACGGATGTTATACCGTGTTAGGCGAAAGTCAGTGGTAATAGATAAATGTTTTTTTCGGAAAAAGGAAACTTGTTGTAATTGAAAGAGTATTAAAAGATCACGTTGAAGGCTCCTACGATTTTTATGTTGACGGAACCATGGGATCTTATTTAAATTTTTATATAGGCGCATATGTTTTCCAATTAGGCGTAAAATTTCGTAAGAAAACCAGCCTTCAAGAGAGGATTGAGTGTGGAACAATAAGCCGTCAAACTCAAAAGCCTCGTGGGGACAGACAAAATTAACAGAATGAACGTCAAATAGACAAGAATTGTTATTGATTCTTCTAGAAAAAACCGAAGCGAAAACAGCTGGTGATAATTTGAAAGAATTTTTTATAAAGGGACAGGCAAAAACAATTTTGTTAAAGGGTTCTATTAATGTTTTACACTCAAGAAAGACAGTTCTCATACAGTAATTTTCAACTCTAATTGAAATATCGTTAATTTTAAAAAGGTTATAATTCCTAACTTTACGTAAAGCTAAATATTTTAGTGAAAAAGGGTTAATAGCGAGAGGATGAGTAATCTTACCAGAAACAGTCAAAACTTCGCGAGAGCCCATGGTTTATAAAAGGAATACGTTGAAAATCATGCTTTTATAAGAAAGATTTCAGAATATTTAATTTTTACATCCTGATTTTAACCTGTTTTAAAATCAAGTCAAAAGACAATTTTTTATCAAATACACCCTGCAGAAATATAATTTTATCCATTCGTTTAAATTTTATACCTCGCAGAAATATATTTCTTCCCATAGAATTTTAAAACATCTAACCCTGTAATTACCAAAATTCTTACATCCATAATCGATTTTTAAAGCAAAATAATATTAAAACTCTTAGGGCGTTGTCTTTTTTGTCACGAAAATTAAATATAAAGTCCTTCAAAAAAATAATTAATAATTTTATATTTTTATACATGTCTACATATTTAAATTGTTATTCACAAACAATTTTAAATACCGTTGAAATACTGATAAATTATAACTAGGTTCTATCCTTGTAGTATTAATCACTTTAATATTCAAGGTTTTATATTTCGAAAAAAAATTAATGAAAAATACATTTGGTATAAAAGGGCAAAATTTTCTATTGAATCATAACAGGCTAAAATGGCTTCCACAAGTAATAGTCAAATCTCCGAGAGTCAGGTAGTTTCAGTTTTCGATAGTCCTGAACAAGAGATGTTATTAGAGTCTGACGAATCGGATGGGGACTATATTCAAGAGGTTCGTCGCATGTCAAACATCGAACAAGTTGGAATCGAACAATCAGTGAAAGTCAAGAAAGGGGGAGTGTCTTACGAAACTAAAACTCCGAGAAAAAAAGCGAGCGACAAGGGATTATATCTAGATATCCAGATATATTCATATAAAAACATCAAACATCTTCCCCAAGATGAACTCTGGAAGGGTGATTATAAGAGGGTGAAATTCTTAGCTAACACCCTATCCATGGATGTTATTCGAATAATAAACTCAACAAACAGGCTGAAAAAATTAATTGAGCAGACGGAAGGAAAAATTGTTGTTCCACCCACGAAGGCAAGTTAAACTCATTAATTAATTATTCGTAATAGTAATTAGAATAATATTTTAGACCTGGAAACGAAATTAGAACATGGAAGACTCCGACGAATACGATTCGGACTCTCAATTAGACTTTTCATCGTTAAACAGTTTTAATTATAAAAAGTTTTATAAAATTAAAAAATTAAGCCCTAGAAATTCAAAAAAGTGGAAATGTAAACAACTGGACATTGACCTAGATCTAATAGACTTAAACGAAATCCCCACACATTTATTTTTTACAGTATTTGAAAAGATTCTGTTTAAAATTATCAAATACGTAAGACAAGAAGCACCCGGTTTCGATTTCCTCAGATTTGCAATTCAATCGGAAAATTTAGAACATCCAATTAACATTAAATTTATTAAAATTGATCAGTTAACTGTTTCGCGAATATTTAACCATATAGCTCGCGTTGCTCAATCAAAAAAAGATTTCTTACTAGATGGAGAAATTAAATTTAGTATAATTCTTTTGAAATCCCCACAGAAAATGGGAAAAAAATTTTTATCTCTAAAAAATAGAGATATTATCGATCTTGATGCTTTTTTAAAAACTAAAGCCAATTTTTACTATATCAATAATATCGATAATTTGTGCGTAGCAAGAGCCCTTACAGTAGGAATAAAACTCTGTGAAATTGCCGAGTACAAAAAGAATAAACTTCCATTAACAACCGTTCTTAAAGAATATCGAACCTTAACACTCTTTCGTAGTAAATTACAAACTAAAGCCGCTAAGAAATTGCACGATGATGTAGGAATTGCTCGAGGCGCTGTAGAAATTGGTGATATAGCCAAATTTCAATCATATTTAGCCCCAAAGTATCAGATAATAATATTTAACGCCACGGAAAATTTTCAAATTTATTTCAAGGGTTTTCCCCCTGCCGAACACAAAATTCTACTTGTAAAAATTGGCACGCACGTTCATTTAGCTAAAAATCTTCATTCCATTTGGGGCGGTGTAGCTTCATGTTTAAATTGCGAAAAAATTTTTTATTCCACCACACATAGGAACAAACACCACTGTTTTTCTGCTTCAAATATAAAATGTAAAAGGTGTTTAGGTCGAGAATTTCACGAAATTTTAGAAATTCCTTTAATTCGATGTAAACTTTGCAATAGATATTTAAAACAAGGGGAATGTTATAGTTTTCACCTAAAAAATGAAACTTGCAAGCTTTTCCACAGATGCGAAAAATGCTGTGTTCAATTTGAAACTTCAAAAACTCACAAATGTGAAACAACTTGCGAGTCTTGTAAAATCGATCATCCTCCAAACCAACATTATGTTAAACAGTCGACATTTAAAAAGAATCCAAAATCCTATGTATATTTCGATATTGAAACCATAATCGAGAATAATGTGCATAAACCCATTCTCTTAGTGGCCCAAAGTGAAATTTTAAATCAGCCTGTGGAAACCACGGTTTTTGAAGGACAATATTGTGTAAATAACTTTCTCAATTTTTTGTTTCAACATGAAACTGTTTTACTTACGGATGGGAAACGAAAGCGAAAAACTATTAGACCAAAATTTACCAACCTCATCGTAATGGCCCATAATCTAAGATCTTTCGACGGAATGTTTATTATTTCTAAATTAATTAATCATGTCATTCCCGAGGTTATTTACGATGGAGCCAAGATACTAACTATTTATATTAAAGGGGTAGACATTCGTTTTGTAGATTCTTTGAACTATGTTAGTGCTCCTTTAAGACATTTTCCTAAAATGTTTTCTTTACCTCAATCTAAAGGATATTTTCCCTATATTTTTTGGACGAAAGACACTTTGAACTATTCAGGTAAAATTCCGGACGAAAAATACTTTGAACCCCATAAAATGAAAGAATTTGAATACCGAGAATTTAAAAATTGGTATTCACACAAACAGCTCGAACCGGTCTATTGTATTAAATCAGAATCCAGAGCGTATTGTCTTTTAGATTGTAATTTATTACGCTTAGCTATGCAGAAATTTCGCATCTTATATAAAGAACTAATTGAAATTGATATCAGTAATTATGGGGGTATCTCTCTTTCTGGGGCACTTAATAATGTATTTATTGACAAGTTTTTAGAACCATATACACTATGTACTATTCCTGCTATCGGTTTGGCAAGTAGACAGAATCAAAGCGAGATTGCATTAAAATATTTATCTTGGTACGAGAAGGAAAATAATTTAATTTTGCAAACTGTCAGAAGTTCAGGGGGAGAACAGTCTGTAGGACCGTATTTTGTAGATGGTTACTGTGAAAATCCACCCATAGTAATTGATGTAATGGGTGATTTCTGGCACGGTTGTCCAAAACATTTTTCTGGCTCGAGCTTTAATTCAATTGTCGGAAAAACATTCAAAGAAATTAGAGAAAGGGAATTAGACCGAAAAGAATTTATTGAACTAAATTTACCAAACCACACATATATTCAAATTTTTGAATGTGAGATATTAGAACTGTTGAGAAAAAATGTCGAGGCGAAAGCATTTTTTAATACAATTAAAATCATTCCTAAAATTAACCCTAGAGATTCGCTAGTGGGTGGCCGTGTAGAAACAATTAAACTGTATCATGAAGTAGAGCCCTTACTTGGAGAACAAATCCGATATTTTGACTTTTGTAGTCTGTACGCCTATTGTTTACAAAAAATGGAATACGGTTGTAAAAATGTTAAAGTTATCACACACAATTTTGATTATGCCCCAGACGCGTATTTTGGAATAATTAGTTGTCGAATACTCCCCCCCAGAGACCTCTACTTACCCGTTCTTCCATACCGATTTAATAAAAAACTTTATTATCCTTTATGCGGAAGTTGTGTAATAAATAATGACAGCAAATGTACCCACAGTATTGACGAACGCGCTATAACGGTAGTCTTACCCTCGGTGGAAATCTACTATTCAATAAAAGAATGTAACTACAAACTATTAGAAATTTTCGAAGTATATCACTATAGTATTACAACAAATTTTTTCAAAACATATATTGATATTTTTTTTAAAGCAAAAGTTAAAAATTCAGGATTTCCACCCAATATTAAAACATATCAAGAGCAAAAAGAGTATTTAGACGCGATATACGAAGCTGATGGAGTACGGTTAGAGCCTGAGGAAATTGTTGATAACCCATCCTTAAGAACTTCCGCGAAATTGGCGCAAAATTCGTTATATGGCAGAATGGCGTTAAGAATGGACAAATCATCAACTAAAATTATACATCGCTACTTCCAATTAACCGAGATTATAGCAGACACATCGAATAAATTAACAGACTTTCATTTAATCAACAACGATGTTGCCATGGTAAGCTATAAAAAAAAAGTGAGCTTGCGCCAACTTTTAGCAAAGGTAACGTTATTGTGGCTTCCTTTGTCACCAGTTACGGTCGTATTCATCTGCATAAGCTAATTAATAGGCTGGGGAAGCGTGTAATTTATTATGACACGGACGGAATAAAATTTACACATAAACCACACGAGTGGCTACCCCCCCTTGGTGGTAATTTAGGTGAACTTACGTGCGAGACTCCGAATTCATATATCACAAAATTCGTATCAACTGGACCAAAAAGCTACAGCTATAAACTTGAAAATAATCAGACAATTATAAAACTTAAAGGAATAACTCTTACCAGGGAAAACTCAGACATCATACATTTCGACGCCTTCAAACAAATGATTTTTGTGCCAAATACCGAGTTTAAGGTGAAAATTCCCTTTAACGTAATAAAAGATAAGTACAAAATGCTTTTACGTGTTGGCAACTTAAGTAAAACTTTCAAAAAGACTTTTTGTAAACGTGTGCTACAAGATAATATTTCCAGTGTTCCCTATGGATATTTAGAATGTGAAAATGGCGAATTGTAAAATAAAGTTGTCTTTTAATTATAAATCTAAAAATCATGTAACAAAAAAACTTGCAAAACAGGTGTCATTTAACCACATAGTTATCGTAAATGAAATCTCTTCCGAAAATCGAGTAAATACTTTATTTTTAAATAACCTAAGATTTAAACTTTTAACTTCCAAAATTGAATTTTTACTAAAAAACGGGAATTAATAGTTTTTTTTGGTGAAGTAGATATTATGATTTTATTTTTTATTCAAAATGTTATTTTTGTATGTTGTTTTGAAACTTTATATAACTGGTGAAGGGATAGTTTTGATAAGAAACATTAAACTTTAATAAAATAGTTTTTTAAATTTAAAAATGTGTTTATTTTTTCATATATTCTATAAAACAGACAATGTACTAACAAAATACGTAGTATGTTGTCTTTGTTTAAACAGTAATGTCTTATATAAAATTTCTTTCACCGTTTCGAATGATGGTATCAGGCCCTACTATGTCGGGCAAGTCAGCATGGACGAACTCACTAATTAGATGGAGGAATGAATTAATTGATAAACCTCCTATTAAAATTATTTATTGTTATTCGGTTTGGCAATCAGGTTACCACGATTTATCTCAGTTTTTAACCGATATAGAGTTTATTCAAGGACTTCCGCCAATGGACAGCGAGTTCTGGGAATCAAATAAAAATTCTTTACTTATTATTGACGATTTAGCAGACGAACTTTACAAAAATGATCAAATTGCGAAATTAGTTACCGTAGACAGTCATCATTATGAAATTTCAGTTGTATTAATCTCACAAACCCTATTTCCTCGAGGCAAACAATCTCGTTTAATCTCTCTTAATATGTCATATCTAAATCTGTTTAAATCTCCTCGAGATCTAAGTCAAATCCAATATCTGGCCAATCAAATATCTCCAAATAACACAAAAATAATTAAAATGGCCTACGATATGGCTACTGGAGAACCTTACAATTCGCTATTTATAGACACATCTGTAACCACTCCAGATAGCTTACGATTAAGATCGTACACATTTAATCAAAACGGACCACAAATGGTAGTTTTTTCCAATAATAAATAATTTACTATATTATTATCAAGTTCATTAAAGAAAATGACACCAAAAAAGACAGTACGTAAAAAAACTACTCCTATTGCAAATCCCTCTGACAGGTTTAAAACACACTATCCATATTTAAATTTATTGTATAAATCTAAAGGAGGGGTACGTAAAACTTTATTAGCTAACAGTTCTCCAAAGCAATTAAAAGCCTTACAAAGCGTTTGCAAAAACTTGAAAGGTGGTGGAATTATATTATCTAAAGCCAAAAAAAAACAACTTTCTAAATATAAAAAAACAATACGTTTCTTAGCCAGTCCGAAAATTTCGCAAAAAAAGAAGCGTGCTCTAATAATTCAGAAAGGTACGGGATTCTTCATACCGGCTTTATTAGGCTCTATTGTTCCTTTAATTGCCAATTTATTCAATAAAAGATAAAATGAAAAAAATGATTTTAGTTCCCGCCTCGAGTGTCGGACAAATATCTCAAGAAAATAAACAGCTTGTTTCTCCCCAGGAAACGTATTATAACTTATTAGATAATGAGTTGCAAAATATATTAACTTCTAATTTAAACAGCCGCTCTAAATTGCGAGAATTTCTAAAAATACTGAGCGAGGCCCGGGAAATGAGAAAAGCGATACCGGTACCTAAAGTTGAAATTACAAACTTTCAAGCCCCCGGACCTGTTGCTCCATTAAATTCCCCGTTCACCTCGCAAATTTATTCACCCTTCAAAACGCCCGAGGGAGTTAACGCTGGCGACGCTGCGGAGGTTCGTTTAAATACTATGACACGCAAAATGAAAGAATATCTCAGCGAGAGAGAAAACGATCAGAGTAGAAAATTCCCGAGTCTCTTAAAAAATGTAGAATCTTGGAAGAGGAAAGCATCTACGCCGATTGTTAAGCAACAAAAGACAATTACCGATGATAGAATGCGTAAACGATTAAGTCGAGAAAATGAAATATTTGAAGAATACTTAGAAAATACCGATATTGGAAGTCAATTAAGTCAGGAAGAGGATTGGGATCGAGAGCTGTCTTTGGAGGAGGGTGCTGTCGGTGGTGTTCCAATATCGCCGCAAAAAAAATTAAAATTACCATCCCCCCCAAAAAAATCGCCGAGGCCTAAAAGACAGACCCGCCCTCCTTCTCGTTGGCAAGAATAATAAAAAATGTGTAAAAATAATTATGTGTGAAATAAATAAACATTTTTTTTATTTTAAACAAATCGATTTATTTCGTTTCCACTCTTTCATCAAATGAATACATATATTCAACAACGCTAAACTATCGTTTCTTTTTAAATCGAAATTATACAATTCGTTAATTATTTTACTGTAAGAAATCCCCATACATCTCGAGGTTAGAAAATAAATCACATGTGGTCCGCAGTTTTGGCTTTTATTTGATTGAAATTTATGAGTATTGTGTCGAATACGCTTGCTATATCGCTCTAGCAAAAATCCATAGTCACGATGTGATCTTCCTAGAGAACAAAAAAAGTCCAGAGTGTCGCCCGATTTGTAAACAGCCGTCCAATGAGACCCTGGAAGCGTATCGGGATCGGTGTTGATTACGAAACAATATGATTTTTTTTTAATTGGAACTTTTGGTAATCTATTAGCGGGAAACACTCCGATAAATTTATCTCTCGAACGGGGGTCACACTTAAGTATAGCTTGGATTTGATTAGTATTCATCTTTCACGTCACTGTCAAAATGCATAATTTCTCATATTGATCTTTTGTTAAGTTGATTCCTCTGATAGATGGTTTTAAACTACCGTCTTCTTTTTTAAAATGTCGCACGTCAAAAGTTTCGTTACATTTTACAAGGTACGTGTCTCTTCCTAAATTAAAGGCTTTGTCGCAAATTCCAATATCTAAGCTGTATTCTGGACTTCTTTTTTTAAATTTCATCGCGGAGGAAACTATTGTGGCACTAACACCAAATATTACAATCGCGAGACCCAGGAGAATGTGAACTTTACCCATGGATAACAAATTGTTGAATAAAGACTGTAGCGCTTTACACTTGAATTTTAACTATTTCTTGAGCGTAAAAAGCTCCTTTAATTATATTGCCGGTCAAATCTTTCACAATATACATACAGGGATCTCTCGTAATTACTCTATGAATTTCAAATATTTCGGCTGTAAACGTTCCCTTGTATGCCTTATCAAATGTTGTTTTTGCAACTGCTAATCGAACTTTATCCCCAATTTTTAAACTTGCCTTTCCAATCATACTAAGATTGCCATAGTTTTTTTCCCAAATTGCCGATTCATTGTTTTTATTGACATCTTTAGGGGCGATTCCCGTTGTTGAATGTTTTCGAGCGTTATAAGCTTTTGCAATTAATGGTAGTTTATTAAGATAGTGTAAATCGCCGGTCTTGGTAATTATTTTAAAAATTTTAGATTTTACCGTGCGAACGAGTCTCTCGACCATAGAAGCTTTTTTCTCGGAGTACGTGAGGTAATGTTGTATGTTATAACGTTTTAAGAGAGCGCGAAATGGGGCGTTTCGAAATTCTGTCCCTGCGTCGGTACATAAATTAAGGGGTACCCGTTTTTTGAAAATCTCTCTAAAGGCCTTCACAATCTCGCTCGAGGTTTTATTTTTAATTGGCAGAATGAAAGCGAATTTGCTTAGAATGTCCTGAACTAATAACGTATAGCGGTACTTTTTATTAAAAGTTTGTAAAATAGGGAGGTCTAATAAATCGGCCATAAATGTCTCATCAATCGTCGTTACATATAATTTGTTACGTTTAAAATTTAACCTCCTAGCTCTGTGTTGTGTGTAGGTTGGTTGTTTACTGAGAAAATTTTTAATTTCTTTTTTCGAAATTTTGGGAAATTTTTTTCTTAAAGTAACACTGTCAGAATAACTGTATGGGTTTTCAACATCGTAATAAACTTTACTTAATTGTTTGTCTGTTTTTGACAACACCATCTTTAAATGTGTGAATAGAAATAATAAAAACAGATTATAGTAAAAGTTTTTATTTTAATAAATTAAATCGCATTTTAAGTTTGAAACATTTTGTACAATATCAAAATATAATTGACTTTCTACTATTAAGGGATCAAGTCCAAATTCCTTTTGGAATCTTACAACAATATGATCGTAGTTTAATTGGGGGATAGCTATTAATATCATATTTTCCACTCGGTCTTCAAAATTTGTGCTAAATCCTAGTTTACAAGAGACATCGTGAGCAATCGAAGATTTACAATGCGGATTCTCACAATTTTCGGTAATTTCAAACATTTTATCCGTAAGCTCATGTACAATTATGTCACGCATAATATTTTTTGCCGACAAAATTAAATTAATCTCCTGATCAATTGTATGTTTACAATGTTTTAATCTTTTCCACCCTGCTTGGTTGAGATTAAAACCATAATTTGTAGAATAGAAAAGATGATACAAATGGTTTTTTCCTCTGGCACAAGCACGCACATCCACGAGTTTTTCCTTTTGTCCCTTGAAACAGTCGATTTTTATCTTTGAACCTTCAAGCGGAAGCCAGGTGTGAAAACTAGCAACTTGGTCTTCAAAAAAATCAGTTATTTCCTTTTCGAATGTGAATAGAGATTGCCAGGCTTCTAAATTCAGTTCAAATTCGGCGCAAGTGTCTAGTCGGTAAATTTTGATGGATGGATTTACATATCCTAGCACCGTTACTTCTTGTTTGGGTGAGAGACTGTGAGTTCGAGACATCTTTACCACTACGATTTCGCGAAACAACTAATCAATCTTTGCCCTCGTTGATTGATTTTATTCCGTAATATACGTAACTTGACGCTCTTGGTTAATGACAAATCGGTTTTCGTATTCTCCAATAATAATTATGTTTTGAATATTAGTTAAGGGGGAAGCAAACTTCATTACCATACGTAAACTACCATTTCGTTGAATTGAGAGGTTGTTAGAGTTTGCCGAGGAATCGTAAGTTAAATCAAACGCGAATAATGTATTACCGTTTTTATAATTTTCGTAATCAATACAATTACCAGAGTTATTTCCAATTAAATCCATTGCCGAGAATAGTGAATAATACGACCGAGTATAGAGGTTTTTATTAAAATCTGGAGTTAGAGCAGTTTCTGGTATATTCTGGTCGTCTAATGAAAGTTGTAAGAACGAGAGATTATTATGGTTAAATTGAAAGGGATTTTCTCGACTAGACCCGTTGTAAGCAGAATTGTTTACCATTCCGATTATTACCCGATTTGGAATTTTACCTAAAAAAATATTTGACTTCACGAAATCGCTCGCGCCTGCTGAAATTGTCAGAGTTTTAACAACAGTTTGTGTTAGATCGTACAAAGCCCTCTGTTTGTGCAATATAGCATTATGTGCCAGCTGTAGATCTGGATTTACGATAATATGTTTAGCAGTAAGAACAGCGTCTTCGATAATTAATCTATATTTGATATTAACATCTTCTTGTGATATAATTATAAATTCATCGGAATTTTTCAAGAGTCGAATTCTTAAATTCACTTTGTTTAAAAGAAATTTGTCTATTTTACAAGAGTCTACATGAAGTCTTCCCATATATTCACAAAGTTTCGATCCCGCAATATCTTTACTTCTTTTTAAAATTCCATTATTTTTTTTATCTTTATGAACATCGTTAAACGCTAGCGTTGGGTCGCAAAACCCGTCTTCGTAATAGCCCTCGGCGGTTTTGTAAGATTGTTTGGCGCCTTTATCAAAATTTAAAACTGTTGCTAAATATGCTAAATATGGGTAGCAGTTGTTGCTAGATTGTACTAAAGTCTCATTCATAAACACGTCTATTTGGCTAAAAATAGAATGCAATGGAAGATTGCATAATGATACTTTTTTTTCGGCTGCAGGTATATCTATTAAAACACCGTTTTGTTCTTTTTTAACCCGAATTCGAATTTTAAGCATCAAGTTTGACATGTCAATATAATAATCTCCCCCGGGGATAGAAAAATCAATCTGTGTAGCATTAGACAAGGGAGCTATAGGGAAATAGTCTACAAATTTATTTCCCTCAATATTACCATTAATCAGGGGTTCGTTAAAAAGCTCCAACTCCGAACACATAGATTCAAATTGAGGCATAATGCTTTAGTCAAGAAAATCGGTTTTTGTTCTCTTGCGTTTTCTTTGCTTATTGCGTAATTTTGATTTGCGCTTCTTTACTCTTCGAGCTCCAGAGCCTTTCTGTGTATTTAATATGGTATCCCCGAGACTATTTAAAAGATTTGTTCCAGCAATTTTACTATTTTTTTTTAACGACTCCTTAAAATTTTGACCAGCAACAACATCGTCCATTATCCTTTTCCCCATAACCAACCCTTGAATACCGAGTGATTTAGCTACGGGTCGAAAAAGAGGTGTTACGAATCTTGCTAAACTTTTAAAAATTGCGCCAAATCCACGACCAGTCTGATATTGACTTCCTCGAAAGATGTTATATCCGCGTCCTGTTTGAACATAATGATGATAATATCTTTCCATGATGAGCTTGTTTTAAGTGTACTTTAGACTAAGCATCCAGTCTTTTAAATATTAATTTAATAATAGTCTTGCCTGTTTTATATGGCAGGAGTTCACCGTAATCCGACCTTAAAGAAATTTCTATAGTCTGTATTTGATCGTAGAGAACTGGAAAATGGTCTAAAAAATGAAATCTTTCAACCTGTGCTCGATTTTTATTTTCGTTTAATTTGATAATTCTCAGCAGGGGGGTATTAGTGTGTCCTGTTATTATAGGTTGTATAATATTTGTATAGACATAAATTCCGGATATTCCGTGGTTGAGATCTGCGGGGTACATGCCTATTTCGTTAAAAAGAGGCCTTTCAATTTGATTGTTTGAAAAACCTAACATTCTCCCGAGTTTGGGGTTATCTATTGGAAAGGTTAAAAAACTGTTTCCACCCAAACCTTTAACTGAAACTGTCGAATCTGAATTAAAATTAAACTCGAATTTAGCCCAACTCTGATGTGGCAATGATTGTTTCATTGCTAATAAAATATCATCAATAGTGTGGTACACACCAGTTGGAATTCGACAATGGAATTTGTCTACAATATTTAGTTTATTATTTTTACCATGTTCGTAATTGTGGAAATCAATATCACGTTTTTGTCGTCGACTATTCTCAACTCTGTTTAAATCATTTCGAAAAATTATAAAATTAGTCGTATTATCTATTTCTAATCTAATTTGAAGAGGGTCTAATGCTTTGCTTTTATAAACTGAGGATATATAATCTACTTTGTACTCAATTTGTAAGAGGTCTGCTAGAGGACCGAATATTTTAATTTCCAACCCACTCATTAATTCAATTTGAAAATAATAATTTCCATTTTCTTTGAAAATAAAAAAACCCGCCTTAAGTGAGATATGCGAATCAAAATATTTTTGAAGTTCATTCAAAATTTTGAAATGAAGAGATAACGGTATAAAATTCCCGCCTAAATCTTTATCAGCCTCGTAATAGTTTCGTTCAAACGTATAACTGTCATTTTCCCAGTTAGGGTGTTCGATTGGAATATTTTTATTGTACCTAAAATCTATAACCGATTCTTCATCTGACATAAATTTTTCCTCATACACTTTTAAAGGATTTTTACTGCTAATTACACCATTTTGAAATTCTGGCGCGTTTATATTAAAAATATTTGCTAATCTCCCAGTGAAGGCAATTTGTAGATCTCTAGGAAATGAAATTCTCAAGTAATGACCTCGATTTATTTCTTCTATTGCGTAACTAATTTCGTACCGATTTAAAGGGGGGAAGTTAGTCGCCTGTTGAATCTCGTTTTTTAATTGCCTATGCAAAGATAATGGGATAATATTTCCAAAATCATCTCTCTGACCTTCAAATAAAAAAGGTTGTATGATTGATACGGAATAGAAAGCCCAATCTTCCTGCTCAAATTGCGGTATTTTTGTTGTCTCAATACGTATGTCGATAAAATTAGTACGCGAATTAAAAGTAATATTATTTAAATTATTTAGCGGGCCAAATTTTTGAATACCCGTAAAATAAGTGTCTGTTGGAATTTTAAAAAGATCTGCTAATGGATTTTGAAATTTAATTTCCATTCCTACCGGTATTTCTAAATTAAAATATAAATTATCTTCATCATCGGAAGATATCGCTGTTTTTAATCCGTCAAACTGTCTTGGTTTACATCGTTCTAATAAATCACGTATAATTAAGTGTAATGTGAACGGTTGAATTTCATTATTATATTGTCTTTCTCCCTCATATCTGACCGCTTCAAAAACAATCGCGTAATTATTCCATTGTATTTGTTTAATAACAGGCTGAGATGGTGGCTTAATGGGTATTGGGAGAGAACTTGGTAGATTATTTTCTTCGGAAGGATTTAAATCTTCTGGTTGATTGACGTCTTCATTAATATTTAGAATTAAAGGTTCTGTTGGTAAAATGTTGTTTATATTTTCTTCTAGTTTAAAATTTGACTTTTCTTCTAAATTTGTTTTTGGTTCAAGTTTTGGTTTTTCCTCTTGTTTCACTTCTGGTTTTAGTTTCGGTTTCTTGTTAATTTTCTGTTTTTTTCTCCTGGGTTGTGCTTGTATTTCTTCCACGGGAATTTGTCGTGGTAAATATTTTTGTTGATATTTATTCACAACTAACGCCTTTTTAATTCGTACTTCGATAAAATTTGTTGCGTAAGTTAAGGAAATAGTTTTAGCGTGATTCGAGAGAGGATAATTAGAAAGATAATCACTGTCGACAAAATCATTTTCTCGAAATTCCAGAACAGATGCTAGGGGCGATGCTTGAGGTATTTTTACTTGCACATCTTTTTGTAACTGTATTTTTAATTTTGAACTGTCTTCGTTTTCGTCAACTTTTACCGTATTCATATGTATTTTTCCTTTAAGTGATTGATTGGCCTCAATAGTTTTAGCAAACTCGTTGAGTATATTATTTTGAAGAGATGTTGGAATATTATTCTTATTTCGATCTAGATCACCCTCGTAACGTTTTGGTGGAATTTCAATTTTAATATAATCCCATTGATTTTCTTCGGGTGAAATAACATCTGACACGTGCCCTACTTGGAAATGCGAATACTCATTTGTTATATTCGAATAAGTTTCAGGAAGAATTATTTCTGCTAATGCGCAAGACCATTTTTCATTATTAAAATTTAAAGGTTTTGCTAATTGAACTTTAAAGCTAGAAGGTGTATTTTCCGGGTAAATATCGGGTGATGCGTTCGAAGGTAGAAATACTACGAAACTTGACATCTTTATAATGACAGTTTCAGTTGGGCGACATCTCGTTTTATACTAATAAAAGATTTAGCGTGATAGATCGAAAGGATTGTGATTTGAACTTGAGACTGTTTGAATAACGTCCTGCAACGCTACCGATCTACCACGCTAAACCTTAACATGAAAGAGTTAAAATATCTATTTTTACGTAGGAAAAAAATAATCACAATATATTAGAAAATCATCTTTATTTTACATATTTTCAATCATTTGACAAGTTTGTTCAAGATTTTCCAAAACCTCAATGGGTGTTTCAACTTGATTAAGAGTTAAAATTTGATTATTTTTACAATATTCTTGAAAAAAAATAATTGCTTCCATCTGCTCATCAGATGGCATGACAAAGTCTGGTGGAAATACAACATTTGATTTTATTGTTGAATTTAAAGTTTCTTCGGACTTAATACCAGTTGTCTTTTTTTTACGTTGAATTTTCTTTGGAGTTCCAGTACCATTAACAAACTCGTTTAACCATTCTTGATGTTTTACGTTAAACTCGTTTAAATAATCAATAATTTGATCGTCTAATATTTCTTCTTTGGTTGTATATTCTGGTTTCTTTGAATGAAGACAATCGCAAACATCAATACGAATTTGATTTTTATAACTACTCGATAAGTGATCCATTAAGTGTTGTTTAAAAATTGTCTTGTCAAGACATTGTTCTTGACAAATCCAGCATTTAACACTAAAGTTTAAATTATCAAAGAAATTAAAAGCGTGTTTGCGACATGGCTCATTATAATAACAAGGATTCTCGGTAGGCGATTTGCATTTAATTTCTGGTTTCCCCATAAATAACTTCATTTTTTTAACCTTTAAAGAGCTCGATTTTTGAGACGTCTTACGCTTACACATATCCTTTGACTTTTAAATGTAAAAACAATTATTATTTATAGAAATAGTTATTATTGCAAGTTTAGACACGTTTATTAGCTGTTTAAAGTATTTTGGGTGGGGCCAAAACCGCCAAGGGTATAAAGCGAAGGTCGCGAATTCGTTTCCCCATCTCGCAAATAACTAATTAGCATTTTAAACGGCGAAAAAACGAAAAAAACGAAAAAATGACACCAAAAGTAAATTAACATAAGTATTTGGTGGGGTCACACATTACCGCCGATATCTCGGTTCGACCTTGTCCGATCGTGACCAAACTTGTTGATTTGATAGACCGAGGCTTAGTGGTTGTGTACAGGTGTCAGGCGTCGAGGTCAAAGATTATCTTCAAGGTGAAATTTGAGATTGAAAATATGTTTTTCGATTTTTCCAAGGACAAAAATTTTTGGAAAATATTTTTGGGGGGTGGGGGGGTTGTTTTGGTGGCCATCTTGGCGGCCATCTTGGAAAAAAGTGCTAAGTTTTAGTTTACTACTACTAAGGTTACATAACCTTCTGGACTGATGCCAATTAAACCTTTATAGGTGTTTGTTGATTTGTAGTTTGAATAAGTGGCTGTTTGTAACACTAAGGATTTGGGGACTTGACACTTGATCTCAGTGGCGTCGATCACGCACCGAGTACTTGGATATTTATCTTTGAACTCTGGCGGCATTGTAGCATCTATTTGCTGTCTGGTTTGCCAAATATTTATTTGGCCCAGTTGAAGGTACATGAAATTAATCCACGATATGCACGTAGCACTAATTGTGCTTTCTGAGACTTGAAATCTACGAGCCAAATCTTTGACAAATAAACCTAGTCGCATTCTCATTAGGACAATCAAAAACTGGTCTAAAACGTTCAATTTCCTAGGTCTTCCTGCTGGGGATGTTGAGTTTTCTTTAGTGTTTTTTCCTCTCCACCAAACTATATTTTCGCCATTTGGGCCCGGGTTTAAGAATTCGTAGAGTGCCATCAGCTTTGTATAATTTGGAATTCCGGTATAAAAATGTACATCTGAATCACTTTCTTTAATCATGTTTATACCAAACTTCGTTTTCATAAATTTATTTTCAAGATTTTGACATTTCGTTCTTTCTTCTTCCAACGATTGCTCTACTTCTTTAATTTTGTTTTCCATTATACTGATTCGCTTCTCTTGGAGCTTTACCGTCAAGCTTAGATCTGCGACCAATGCTTTCAAACGATTATTTTCTAATTCTAATGCATTTTCTTGACATAAGGAAACTGATCCTTTCACGGCCATCATTTCAACATCTTGATCTTCTGTCGACTTCGATAAACCCATATTTCGAGTTAACTCTAAGCTTTTGTCTTGATTAAATATTTCAGATGCTGTAGCGTTGGTACTGTCTTCATTAGGCAATGTCACATCTATTTCCATATTCGCTGATGGTATTATATCTCTGTCCGAGTTTTTATGTTCTTGGTCTTCAAATGGTTTCCATTTAAATTTCGATGGAACTACACCATCAAGAAGCCGTCGTTTATTGTTCGCTACGCTTTTCATGAAGTCAGTTTCATTAAAATGAAGGGAGCAAACAAAAATGTTCGATACTGAATTGTAAAGATAATCACGTCTTCTAATTTTTTGTATCCATAGCTTCCTATGCGGGTCGTTAGCAGGTACCCTATGATATGTCACCTAGATATAAAACCTTATTAGATAACCAGTTAATTCTTACATTATTTCCCTCTTGTCTTTCAGTACTTACTTTATTTCCAAGTTTATCCGTGGGTCCTTTTTGAGGGCAGTATAAAACCCCACAGTACCTCATATTCAATGTTTAACCGAGGCTTAACACTTATAACTATGTAATTTTGATATATAAATAAATAAACGGGCATGTAACTAATTTTCTACGTGCCTAAACGTATTGCGAACAATAAAATATATAAAAACACTTAAATTGATAATTATATATTAAGGAATAACCAAAAACGTTCTCTACTAGCTCTGAAAGGTATTAGCAGACAATGATTTCAGATAACCCAATCAAAAGCTGTATTTGTTTTTAAAAAAAAATCTGCCTGACACTGCCATCTATACCTCGGAAAATTAAAAAAAAAAATGTACTAAATGAATGCTGCCCCTAAAGCCAACTTTTCTGTATGTAATATGCGGATAGGTGTATTGTTTTGTACTGCAGCGTTCAGGTAGCGAAAAGGTCAGTCAAAATTGACTTCTCATTAGTGGCATCGTAGATAAAGAATCCTGTGACCCGAAGGAACTGAAGGGAAAGTCGCGTATTCTTAAAGTCATTTTCATAAATCACTCAGCGAATTTTGTTCCACCTTAAAAGCCTAGTTCACACTGGACACTTTGTAAACGTTTCAAAACTGTTTCGAAAGATCAAATTGAACATTTTCGGTGTCAATACGATAAATACTTTTGACTCCCAAATTTTACAATTTGATCTTTCAAAACCATTTTAAAACGTTTCCCAAATGTCTAATTGTGTGGAAAACTTTTCTTGATCAATAAATATTCTTCGCACCTAAATTAAGTGAAAAATTAAAGAGTGGAAAATAACATAGCCCGGCCAAGAAATTAACTTTTCGGCGATAAATGGCTACACTGGTAATTCCAAATTATACATAGGTTAAAGATACAAGGTTTGTCGTTGGAATTCATAACTATTTTTAACATATAAGCACCTCGAAGTAATTGTGTAACGTACAATGAAAAAAACAAAGGAAATTATATTGGGTGATCCCCACACTTTTGAAAATCTATCTGTAAAAAAAACTGCTTCCAACCGTTCACTGGCATTCAGTTTCTAACACCTAAATGGAAAACATTTGTGGATCTGGAGAGCGATGAAGAAGAGTGCCCATATTAAAATGAATTTACAATTTTTAATGGTAGAGGAAATCCTGTGAACAGTTCCATTTCCTCAAATTTAAAGTTAATCTTAAAAAAGTTTTATATATTTAACAATCAATAATTATTTATTAATGGTAGAGGAAATCCTGAATGCACAACAAATGTACCCATTGAAAATAAAGAGGATGAAACGACAGATTGTGAAGAGAAACTACCTCTAACTTATCAGTTGCCCAAGTTACCAAATCGTATCCAGGAAATGATCAGCGAAAAAAATCGCAAGGTTTGGAAA
Organism: Leiobunum rupestre; assembly: GCF_980474605.1. NCBI lineage: Eukaryota > Metazoa > Arthropoda > Arachnida > Opiliones > Sclerosomatidae > Leiobunum > Leiobunum rupestre. Next base: position 2,367,228 of record NC_143386.1, read on the forward strand.
TTTATGGAAACCAATTTGCACTCTTGTGTGAAGACATGAGCAGATATACACTGTAAGTTTGACATCAATATGTTGTAACTAAAAGTAAAGAATGAAAACACGACATTATTGCGTAAGTATGATGTTTATTTACAAAACCGACTAGTCAAGGCAACTGTAACGGTTTTTTAAAATCTACCTTTTAAATTGAAGGAAAGATCCAGGCTTATAAAATGTTTTCGCCATTTGAAAGATCATGAAAAATAAATAAGAAATGCAATTGCAATTTTGTTTCTATCTATAACAGGAAAAGACAAATGATGATTTATATTTTCTACGCGTTAGACTACCCTAGATAGCTGCTTAGGCGCAGCAGTGATTGACTGTTTATATGTGTTATTTACCTTATTTTGGTCTTGCTCAACTTCTCAAAAACTTCCTTGCGCTTCTAAAGATTTCAGCGTAAATCGGTTCGCGCATTTTATTTATTTTCGCTTTCGAGCGAACTAATAGTCCCTAAAATATCACAATGCGCGAGAATATTTTGACAAGTAGATCAAGGCCAAAAAAGTATTTATGAACAACCAATCACTGCAGTCGGGAAAAAGGACGAGTGCTATCAAGGGTAGTCTAACGCGTAGGGGCCAAGTAGAAAATAATTGAAAATACAAATAATTATCCCATTTTCTGTTAAAGATGGAAACAAAAATTACAAATGCTTTTATTCAGTGTAGCTCCCTTAGTAGCAACTTCTATGTTATGCTGTCGGTCGAACGTCGACAGTTGCTCGCGTGTATTGCGTGTTGGGAGCGATACGGTATATTTGCAGGTGCTGCATCTTAGAGAATTTAAAGCGTTTTCAAAGTAATTAAGGTATTAATCGATAAAGAATAAAAAGGGAATTTAAAAGAAAGGATTTAAATAAATAAGAATCAGCTAGGCTAATACCCAAGGAGCCACCTTAGGCCTTAGTCATCAAGCGACTTTTTAAAGACATTAGTTCAGGTGGCCATGTTACAATGCTTTAGAGGGTGGTGGCAAGCCCTGCGTACCACGCGAGCCAACAGCTCCCTACACTAACTATTAACTTTAACCTCAACAAGTTTTTATGGAAGGGGAAACCGTAGAGCTCAGGGGAAAACCCCTTTAACCAGTGGGGAGAGAACTTGCAAACTCAACGCAGAAGGAGTTGTTCCCAGTTTTAACCCATTGCCAGAAGCTGGGATCGAACCCGGCTCATCTTGCAGCGAGGCGAAATTGCTAACCACTCCACCACCGCACCTTTCAAATGGCAAACACATTTTATCAGCCTGGACCTTTCCTTTATATGTTTTTGTGACGAGTATGTTAGGGTGCTGTCTATTTTGGTTTATCGAAACCGATATTTACAGGATGGAAGTCACAAAGGTCCTGAATATGTAAGTATAATTAAAATTTTTAAGATATATTTAGAAAATATTATATTTTAATTATCAGTCTTGGCTTGAAAGTCTTAAAAAGAGATTTAAAAGAAGCTCGAAAAGAATTAACAAAGAATAGTCGTGTACAAGCAGCGATATTTTCTAAGAAAACAAAATATTCGAGTATATTTTACCATTTAGGTCAAAAATCTTACAGAAAAATCGCAGCTTTTGAAGAAGTTAAATAAACAGCTAGATGCAAAAAAGGACTGTTTCAGAGGAGAAATTAGTTGGTAAATATATCATTTTTGTCTGTATTTTTTTATTTTAAAAATTTTTTGGATGACCCTCCAGCTTGGATTCAAAAACAGGTTGGTTTAACGATAATGCCAATGAGGTTTATATGTTGTGCCGTATTTTGAATTAAAAGGCAAAAATATGTTAATATTTGTTTACTCAAAATGAATTTCTTTACGTACAAGTATCTTTGGAACTAAGGTCGTGAACGGTTTTCAAAATAAAAATCAAAGTAGCCTGCCATACATTCTTGGGAAGAAATAACAGACTTGGGAAAGTGTTTAATATTTAATTTTGAAATTTATTTTTTACCTTTTTTGGTTAACTTTAATTTGGGATGTATTGATATTTTTTCGGTTTATAAATGAAAATCAGTGTCTGCTTGATTCTACTACCATTACTTTTGAAGGAAGATTCAACCTTTCTCTTTATTTTCGACGTAAGCCGCTGAATTAATTGTATTTAACAGTTATAAGTTAACCTAGTTTTTAACCAACACTTACCACCTGAAGATCATGTGAATTCCGTTTTGCATTTGGAAGGATAAGAATATTTGGAAAAACCAACAAAAATGTTGTTGGAAACAGAGATTTTCAATGCCGGGAGTGTAGTTAAGGCTGAGTTCATATTTTAATTTCATATTATGTTTTTGGGATTGTGTATAGCCCCAAACTACGAAAAACGTTCAAATGTGTTCGAAAAGTGATTTTGAAAATTCCGCCTTAGCTTCATAAAATTACAGTGCCGGTTTAAAAAGGTCGTAAACAAGCTTTTTGTTTAGCTGTTTTTTATTTACCTGGTAAGCAATTCAATTTATAAGTATTTGGTGTTTTTTGGTTTCGATATAGTTTTCAGGTCCTATTCTGGGTAACAAAGGGAAAAAAAGGTTTATTTTACTCCTAACAAGGTTCTTATAAATTCCTTATGGTATGGAAATATCTCATAATAAGTAAACTAAAATGCTTTGTGTAGGATTAAAATGTTCCTAAAAAGGAAATAATTTAACTCTGAAAAAGGAGAGATATAAAACCTTAAAATGGTATTTCAATACCATGAATGGTTCGCCTGAAAACCTTTTAAGGAACTAAAATATTACCCAGAAGGTTAATTTGAATCCCGAAAAAGTATCAATAAATACCTAAAAATAGTTTGGACAAGCACCATAAGTAGGAAATATAAAAACTTCTTTAGGTACTAAGAAGATCCCAAGAAAGTTTTTTAACCCTTCAAATGTAAGATTATTTAATACCACGAAGTATGTAAAAATACCTTCCCAATGAGGTTTTTCCAGTACCAATATATAAAGGTATGCAACAGTACCCTATAAAAGAGGTATTTTCCAGTACCAATATAATTACGTTTATTTTATTGTATGCATTCGAAAATACTTTCGCAGGTATGAAAAGCTACTTTTATTTTTAACAGTGTAGAGTAAAGTGTTTTATATTGTGTTTAATAAAGATTTTCTTATTGATTAAAGACAAAGGGTTTTTTCCCTTCTATGTTACCCCATCTCTCTAATTTGAATCCCACTCCAAAGGTCACGACTCGCATTTGGTCACCGTCTTCCTCCGCCTTGTGGAAATAATATCGTTGAGCAAGTGCTAGAACATGCTTTACAACGTATTCATTACCTCAAACATATACAACATGCGTTATGAATTATCTCGATAAGTTGTAGGATATTTCGTCCTATCCGGGGTTATCATCCGAAAACTCACAAGAATTATCTCCGTAGCGAACACTGAGTGATAGATAGGGATAGTTGGATGCTCTGTCCTAACTTAACCGTAAACAAAAACCGTCAGCAATCGAAGCAACATATACGTTACATACAAACCAACGGATCTATTTATATTTATTAAATAGTTATATTGAAATTATCTTCAATTTAAATTAATAAGAATTAACTTTACATGAGCTTCTTTGAAACGTCCGAAATCTAGTGGTAGTGTTACATTTTGACTGCGCGAAAAGTTTCAAGCGTTTCAAATAAATGTTGTCAGGTTCTCCTTCGCAATTTCGAGCCTAAAATTAACGATTATTCACAAGGCCACGTTATATGGTAAAGTTTGCGATATTGAAAAGGGAAGGCGTAGCCGGCGAGTCGTCCCCAAGGTATATCAGCTAGGCTAACTTAAAAAGTAGATTTTTTGGTGCTGAGGTACCCATAAGTATAAGTAACTTTTAGACACCATACAGGTAAAACGGCTTGGTTTGTGATTAAACTTTTTATAGGGATTTTCGTTTATAGTTTAAATTAATTTCTTAGCCATATTATTTCTATTAAATTTGGCTGATTTCAATTTACACCAGGTAGAGATAGCATCTAGGCTCAGAAAACATTGACGTTGTTGTGCTAACCTCTTTTGAAATGACTTCGGTCCATGAAAAATGACATAAAATGGCGTCCATGCGAAGCGTTAGCTCGAGTTTCTTAAGCCTTGGTATTCTAGAAAATCAATGTGTCGAATAATAATACGTGTTAGCGTGGTGAAGCGTGGTGTAGTGGTTACAGGCGTTAGTATTCTATAACCATCACGTCCTAACGAGGTGGGTTCGAATCTAGTTCGGATGGGTTTCATTTCGATAACATAATAATTATAAATGAAATTTAATTTACTTAGTTTATTACTCAAATTTAAAATCAATGAGGACTTTCTATCATTTCTTTAAATTTCTTGTACATTGTTGTCGTGAACAGCGAAATAAAAGACGCGAACTTTTCCGACATAAAAACCGGTAAACCTTTTTCCTCTTATTTCAAAACAGAACTGGCCGTTAATTTATTTTTACACGCGCAAAAAATAACACCTTTTTTAACAGCAACCAAAAACTCACTTTCACGCGCGCGTGCGCTATATAAACATTTGAAAACGAATATAGGTACCTGTACTATACAAAATTACGATGTGTACAACCGAACATTCCGCCCGCCTTGAAATAACGAATTTCAAATGAGATAGTAAAAGTCCGAAAAGTTACATTTGCATACATAAATAACCCTTAGTAAACAGTTTGAATACAATTAAAATCAGTCTAGTGGTAACTGGCATAATTTAACTATGGGTCTTTTCAGTGATTTGTCAGAGGTTCTGACAGTTACGACGCGAACTTGATTGTCTTGTCCTGGATGAAGTTCAGTGATTCTTGCCATTCTCCACTTGGTTGGAGGTAAATCTTCATCTTTGAGCAAGACCAAGTCGCCGACTCGTAGATTCGGTTTTGGTGTAGTCCACTTTGGACGTTGTAGAAGGCGAGAGAGGAATTCATTTCGCCAACGGTTCCAAAAGTGCTGCAGTACTTGTTGGCCCAATTGCCAACATGACAGGTGGTTGACGTTTTCAGAAGTGAGATCGGGTTCGGGTATTGCGGTGAGCGCATCTCCGATTAGGAAATGTCCAGGTGTCAACGCATTGAAGTCGTTTGGATCCGAGCTTAACGCCGTTAAAGGACGTGAATTTAAGCAAGCTTCGATTTGGCAAAGAAGCGTTTGCATTTCTTCAAAGTTTAGACCCATGGTGCCAAGAACTCGTTTCAGATGATACTTGACGGACTTCACCCCGGCTTCCCAGAGGCCTCCAAAATGTGGCGCTGCAGGCGGGTTGAAGTGCCAATTAATTCCTTCGTCTGCGAGCCATCGTGATACTTGATCGTTGTTGTTTGTAGAGACTATGAATTTGATGAATGTTTTCATCTCTCGATCGACTCCTGTAAAGTTGGTTCCACAGTCGCTGTAAATGTCGGCGCATTTTCCTCGTCGAGCAACAAAGCGTTTCAATGCTGCCAAAAATGCTTCGGTGGTCATGTCACTGACAAGTTCAAGATGAATTGATCTTGTGGTAAAGCAAGCGAAGACGGCAATGTATCCCTTAAACCTGAGGTGAGTTCGTCCCTTCATTAGTTTAAGGGTAAATGGTCCTGCGTAGTCGACTCCACACTTCAAAAATGGCCGAGCAGGATTTACTCTCGCTGGTAGTAAATCGCCCATAAGTTGCTTTACAGTGACTGCCTGCTGTCGTACACATGAAACACATCTTCTGATATGGAAACGTATGGCATCACGAAGACCGACGATCCAATAACGTTTCTGTAAGACAGAAGTTAGTAGTTGAGCACCTCCGTGAAAATGTTTTTCGTGCTCGTGTTGTATTAGAAGTTCTGTTAATTTGCTCTGTCTCGGTAACAGTGCCGGATGCCTTTGTTCGTATGGTAAGTTGGAGTGGCAAAGTCTGCCACCAACTCTAAGAATCCCATCTTGATCGATGTACGGACGCATCGAAAGGATTTTACTTTTCCGTGGTAATTCTTTGTTTTGTTTAAGGCAAGCTATCTCTTCGTTAAAACTGTTGCTTTGGACGACCCGAATCCAATGGGATAGCGCCTTTTCGTTCTCTTCCTTCGATAAAGGTCCAGTAATCCTCAATTCTGTCGCATTTCGCGAATTGAAGACAAAACGTAGAATGTAGGCGGTGATATGAATGAGTTTTTTAAGCGCTGAAAATTTGGAAAGGAGCGTGAAATCCATTTGATGATGTGTTACTAACGAAATAATTCGTCTTTCCTCGGATAAACATTCATTTGGCTCTGAGAGTTCATGTAGTTCTTGCGTTGTTGCGGCGAAAATAAGGCACTGCGGTCCATGCCACCAGAGACCATGATTTCCCAGTTCGCTAGCGGATATTCCTCGAGAAGCGCAATCTGCAGGGTTGCTATCTCCTGAAATGTGATGCCATTGCGCTCTCGGTAGTTTCTCGTGGATTTCTGACACTCGATTGGCTACGAACGTTTTCCAACGTTGCGGTGGAGCTTTCAACCAAGCTAGGACGATTGTTGAGTCCAACCAGCAATGAACATCAGCTATATCCAATCTCAATGACTCCCTGATCAGTTGAATCAGAGAAGCCAAAAGTAATGCACCAGATAATTCCAGTCTCGGAAGTGTGATTTGTTTGAGCGGAGCGACTCTTGTTTTCGCAGCGATCAGTTGTATTTTGATTTGTCCATTGTTATTCACCGTCTTCAGGTATACGGCAGCTGCGTACGCTTTCTCCGATGCGTCACAAAATCCATGCAGGCTAATGTCTGTAGCATTAGCTTGCGAAATGTGCCGTTGAACCGTAATGTTTTCAATTTCTGGTAAATCGGTTCGAAACGACCTCCATTTAGCTTCAAGTGGTTGGGGAAGTTGCTCATCCCAATTCAATTTTAGCTGCCACATTTCCTGTAACATCAGTTTCGCTCGAACGGTTACTGGTGCCAACAGTCCCAGAGGATCGAATATCCTTGCTGTATCCGAAAGAATCGTACGTTTAGTGATTGAACTTCTTGACGCTGGAGAAGTAACCATAAACGAGAAATTATCAGCCGAAGGAGTCCAATATAGGCCGAGAGTCTTGACTGATTCGTCGTTCTCGATGCATAGTGGCTTTTGTAAATACTTCATGTTGGCTGGTAATGTATCCAATAATGCAGCTTCATTCGACGCCCATTTCCTTATTTCAAATCCTGCTTGAGATGTAGCTTGAATGATTTCTGACTGAAGTCTTAAAACGTTCTCAATCGATTCGTCTCCTGTCATTAGATCGTCCATGTAGAAGTCATTTTGTAAAGCCGAAGATGCCAACGGAAGTGTCTCTTTCACGTCATGGCCGAGTTGCTTCAAGACTTTAGTTGCTAGGTATGGCGCTGATGCGGTTCCATATGTAACCGTTAGCAAACGGTATTCGAGCAAGGGTTCGTGTGAGTTGTTTCGCCAAACAATTCTTTGAAGATCGGAGTCGTCTGGATGTACTCTAATTTGACGAAACATTTTGGCAAGGTCTGCTTTCATTACAATGCGATGTTGACGAAAGCGAATAAGGAGGTTGACCAAATCATCTTGAAGTTTTGGCCCCACTAGCAGATGATCGTTTAGGGAAACTCCAGTTGTAGATTTGGCAGAGGCGTCGAACACCACACGAACTCTCGTGGTGGTACTGTCTTCTTTGAATACCGCATGATGAGGCACGTAGTAAGATGGATTGGTTTCGATTTTTATTTCATTCGAGGGAATGAGTTCCATATGTCCAAGGGCAATGTATTCCCCCATGAACTTGCGGTACTCCTCATAGAGATTCGGGTTAACACGTAGACGTCGTTCTAAGTGAGAGAATCGACGGATTGCCATTTGTTTAGAATCTCCAAGTTTTGGTGCATCGTTTATCTTTGGTAATCGTACAGTGAATCTTCCTGTAGAGTCACGTGTATGTGATTCTTCAAAGTTCTTTTCACATTGAATTTCTGTTGGAGATAGTATTCTTCGAGGCTGGATGTCTTCTAGCTCCCAAAGATGTTTCAAATCTGCTTCCAATGTACAATGGTGGACCTTTATTTTCGAACTTCTTCCGGCCATCAGCAATGGACCGGAAACTGCCCATCCGAAAAGAGTATTAAAGGCACCTGGAAGACCTTCTTTCCCCTTGCAAATGCCATCTTGTAAGAGCTCTAGATACACGTCAGCACCTAGTAAAATATCCACTTGTCCAGGGCTATGAAAAGTTGGATCAGCAAGTGTTAAGCCTTTCAAGTGTAGACAATTTCCAGGATCGAACGGACTGTTAGGTAAATAATCCGTGACCTTTTTCAGGACGATTGCCTCGACGATGACCTCCGACGTGTTAATGATATTTGACTGAATATTAGCCATGACACTGCCTTGAGAGGTGTTCATTCCGGTTGCTCCAATTCCGTCAACTGAGACGTTGAAACGTGTTCGCTTCAATCTTAGTTTCCTCGTGAATTGTTCCGTGATGAAACTGGCTTGAGAACCCGAGTCCAGAAGCGCTCGGGCTGGATAAAGTTGCTCGTCAAGTCCCTTGACTTGGACCATTGCGGTTGCCAAGATAACTTGGGTTGATCCAATTATTTCACGAGATGGGCATGAAACTACACCGGAGGTTGCCTTCGTCTTCGTTAATTCCTTCTCTTGATGTAGAAGTGTGTTATGTCGTGCGTTGCATTTCCTACAATGACCAGATTTGCAGTCATTGCTTTGATGACCGGTTCGTAAGCAATTGAAACACATGGCACTCCTCTTGACCATGTTCCAACGCTCGTCCGAAGATGCATTCAGAAAATTGGTACATTTGTATACAGAGTGTGTTTCGTTGCAAAAGTGACACGTCTCGCTCAGAGCACCATGATGAGCCTTTGTACTCGGTCTTTGATGTAATGGAGGCTTCGACTTGATTGCAGTAGTTGTAGGCGGAGCTGCTGCTAAGGCTCTGGCCCGTTGTTCAAGAAATGTAACGAGATCCTCGAAAGTTGGTCTTTCGGTCCCCCTCAGGGAAAGTTCCCATTGTCGGCGAGATTCTGAATCCAGTTTTTCCTTTACAAGATGAAGTAGTATGGAGTCCCAATGTTGTACTGGTTCTTTGAGAACCTTGAGCGCCCTTATGCATTCGGCGGTGGTATCGATGAGCGTTCGTAAAGCGGATGAAGATTCTTGGATGACGTTAGTTTGACTGAAGAGACGTTTTACGTGTGCATCGATGATTTCCCGGGTATTGTTGAACCGATTGTTTAAGATATCCCAAGCTTCCAGATAATTAGCGTCAGTTACCGGAATAGATTGGACTAGGAGCGCTGCTTCGTTTCGTAATGATGACTTCAAATACTGAAACTTCTGAGCTCCGGTGAGCGATTCGTTGTTGTGTACGGTGGCCGTGAAGAGATCATGAAATGGAAGCCAATCAACGTAACCACCGCTGAATGATGGAAGTTCCAGCTTAGGTAAACGTACATCACTAGCTGGTCTGACTTGTCTCACTGGAATGTTTGCTGCTCTTTCATTTGATTCAGTGACGAGTAGGATTGTCAGATCTTCGAGTCGAGCGATTAGGGGGTTGTATTCATCTTCGTGATCCGCGAAATCGTCGTCGTCGGGATCGATATTTGCAACTACGGCATCGTGAACCTCATCCAAGTCTTTCGATAGTTTTTCCACCTTGTCTACATACAGCTTCAAGGCGACGTCAGATAGATTCGTTGCTGTTTGACCCACCGCATTTTCAATCCTGGTGATCTGTCCCTTGATAGCTGCTCTTCTTCTCACCAGAACATCCATGATGACTTATGTTGATTCGTTTACGATCGGGATATGATCGATGGTTTAAACGGTTTCCAACGGAGAATCCACGCTAATTTTCACTGTCTCTCACGGAAAGATAGCCGATTCGATGATTAGTTGAGGAACATAATCAAGTTGACGAATGTATCCGGCTCGACGGACCAAAAAATGTCGTGAACAGCGAAATAATAGACGCGAACTTTTCCGACATAAAAACCGGTAAACCTTTTTCCTCTTATTTCAAAACAGAACTGGCCGTTAATTTATTTTTACACGCGCAAAAAATAACACCTTTTTTAACAGCAACCAAAAACTCACTTTCACGCGCGCGTGCGCTATATAAACATTTGAAAACGAATATAGGTACCTGTACTATACAAAATTACGATGTGTACAACCGAACAATTGTAATCACTTCACTATTTGTACTATGTTAATTAAAAGCATATTTTGACGTTAAAATGTAAAAGATTTTGGATTTTTTAAATATTTCCCCGGAGAATAACCTTAATTTATACCCCACTGTTGATTTCGGAAAATACTCGGATAGAAGGTTTTCTAAAAACGAACAATACCTTTTTCACCATCTTTATGATAGTGAAATCAATGATTTGTCGAATAGCATAAATGTTATGTTACGTATGACTGCGAGTAAATCAGTAAGTCTATTCCTGTTAATTTTTCTCTGAATCAAATGGATGGTAATAACAAAGAACAAGAAGCTAGTTTGTTTGCTTACATGCAAAGTATGCGAGGTACCAAGTAACACAGGAATTGGGTATAAACGTTTTGGCGAATCTAAAAGTATATGTTTTCAGTATGGTTTGCTACGTTGAACCCAGCAGAGTACGACTGGTTGGAACTTCATGATCATTTGCGATCTTTTTACCCGTTGAAAGTAAAATCTCTCGAAATTCCAGTTGGTTAATTACGCAATAACGATCTTAATGCTGTAACACAACATTACCATAACCAAGAACGTATATTTATATATAACAACGTCGAACAAAAGACATCGCTTGGGCCAAAATTTAATCGGTTTCAAAATTACTCCATCCTAAAATGCATGTGCAGAGCGCGCTTGAACTAGAAACGGTTTTAACCGCGCTCCGCGCGTGTTTTTTTTGGGCGGAGTTATTCTGTAACCAATTAAATCATGGCATCAGGCGCCAATTTGATCGTTCAAACAAGGATCCTATATGTTAGATATATGATCCTAGGTTCAACGTTCTTATTATAACCGGGCGACGGTAGGTACCTCGACTTTTATATAACCGGGTAACGGTAGGTACCTCATTTTTTATATAACCAGGCAACGGTAGTCATTGGACTAGTGCCATATATTTGTCTAACCCATGTGACTGTGGGACCGGATAATATAAGAACCCTTGTAAAAACATTCGCTTAGTCGGAGTTGTGGCGTACTTCTTTGATATCAAGTGGCTGGAGACCAGTTTATTTCAAGTCGGTCAGTTCTCGATAATTTACTGTCCAAATACGGCCAAATATTCGTCTACTATATACTTTGGTCAAAATCAAGACAGAAAGTGGTTTCGTACTGCGACATAAATTCAATGGATGTATAATGAAAAGCAAATGTCATTGGACTAGCGCCGTATATTCGTCTAATTCATTGTGGGATGATATAAATTGGCTGCAGAGATTGATTTATTGGAATTTAATCAAATATTCGTTTACTATACACCAGTTGGATATGCAAAATAAAAAAGGTCTATAGAATTGAGCGATTGCAGAAATTGGAATTCTTATGAGCTTACAAAATTGGTACACTATTTTCTGTGAGAGAAACCTATCTAGAAAAATTTGTGATAATTCCTTATTACAACTGTTTGTTTTGTCTTTTGACTGTCTAAATTTTTAATTCACACAATCAAGGCAGCAAACTAATGAAATTTATCAATTACACCGCAACATGAAAAGCGTTGTCTTTTATTTTACAGATTCTCGTATTGGAGTTTAACAGAGGCTTTTATTGGGACATATGTGCGATTTCAACAATCAAAATATATGTATTTTAGTGTTCGTTTAAAATGTTACACGCCTTCTTTGGTTATATTAATAATTCCAAGGTGCCTTTCGTTTCATTTCTAAAAATTGTTCTAATGAAGAAATCCAGTTCAAGACAATACTTTAAGTAAAGTAATAAAAATAATATTTAGCTTAGCTAATGCTTTATGTACCTCTGTTGGCTTAAGTCAACTAGCGAATTATAAAGCCAAGTGCCTGGCCTTAGTGTATAAATGCAGGTTTTTCTTTTAATTCTGGCTGAAAGTCAGTGGGTTTGTTGAATAACGAGGTGGCACCAAAATATTTATTAAATATGGTACAATGTTAAAATTAAGTTTAAAATCATTTTAATTTATAGATAGAATAGAATTAAATAAAATGGAGAAATAAGTTACTATATGCAAGTTGCTAAAGAACTTCATAATTTCACCCAAAATGTATTTATGGTTTGATATGAAAAGTGCCATTGTACTAATTTTGAAAACTTATTTTATTTTTGGAACGACAAAATTTATCAAAAAATTATATATATTTCAATATTGAATCTGGAACTGTTTTGATTTATAACCATGAAAAAGTTATCTCTGAAAGAGATCATTTTAAATGTTTTATATTTCATAGTTTGTGGATTTTTACTTAATAGAACTTTTGTCATCTGTTTATGTTATAATTTTATAAACAATGACATTTTTATCTTAATGTACGTATTTGAAATTCAATTTATTACAGTTTATATATCAGTACATGAGCTATTTGATGCTACTTGGACACCAAATAAATAACTCATAACAAAATATAACCTTTTATGAGGAGATATATTTTATCTTAAAAGGAAAACCCTGTTCATTATTGCTTACATTATAATCTAGTACAATGGTTCTGAAACTTTTTTCATTTTATTTCTCAGTTTAGAAGAAGGGACAGATATTATAGGAAAAAGGTTAGCTACGCTGAGGAAAAAGGAGATATATAGGTAACCCTGGGCATTTTACTGCGGCTAAGAAGGGACAGGTATTAGAGAAGATAGTATCAATTGAAAACGCCCTAACTGGCATCCCACCTAATGACATCTAATTAAGTGGCATCGTACCAAGGGACATTGTCCTAAGTAGAATCGTAACTAGTGGCATCGCCCTAAGTGGCATTGTACCTAATCTGGTACTGAAATCTGGTGTGTATTGAGAGGGGAGTTTTGCTTTTCAGCCTATATATATAACGGCCTTTACATACTAAGTAGGCAAACTTTACCCGTATTTCAAAATTAAATTTTAGTTATGGTAGTGTTATTACTATTTACATGTTTCATTTAAATACAAAATATATCCCCATTAAATGAATCGATAATTCTATATTATAACGTTAAAAATATATAGTCCCACTAGTAGGGACATTTTCAACATTGTCTTGCGTCATCACAATAGCTTTATTAGTGCACAATATTTTTAGGAAAAATTATTTCTCAGAGGTAGATTAAAATTGGTAACGTTACCGTAAGATTATCTTGGCAACTCTAAAGTGCCGACGTGCCATACCGTAATTGGAAAATGGTAAGGCTTTTGAAATTTACTCCTTACGTCATCCAGCACGCACTGGCCCACGAATCAACGTTTTTATTCTATTATAAATTCTTTTCAATCCTAATTCAAAATAGGAGTGTACTAACCAAAATTTAATTTTGAAATTCGGGTAAAGTTTGCCTACTTAGTATGTAAAGGCCGTTATATATATAGGCTGAAAAGCAAAACTCCCCTCTCAATACACACCAGATTTCAGTACCAGATTAGGTACAATGCCACTTAGGGCGATGCCACTAGGTACGATTCCGTTTAGTGCGATGTCACTAAGTACTATACCATTTAGGGCGATGCCACTAGGTACGATTCTACTTAGGACAATGTCCCTTGGTACGATGCCACTTAATTAGATGTCATTAGGTGGGATGCCAGTTAGGGCGTTTTCAATTGATACTATCTTCTCTAATACCTGTCCCTTCTTAGCCGCAGTAAAATGCCCAGGGTTACCTATACAGGGTCTTTTTTTTTTGCTCGGAAAAGTGTTTTTTTTCAAAAACTATTTATAGTACCGATTTCAAATTTGGAAGGTCAATTCTCTATACCGGGGGACATCAGTTTGAGAAATTTGAGCGTTTTCGGTAATGTTTTTCACCAATTTTGAAAAATTATTTTTCGACCACTAGGTGCGCGATAAAAAATTTCTATTATAAAGTTGTAGGCCGTCATCGAAAACCCTTAAAAATTGTTCACTCGACGAAAAACAACTTATTTATCAGTGAAAATTCGAGCTTGAAAAATTTACAAGTTGGTGAAGCCAAATTACGATTGTTTGAAACGATAATTGAAAAGGGAACAAGTCAAATACAAACGTAGTAGAGTTTTCACACTTGAAAAAATGTACACGTTTGGTTTTTAAATGCAGATATTTTATTCACATAAATTTTTACAAAACATTTTCAATAATATCACCATTGGCTGCAACACAGGTTTGTGCGCGGACAATTAAGTTCTCAAACGCTTTCTCTACCATTTCTGGTGTGACGTCTCGGCAAGCACTGATTATTCGTCTAATGAGTTCCTCCCTAGTTTCAATGGGCGTGGCGTATACCTTTGCTTTAACGAATCCCCAGAGAAAATAATCCAGCGGTGTTAGGTCAGGTGACCTTGCTGGCCAATGCACTGGACCATTTCTCCCTATCCACCTTTCAGGAAACTCGTTGTTGAGGTGCTCAGTTACTTGCCGGGAAAAATGCGGAGGGGCGCCATCTTGCTGAAACCACAACTGACGTCTTTCAGCCAATGGAAGGTCGTCGATTGCGTCACTCAGTTCGTTCTGTAGAAAATGTAAATACCTTTGGCCGTTGAGGTTCGTCGGCAGGAAAAAGGGACCAATCAAACGGTTTCCAACAAGTCCAACCCAAACATTGACCCGTTCAAATTGAACCTGGTGATGATATTCAAAACCCCAATGTGGGTTGATGTCAGACCAAAGATGGCTGTTTTGATGATTAAAGGGCCCATCTCTAGAAAATGATGCTTCGTCGGAGAACAAAACATGGCGCAAAAATTGTCTATCTTCTTGGACAGCATTTAGTAACCAGTTGCTAAATTCATAACGTCTTTGATGGTCTCCGTCAATTAGTCCTTGGTGGAGCGTAGCTCTGTATGGGTGATAGCGATTCTTACGAAGAATTTTCCACACACGATTTGCAGAACAACCCAAATCAGCAGCGGCGTTAGCGCAACTGTGACGAGGATATGCCACAAAGTACGCGAGTACATTGTTCTCGAAGTCTAAATCCGGTTGACCCAATCCGCGAAACCTAGGTTGCAAGTTACCAAATTGATTGAAATCGTGAATTGCTCGTCTTACTGTATTTACAGATGGTGCTCCATTTGGATGTCTTTCTGCGAAGATTTCAGTCACTCTTCTAAGGTTTTGCGCTGCTTCTCCATAGTAAATGGCAACTATCTCGGTACGCTCAGCTACTGAATAACGAGGCGTTGTTCGAAATATTATCAAACACTGATAATAATCTCCCAAAGTTTTCCTTTAAATACCCAATGCATGTTTAGGATTGACCTATAGCCTCGTGTTTTTTAAATCCGGTCGTTTTTTTAACCAAAGTTTCAACTGGATTAGGTAATTCGGTTTCAATTATCGTTTCAAACAATCGTAATTTGGCTTCACCAACTTGTAAATTTTTCAAGCTCGAATTTTCACTGATAAATAAATTGTTTTTCGTCGAGTCAACAATTTTTAAGGGTTTTCGATGACGGCCTACAACTTTATAATAGAAATTTTTTATCTCGCACCTAGTGGTCGAAAAATAATTTTTCAAAATTGGTGAAAAACATTACCGAAAACGCTCAAATTTCTCAAACTGATGTCCCCCGGTATAGAGAATTGACCTTCCAAATTTGAAATCGGTACTATAAATAGTTTTTGAAAAAAAACACTTTTCCGAGCAAAAAAAAAGACCCTGTATATCTCCTTTTTCCTCAGCGTAGCTGACCTTTTTCCTATAATATCTTTCATACCTATGTCTTGATTCACGTGTATCATTTCCACATCCGCCGGAAACGCCAAATATCATTTTTGACAACTTTTTTAATAATGATGTTACGCCCCTGAAACCTACATTTTTGGATTCACAAGGGTCGATTCATATTTAGAAAGTGTCATTGTTATCCGGCTACGTCGAACGGCTGCTAAGATATGGCCTATCGAACATTCGGAAAATTCTAAAATGCCTAATATATATATATATATATATATATATGCTTATTGTGTTACCCGCAATGAAACGACGAAAGTTGTTTTTTTCCTCAACCTTAAGATATTATTTCTCGGTCGCCTCGAGCATTTTAGAATTTTACGAATGAGACCCGAATGTTTGATAGGCCATATCTTAGCAGCCGTTCGACGTAGCCGGATGACAAAAACAAATTCACCCCTAGATGACCCGTATTTTAAATAATTTAATTTACAAATGTTTCCCTTGAGCTCGTAAATTATCTTATATTAACATAGGAATTAGAGTTTGAGCCCTAATATTTGACCATTAATCTGGAAAAAAAGGAGTTTTGAAACCAAAGAAAATGAGTAAAAAACCCAAACTCAAGAGCGTGAGTTAAAAACATAAAATTTGTTGTTGCAATACTTGATATGTACTATATTTGCAATCGCAATTAGAAATATGACTAAGGTAAAGACTTTTTGTATGACCATTCTTTAAATTGATTGAAAATAGGCTCCTTAATGCTGTGAATTATAATTTAAACCTAGCCATGCGAGCGACTTTTACCAGAAACCTAACAATCTCCATTTTTTATACTTTTGAGAAAGCTTTTGTTTCGAAACTTTTATCTTGTAATACATTTGAAATAAACCAAATGAAATTCAATGCAAATAATGCGCTTAAGCGTCTTTAAATTGAAAAGTTTGGAAATAACTATTCAAACTTTATAATTTGTTTTAAATCGTTTCGACGTCCTTCTGGGGAAAGTTTTGCGATCAAGAGCTGTAAAATAAAAAATCCTCTGGAGGTTAAATGGATAATTTTCAGAACTGACTTATCAGCTTGGTGAAATGCTGCAACGCACTGAAGAACTTAGACTATTAAGAGTTTAAGTGCTTTTAAAGCACTGAAACGTTTTCTTTTTTATCATTTGCAGTACCTTACTTAATGTAAAATTTTAGACATCATAAAACATAATCCATTATCTACACTTGGATAATTTAGTTTGGGAGTTAAAATTGGGAGTTGGTCTTCAGAATATAATTTGTGTGTAATGGGCCTACATTTTAAATTAAGTTAGAAGAAACCACCTATGGACTGTGAGAAGGATGATAAAATACGCGAAAAGTAGATTAGTCCTTTATTTAAAAGGGATAATATAGCTAATTACTAAACAAATTTTAAGAAATTAAAAAAACTTACTAATAACTCGTACCAATAGGTCTTTGAGCAATCAAAAAACGCGAATCTCGGAGCAAAAAGATCTTCGAGTATAAACTACATAAAAACAAAATAAAATATCCTGAAATTCCGACGGTATACCGGTTTCGTTCTATTTGGAACTTATCAGTACCGTGCGGGAAATCTGGTGGGCGACTGTAATATATAAAAGAGAAACTAAGCATAAACATTAAAAATTTCAAAACGCGTTGCAAAGCAACGGAAAGCCGAAAAGGGGGGGAGTGTGGTGGAGAATAGTATATGTATACGATAAGTTAAGTTAGAAGAAACCACCAATGGACTGTGAGAAGGATGATAAAATACGCGAAAAAGTAGATTAGTCCATAATTAAAAGGGATAATATAAAATAAAAAAACTTACTTATAACTCGTACCAATAGGTCTTCGAGCAAACAAAAAACGCAAATCTCGGATCAAATAGATCGAGTTATTAGTAAGTTTTTATTTTCAAATTTGTTTAGGATTTTGCTATATTATCCCTTTTAATAATGGACTAATCTACTATTTCGCGTATTTTATCATCCTTTACATTTTAAAGCGTTTTTAAAGTAATTCCTAATTACATAAAAGATATTTATAAGGTTTTCTTAAAGATCTTTTTGGCTTTTCGTCGTCAAACACTTAACGCTTTATGGCTTACACTTAGAACCTTTCTACAATGTGAACTATAATCACCACTGGTTTCACCTTAGTCATTAACTTATCTTCCTTATAACATGTGGTTTTAAACCTTTTGTGGTATTAATTCGTAACGTTTTTGGGTGGATGAGTTAATTAATAATTTCCATTCGATTTCTGTGTTTAGCCATAAGGGTTTGCCAAAATGAAACTATTGTTCGATTCTAAAAGCAAGTAAAAGTTATATTTTTCACAAAACATCTCAAAAATTATTTTTTGTTTAATCTTTTTAAGAATCTATGATAAAATATTAAAGTAATAATTAAATATCACGAAGTTAACAATTTATTCGAAATTTTTCATAGGAGCCACAAGAAAATATTTGTTTGTTTCCTCCAGTCTTGTTCTTTCACCCGCAAACGATTATTTCAATTGATTTAAGTGAATTTTCTTTGGACGCTATCGGTGCGTTTTCTTTAATGTTTTAACCAATAAAAATTATACTTCTCATCAGAAATGTGTCTAATGTTGACTTTTTTAATCAAGTTATACGTCTAATGAATATTGAAGTACACTCTGTTCGAAAAGTCTTCGGCCGTGGTGATTTTTGCACTAAATTAAATTTTTCTCGAAATCTATAGTAGATACGACGGGGGAACCATTGACTTGTTTTATTTAAAAAAGATTTTATCTCATAATCTTTTTTTATTTTTCGCAAAACATGCAAATACAGGGGTGAAACGCAAAATGTCATTTTCGACAACTTTTTAAATATTATGGCTACGAACCTGAAATATGCATTTTGGGAATCAGAGGGGTCGATTCATATTTAGAAAGTGTAATTGTTTGCTCACTGAGACCAACGGTTGAAAAGATATGGCGTTTGGAAGATTTTATCAAGATTCGAAAAATACGAAACTGCATACATAGTCCCAATTGTCCACATTTACTAAAGACCACCGAGTTTCAACAACGTTTTAAAAAAATAACTGCAAATCATATATTAAGTTTAAAAAACGCTATGATTTCGTAGCACCCAAAGATTTGCATAGGGATTATTTTAAACCGGGAATGTCTTGTTATCAAACCTTTTCCTTAAAAGGAAATCTTCCGTTTTAATGGATATGGTATTTACGCTTTGAGCAGTGGCGGACTGACCATAGACTGGGCGTTCCCGATGGCAGGTGGGCCCCATGATAAGTTTGGTCAGTGGGCCCCCTTAAACCTTACACAATATTCCAACCAAACTTTCAATATTAAATTATAATATCACTCAATAAAACTAAAACTGAACCTAACCCTATATTTCGGGGTAGGGTATGTTCCCCCCCCCCCTGGATACGCCTGTGGTATTGGGTGGGTCCCCTTTGTCTCTTGGCAGTTCACATTTTTAGACCCAGTCCGCCACTGGCTTTAAGGAATTAAATGAATACGACAATTGTTTTTGGGAGAGGTATTTTAATGTTTTCGCGATGTTAGGCTTAACTAGATTTTGGATATAAAATACACGCAGCCGTTAGGTTCCAATATTTATTTCCAAACTAAAAACTCTTTTCAAATTTTCGGTCTTACGCTTGGTATTCGCGCTCTCTTTTTTAAAGTCACGCGCCCTATCTAAAAACGTTTTAAAGAGCACGCAAAAACATTACAGGTATTGTCATAAGTTAATGATACCTGTAAGAAGACAAATGGCTATGCAAGCTACGGCAGATATGTTGGTCCATATTGACCTATACTATCTCCGAACTCGGTATCAATCTAGCCTTAACATACATATGTCAACTGCCAAAGCAAACGTATTTCTAATCCCGTTTGGTGTAAGGCTAGCTTGAAATGCTGCAAGCGAAATAGTTTTCGGTATTCCACTTTGTATATTCGTTCCCCCCGCAGAGGCAAGAATCGTCTCCCCTTCCACCCCACTAAGATTCGCCTACTACTATTTGCCAATCTTGACCGCACAGCTGCGCTGGCTCCGAGATATTTCTTAAATTCTCAATTTTCACGGAAATCGAAGAGACAGGTTTGACGTCACGTTTTCTAGGAAGAGATACCACCTCTTAAGTGATTGTTTGTCTATTTAGACGAATCATTGACTTATGAGATTGTTAATTGGGTGGTCATAGTCCGTGGACGAAAGCAGCGGATATTTTCGCAACGTGAACCAACGCAATTACTCCAGAAACATAACACGAACCAAAACAAGTGGGCGTTTCTCAGTTAATGTTTGGGGCTGTTTAGGAAATGGACAAGCTGGTATTTTAAGACACGTAATCGGCCGCCTAAACGCGCAATCGTATATTGCAATTCTAAGGGATTCTATGATACCTTCGCTAGCGGCTATATACGGTTTCGAAGGCGCTGGAAGGTGAGTATTTCTATATATTTTTGTTTACTCGCCGAGGTAGTATTTTAACCTTTCTAGTTTTATATAAGGGTCTTTTTCATGCAAGACAATTGTCCGGCTCATACTGCTAGGGCAACGAGAGCGTTCCTAGAGGCTGAAGATGTGGAACTTCTCGACTGGCCGCCTTTGTCTCCCGACCTCAACCCAATGGAAAACCTCTGGTCGAGAATTACTTATCTGATGGAGCGTAGGATTCCAAACAGTGTCGAGGATTTAAAAAATATGGTCAACGATGCTTTTAACCCCTTTGCCCGCGGTATATTTAAGACCGCTAACAAATTCCTTCCGTCGAAGGTTAACAGAGTGCGTAAGGAGGAGAGGAGACGCAATTCCTTATTAATTTTTACCTTTGATATTGTATTTTGTTTAATTTCCCCAGAATTAACAAACACAGTTAAGAAATCTAACTTTTGTCTCTTGTAATTTACTCTATTTATGCCAAGTTCTTAATTATTTATGATCCCTATTATCCAATAATTGTTTCTATACTTTGACGTGGCCTTGTTTTAATTTAGCTGCTACGTAACTGCTTTAACTTTGGTAATATTACGAGCGCGCGCTTAAGGCGAGATTAAACTCGGATTTTCATGTGCGCGTTCATACTGCTCGTTTCAAAACTATTCTAATAAAGCCGTGATACTATGACGTAAGAGCAACATAAAAACATGTTCGGCAAGCGTAGCTGAATTTGTAGAAAGGCCAACTCCCTAATTTTTCCAGACATGTTTCGTTAAATATTTTGAGATTATTATCTCACGTTGCGAAAATATCCGCTGCTTTCGTCCACGGACTATGACCACCCAATTAACAATCTCATAAGTTAATGATTCGTCTAAATAGACAAACAATCACTTAAGAGGTGGTATCTCTTCCTAGAAAACGTGACGTCAAACCTGTCTCTTCGATTTCCGTGAAAATTGAGAATTTCAGAAATATCTCGGAGCCAGCGCAGCTGTGCGGTCAAGATTGGCAAATAGTAGTAGGCGAATCTTAGTGGGGTGGAAGTGGAGACGATTCTTGCCTCTGCGGGGGGAACGAATATACAAAGTGGAATACCGAAAACTATTTCGCTTGCGGCAGTTCAAGCTAGCCTTACACCAAACGGGATTAGAAATACGTTTGCTTTGGCAGTTGACATATGTATGTTAAGGCTAGATTGATACCGAGTTCGGAGATAGTATAGGTCAATATGGACCAACATATCTGCCGTAGCTTGCATAGCCATTTGTCTACTTACAGGTATCATTAACTTATGACAATACCTGTAATGTTTTTGCGTGCTCTTTAAAACGTTTTTAGATAGGGCGCGTGACTTTAAAAAAGAGAGCGCGAATACCAAGCGTAAGATCGAAAATTTGAAAAGAGTTTTTACTTTGGAAATAAATATTGGAACCTAACGGCCGCGTGTATTTTATATCCAAAATCTAGTTAAGCCTAACATCGCGAAAACATTAAAATACCTCTCCCAAAAACAATTGTCGTATTCATTTAATTCCTTAAAGCCAGTGGCGGACTGGGTCTAAAAATGTGAACTGCCAAGAGACAAAGGGGACCCACCCAATACCACAGGCGTATCCAGGGGGGGGGGGACATACCCTACCACGAAATATAGGGTTAGGTTCAGTTTTAGTTTTATTGAGTGATATTATAATTTAATATTGAGGTTTGGTTGGAATATTGTGTAAGGTTTAAGGGGGCCCACTGACCAAACTTATCATGGGGCCCACCTGCCATCGGGAAGGCCCAGTCTATGGTCAGTCCGCCACTGCTCAAAGGGTAAATACCATATCCATTAAAACGGAAGATTTCCTTTTAAGGAAAAGGTTTGATAACAAGACATTCCCGGTTTAAAATAATCCCTATGCAAATCTTTGGGTGCTACGAAATCATAGCGTTTTTTAAACTTAATATATGAATTGCAGTTATTTTTGTAAAACGTTGTTGAAACTCGGTGGTCTTTAGTAAATGTGGACAATTGGGACTATGTAAGCAGTTTCGTATTTTTCGAATCTTGCCAAAATCTTCCAAACGCCATATCTTTTCAACCGTTGGTCTCAGTGAGCAAACAATTACACTTTCTAAATATGAATCGACCCCTCTGATTCCCAAAATGCATATTTCAGGTTCGTAGCCATAATATTTAAAAAGTTGTCGAAAATGACATTTTGCGTTTCACCCCTGTATTTGCATGTTTTGCGAAAAATAAAAAAAGATTATGAGATAAAATCTTTTTTACATAAAACAAGTCAATGGTTCCCCCGTCGTATCTACTATAGATTTCGAGAAAAATTTAATTTAGTGCAAAAATCACCACGGCCGAAGACTTTTCGAACAGAGTGTACAAATTTATTTAAATGAACTTTATAATAATTATGTTTGCAGAAATTATTAAATTTATCAACCCGTCAGCGTGATAATATAAACATCGTTACTTCATTAAGTTGTTAATTAACATCAGTTCAAAATAAATTTGACCGAAAATGTAATGGATCACTTTTTTATTTGGAACCGAGTTTCTAAGCTAACGGTTCTGCACTTATATTTCAAATTGCCATCAAGATCTCGATATTCTTATACATGAAAGTTCTCCTGCGCATCAAACCATAAATTAATCGCATAATTACGATGTGGATGTTTGATGAAGCTCTTAATGCACATCTCTTATTGGTCCTAAAATATTTTCAACTTTTCTCTAAGAAAAAGCTTTTTTTATTTTAGCATAAGATGTATGTTTAATGGAAAAACTGAATTGCACCCAAAATTTCGTTCGTTTATCTTAGTCAACTTTTGATTATTGCTTTATTCATGGTAAATTCTAAAACGAAATTTTAAAAACCGATGACTTGTACGACTTTGAAACCATTATTGGGCTAAACAACTGTACAAGGCTAGTGGGGTTTTTAGGCAGAAATGTTAGTCGACGTTATTTTATATTTTATCAAGTACATTTTTGCGGTTCGTTTGCCATCAAGCCTGAAATGTAGGTTTATTAAATTGCCAGGACTAGCTTTACTATATAAAAACGATTTTCCCGTTTAGCCTACAGTTGATGGCCGCCCGAGAGATATTTCGAATAAATCAGGATTGCTCGATCATTGGGCAAATTTTTACTCCTTCCTTCATTTTGCATTCCTCAGAGCGCGTAAAGTACCAGAGAAATAACCCGAAATAGCAATGGCCGTTTTGATTAAAGTTCTAAATACGTTTAAGGTTCCATCTATTAATACTTTTGTCTAAAAATTAATTAAAATTTCTACATACGTGATTTATTGCGATCAAAGAAAATATTTAAGGAAAAAGGAACGATATTGATTCGGAAAATAGGCTATTATGACTGGTCTTGATTAATGCTAATAAATGATCATTTTAACTAACTGTTCTTTCAGTAATGTCCCAAGCAGGGGTCTCTAGAATTGCTTCATGATAATATCTTAATGAACATTTCGATATAAAATAATCTCTCAAATCAGTAAGAAAAAAAGGAATTGTTTCGCAATTTCAGTGATTTTTTTTAACACGTGAGATTCATTTACAAAAATTGTTTTCATAACAATCTTATTCTTCACCTTTTTTCCCCAGTATACTAAATCCAATGAGTAAGAACTAAAAGTGGCTCTCAATTTTTCAGCGCGTATAACGTAATATATTTCTTTATTTATTTTTTATTTATTTTAAGATCAATCTCACCAACAAAGCTTTAAAAAACTTTGTCCAAAACTTTAGTAGATCAATTTTCTAAATCATATAAATATGCACTTTTAACGCTTGTTCTTTTATAAAAAGTGTTTGAATGCGGCATTAGAAGCTGTCGATTTCCGTTGACCAATTATATATAAATGCTCAATAAAGTTTTTACTAAATTAACTTAGAATATGTTTAAATAACTGGGCTTAATGAAACCTTAAACGTTTTATTGAATTTGGAAAGTTTTAAAACAATTAAATGCAACCGCTAGAACGAAATTAAATACTAATGATTGATTCTAAAGTGCCATTGTGCCGCGTGGGAAACAGAGCGTCGCAAATCTACAAATACTATTTTTTAACCCCAAAAGACATTTATAAGTCTTCTGAAGTTTAATCCTTCGTACCGTTATTAAATATTGTATGGATTTGTTGAAAAAATTAAAAGTCCTTAAAAGATTTCTTAGAAATCAATTTATTAAGACTAATAAATAACATTTGTTAAAGAATTAATAACGGCTTTGCGGATTAATTAACGGTAAAATTTATTAATGTATATATATAGTGAGAATGTGTATGATTTATAACGATTTTCTTGCACGCTCTTACTAAGCGATTACCAGAGCGTGGATAATAGTGTAGGCAATACAACTCTAGAATACTTCGCTAATATAAATTCAACGGCACAACAGATGATTTAAAGTGCCACAACGAACCGACTGCAGATCTGATGAATAAAGTATGCAAATATTCCTCATATTTAAATTGTTTACATGTTTTGTTCCCATAATATAAAAATACTACAAGTTGCGAAAAGAAGAGAAATCACAATTGGTACGGCATCCATTTAAGACTATTAACAGGTGTGTTCTTTCGGTAACATGGAGTGAAAAAGATCTGTAGAAACGTTTTTTTATGGTTCTTAGGCCACAAGTTAGTACAAATTTACCCCACCTTGTGAGGCGTTTTGGAATGTATCTAGCTCAACTCCGTGTTTTTTCTTCTGAATGCTAATACACTGAATGTAGTTGGCTTGTCTCATTAAATAGTAAACGTTCTAAGAGTTTTAGGGACGATTAAGAGGCTCAATTTTGCAATAAATTGAGGGGCCTCAATAATTAATTTCACTTTCGTATGTTAAACCTGCTTTACTATGGCGTACTTCACGAATCAGAAAATTCCGATATTCATCCTATGTATGGACTCGCTCAGGGAAATGCGGTGGAAGCGCGGCGCTTGTATCAGTAACACTTTCCACAATGACAGCTTCCAAATCCGCAAATGTTTTTCCGTGACGGAACGTTTAATTAACATATTCGTCATGAGTAGCAGCAAGAAAATCCACACGCGGATACCGTTAGGTCACATCATGTGCAGTTTAGCTCAACGTTATTTTGGGCGACTAATTAATTGTACCTTATTTCTACCACCAAGCAAGCACGTAGATATAAAAAGTCTAAGGAGAGGGATGGGTTATAACACAACCAGATGAAATCGCGAGCGCAGCGAGCGGCAAATTTTTCGTTAGCAATAACGCATATTTAAAGTACTGGCTAGACTCGGGACGAGTGACAATGACATTTCTGCACGTGTATCAAACGACATTTTTTAATACATTTGCGAGAAAATGATAATAATAATGATCCTATTAATATATTAATATATTTTACTGTGTTGCGTGGCGGATATTTCAATTCATTTTTACGTTTTACTGTTTATTTCTTAATGTTGCGTTCCTTTCGTAAGAAAGGAATCGGGTCCTAAGGGGGGGGGGGTTGTACCCCCTAACCCTTCCCCCCTTATATACGTCCTTGCCACCAAGACTTACTAGTGAGTCGTTCTAACCTTTCTTCAAAACGCTTAACCGAAGCTTCTTGATGACCTACCGCTAGCAGAAAGAAAACGAATGTGGTTTGTGTAGGACCGAGCAAACTCTCATTTTAGCTTTCAGGTTCTAGATGCAAGCGCTAAATAAGCTTTGCTTGTAGAAATTATATTCACTTATCTCATAAGACGTTTTTACTTCTTGTTACTCAAAGAACACGAATTTCTATCCATACTCAACTTTTATTTCTGAGGACATCTTGAACAATTGGTACGCAAGACTGAAGTCCGCAACATTGGACCTACGACAACGCATAATTGATCGCTGTTAAACTATACGCTACCGAAACGGGTTTAGATGAGGTGAAGGTGCCGAACCGTATAAGGGGTCTAATTACACCAAGCGTCTGCTAAAGTTTCTAACTTGTTTGCATCCTCACGGCATTAAAATTGACTTCCAACGAGTAGTTCTGACCGCCGCCGTTAGGGTGCGAAACCATAGTTTTCGGTCGCGAATTCGTCACACGCCTTGAAGACTAATTTGTAGTTGCCCCAGCTGATTATTTTGTTAATTTTTTGTAATTTGGTAAAATTTGTAGCAATTGAATTTTAAGAACAAAACCTAAATTCAATTAGTAACTTTCTTCCCATTGACGTGATCAATATACGTTTCTTAGGACCTGTAAATTTGTGCCAGACTTTTCTGAAACAGCCAAACAGGTTAAAAATAATAGTAGGTGAAGGGAGCTATTGGCTTGCGTGGCATGTAGGTCTTGATACCACCCTCTTACGTAATATAACCCAGCCACCTGTTTAAATGCATTAAATGTCGCTCGATGACTTGGGCCTTAGGTGGTGCCTTGGGTATTAGCCTAGTTGATTATTACTATTATTGTTATAGTTATTAAATCGAACAGTAAAACGATTTTTCTTTTTGGATGTAGTGTGTAAAAATTCTGGCTATCTAGGAAACAGCTAGTCAAATATACAACTGAATTGCACTACCTTTTTCAGCACCATCATAGAGTTACAATATTAATATCAATTTAAGTTTCGCAGCAACGTTTAAGTGAGCAACTCCGCCTAAGCTCAGCGTTAAAAATCTAATTATAAACAGCTAGGCTCATAACCTAAGGCACCACCTTAACATGTTAAGTTGTTCAAATCCTAAAGATCCATCTTTTGTCTTTCCTTAATGACATCATTGCTTTTGGTGAAATGGCTTCACAATCCTAGCATGTCATGGTTAGGCTCAAAATGGTCGCCTAGATTTAAAAATGTATAGGAAAGCTCCCAAAAGAGACGTTACATTCACTGTTGAAACCGCTGGAATCAGTACGGTATTTTGGGGTCTGAAATCAAATTTATTAAAATCTCCATCTGCAACAACCCAAAATAAAATGACAGGTTTAAGTTTTCCTGGAATAGTAATCTTAAGGGTTTTAAATTAACCTGAATAACTGTTAAACAGGCCGCAACTGCATGTACTACATTTGATTAAGGCAACAATTTGAGTTACAAGCTAAATTGTGCACAGAGGTAACTAATACACTTTAAAAAGCCTTTGTCACCATTTTGTAAATTAGCTACCATACCCAGAACGTTAAGAAATTTCGTATCTAGGAAAAGAAAGGTGAGAAAACCTAAATTCCAACGGTTTATTTTCTTAAGCAAGAATATCTTTACAGGGTGTGTTCATTTGATCGGCCCAGGCATTTTTCCCAAAAACTACATTTTGTCACTGAAATAATAGGTCATAAAAAATAAAAAGTTGGTACTACCCAAATGTTTTTACGTCTCATGTTATTGTATTGTAATTGTCTGTGAAAAATGAACATGTTTTGAGCCAAATCATTTTTTTACTTTTACAAATTAAGTGTTAGAACAAGTGCAATTTTATTAGGAATTTACTACTAATTCAAATATTTGGATTTTGTGATAGATTTGCTCTCGAATTCCAAAAAAAAAATTAATTATCTTCCTATTTTATAAATTATTTTAACGAAGTAAATTTATTTTGGAAGTAACATTTTACAGCAATTTAGAAATGAGCATTTTCATGTGGATATTTCGTGAGTCCAGTTAATTTTCGATTAATGTTACAATAACAATAATAAAAGAAAATATTATTTTGAGTTGACGGGATAATATGAAAACCAACAACAGAAGTAGTAAAGGTGGTGCTAAGAAAAAGGCTTAACTAAACGGGGTTTTCCACACTAAGATTGAACTATAATCACCTGATAAAATACCATACGTGGGCAATTTGAGCAAAAATTCATTTTAACAAGTTTTCCGTCAATGAATGAGCCGGCGTGAAATGCTTCGCGCGCCATTCATCACTGACAAAAGATCCATAGTTCCGTAGATAGTTCGGAAATGGTCTGACTAGGGTCGTTAAAACTGGTTTCGAACGAAAAATTTACTACGATTCTCTCTCCCGATGAACTATCTTAGTTCCACTCTTGTCTGAAACATTCGCAAGCGCTGGAGTAGTACAACCCCCTCCTCTTTGAAAGGTGGTTCGTCAGAGACTCGGCTGGGGGTTCGACGCCAGTGAAACATTCGCTTCCGCGCCCCCATTATAAGCATTCACTATCTGAAGGAGTTCCCCCCTGAACGCCGTTTACCCCTTCGCCGCGCGATCAACACGGACGACGAAGTCCGGTAAAAAGTTCGTCACGAGACTAGTTCTTCGAATCGAGCTTAAGCGCGGGTGTTTCGTCTACGGCAGATTCAACCACGAAACGTTTGCCCCCTCCCCTCCATTTCAAAATTCAAATCGATGAACCGATTTTCGAAGTTCGTTCGTTTGGTAAATCTCTACGAAATTTATTTTGTGGAAATTCGTAGCTTTAAGTTTTGTCACAATGGTGAAGTTTCGTACGTAAATTGGGATGAACGAGATTTTTCCCCAAAAAATTCCGTAGACTTTAAATCGCCTTAAACTAATATCTTTTTAAATTAAAAACCCTTTAATTAACTTTAAAGGGACAATGAAATAAAAGAAATAAGCTACTTTCTATCGATTTGTGGTTGAAAAATAGGTGGAAACATTATGAGAAACAATTTGAATCGGTGAATCTAATTTTTTAATTAATTTCAAACTTCACACAAAATTGGGCTTAGCCAGAGTAGTGCACAACCGCACCTCTCTTCCTTCTTTGCATAATGGGACGGGGGGGGGGTAGTTATCGAGACTGGATTTTCTCTCTCGTTTTCGACGGCTGGAGCAACGTTACCTAGTATTAAGGCCTCCGAGCATTCTCACTCGGTCAAATTACAAATAAAAATGGCAGCTAATATTCTAATAAGTTTGCTTGATGCTGAAGAAAATAAACATTATGATAATTTTGTGGACGATTTTTAATTTCAGAGAATATAGAATGGTTAGTTAAATTTTCTATGAAACCTTTCCTTTTAAATTATAAATAAAATCTTTCCTTCCTTCATATATTGTCGTGAAATTCTGTAAAAATAATATTAATTGTCAAAGGCTTAGTTTATTACGTTCGTGGGATTATCGTAACTTTGTAAGCCGCCATCTTTAGACGAATCATTTTACATTTGACGCGTTTTAGCGAGTTCCCACGGGGAGAAAAATTATCACGAAGAACTCTTCTCAAGAGAAGAATTCCTTCTTAGAGTTTTGACGCGGCCTTGGCAACTCAGCATTTGGACGGAACATCCGTTTCCTTACTTCCGCCTGTATATTTCAATGGCGGTCACGTGGCTCAAAACGTCACAAACAGGATGTTCCGTCCAGAGGTCTCACTTAAGCCTCGTATGCGGCCCCTCTCTGGTATCTGGTTATGGGTCTATTCAACTCTATTGGAGTTTTATTATATTGATAACAGCATAAGTAACATAATAACAATAAGTACGACACTTCCTGTTGCTTTAACGGCCATTTTCCAACCGAACCTTTTTTCGACACTGATTAATCTCTTCAACCTGTAACTGGGACTTGCAACTTAATTACCGTCCTTGGTGAATACTGCTGGTTAAAAATTTGAGCCTAATATCTGAGATCACGTTCTGGAGTCACGACTCACGAGACTACTTTGCCTTGGTTTGAAGCTCGCGCACCAATCACGTCAGAAAAAACCTACTTAGGTTCGTGGCGCCGAAAAATCTTTTTTAATTTTTATTATTTAAGCGTATTTACCGGAAACCAGAAATTCGGCTTAGGCGGAGGTCTTGCATATTTTAGACACTCATAAAACATCTTGATTGCGCAATCACTATAAAATTAAGTTTCGTTGTAAATATCGTTAATCGTCCTACTTATTGTTATTATGCTACTTATGATAATAGATATTTACCTAAATGGTTGAACGGCTAGGGAATATCTTAGAAAATATGTAGATTTATGAAATATTATCATTAATATAAATTAAATTATAAACCAAAATATTAACATTGTTTTAAACTAAATTGAAATTAAAAATTTATATATTTTTTAAATAATCAAAATTATGGGGGCACGTAAATGGAAATTTTCGCGTTTCTATTGTGAAGTGTGCCTCTCATCTGGAAACAATAATTTTAAAATTAAAATGTAAGTACGACTTTTTACTTTACAACTTTGATTTTTTTTAAAAAAAATTATTTATATTTATATTTTTATTTATATTTATATTTAATTTGATAATGAAAGAAAATTCTAGTTTACTGTTTAGGCTCGTCCTTTCGCAATTCATTTTTCCGGTCTCACTCACTCCCAATCCCAAATGATGTGTCTGCTAACAAGTAAACATGTTATTTTTACACGTTTGGATAGGTTTTGCGACAATTTAAATGTCTAGTGGGTTTCAACTGACGAAACGCGGGGGATATAATCGGATTATCAGTGGTACCATAGAGGTAGACGAAGAACAGGTTTACACGTTAAGCGCGCGCCTAAGTGAGATGAATAGAAAGGGGTAGTCACTAGCCACATACCCGTAACCCGCCAGAATCCTTTTTTCGGGATTTGATCATTTGGAGTGAAACTAGGCTTTTAAAAACGTTTGGTCGTAAGTGTAAAAAATTTCGACGTTTTACAATATTGTCATACTTCGCTCTAACACCACGTAACTCATTACTTAGCACTAAAAGCAATGTTTCTCATTAATTAGAGCTAAGACCACGTAACTAATTAGTTAGCGCTAAAACTACGTAACCAATTAGTTCGCGTTAAAACCACGTAACTCACAATTTCGATTAGCAAGCCCCACTCAAGTCTGTCAGGTATGCCGGTTTTAGCTACGGCTTAAGAGACGTCCTAGTATATAGTATATACTAGGACGTCTCTTAAGCCGAAGCTAATACTATATACGTGCTGTGTAATGTAAACAAAATCATTTTAGATAACACTTTTTACTACGGTAAAACATTTATTGAAGGAGCTCATAAATCATGATGATGGCTTGAATGAAACTACGAGAATTTAATTGGAAAACATGTGACTGTATTCGCGAATCACTAGTAAAGCCGCCACGTGTTCTACGGTTATACTAGATCGGCGGTATCTAGTTATGTTTCCAGCAATTGAGAACATTCTCTCAACGTCCGCGGAACTTGCCGGTATTGAGAGATACCTTTTGGCTAATTTAGCCAAAACTGGATATGATACATTAATCATTTTCCAATATTCCAGAATTGTTAAGTTACTCCTAAGAACTGTTTCTTGTAAATACATTTGAAGTTCTTGATCTTGTAAATCATGAAATGTATCAAGAATGTCTGGAAACTCTAACTCATTTTTTTTGGCTTGCGGTTCCTCATACTTTTTCTGTTCTTCGTAAGTTTTCCGAATAATCGAAACTGCCTCCATTTCATTTGGGCACTTAAAATTTGGATATTCCGTAAACCATTCGGGGTTCGCGTATGGTCCTAAGTAAAAATTAAACTAATTAAATGCAATTTTGGGAGTTTCTCCAGTAAGCAGTGTTTATTTCAGGCGTCTATCGGGGGGGGGGGTGAAGCCCCAAAGTACGTTTTCCCCCCACCAGAGTTTCGAGAAAATTTAATCAAAATTTAACGCCAAATAGAAAAATGCCGGACACCCCCACCCCCGAATTACCGGGAGCTCCCACCCCGGATAAAGTTTCTGAAAGAAACACTGACGCTCTCAAACATATTATAAACATATATTACCTTTAAATATACCAAGCTTTTGTCTGCGATCGAGGATGGAAGCTATTACATAATCGGGGTCTGTCATTTCTTTTGTAAAGCGGGATGCCATCGTCTCAAGAAGTTCCTTCTTTAAGGTTTTAAAGTAGGGATTTCTCGCGCTTCTCAAATTTATAAATACCCGAAGCAGGTTGCCAATGACCAAAGCCGCGACTGGCCCTCCAGATTGAAATTTATCAGTTGCGACTTTAAAGGGGTGCAATAACTGTAAAATCTCCTTTAGTTGATGCACATCATCTTCAATAGGTAGAATTATTGAGTCTGTGCATTGTTTTTCTTTCCTCGCAGCTTCAATTGTTTTTTGAAGCGCTTCTATCATTCCTGGCTAAAACGGGGGAAAACCATTAAAAAAAAATATTTTTTCGTGGAATTAACTCCGAATAATAAATGATAATATAATAAGAATTTTGCTGTATGAAATTCATTGGGAGTTAATTTAATCTTTTCCCTTAACAAACTATAATATATGGCGTTATATTATCCGAAAAAAATAGTTTTTCCGATTGAGGTAATTAGAGTATATTAATATCATAAGTCTATAACATTCTTCATTAAGTATGTCTCTTTGGGAAATATTTTACAGAGAGCTAGTAACGTAGTGACGTCATCACAGGGAAGAAAATCAACCCTAGCGAGACGCTGTTAAAGGCTACGCGAGACATGAGAGCAAGCGGACGCAAAACGCCGCTGAATACCGCTATAGAGTATCTAGCTCTCATTAAACGTTTTGTATGTAAAGAATAAGAAGTGTAAAATATTGTAATCTTATGTTAATATGATGCTAAGTTTCTCCAAGCTTCTAAGTATCTAAATGTTCTTGAATTTTCAATATATTTACCTCGACTAAACGTTCAATGGCCATGAACATAGAGTTCCATCTAACGCCGCCGGCCTGTTTTATATCCCGCCCTCTAGGAGAATGAGAAATAAAAAAATGCGTCCATTTCGCAGAGCGACGAAGAAATGTTATCCACGACATCAGTTTGTTAGATATTTTTTTAGTTTTTTTACAACTTTTCATGGCACCATTGACGACTAATTGCAAAGAATGACAAACGCAACATTTTCTGGTCAAGGGTGGTAGTATTTTAAAATCTTCTTGGTCCGACGGTTGATCTAAGAAGGACCAGGGGAAAATAATAAATATTTGATAATTTGAATCTGCAATGAAGAATTATATATATTTACAAAAATCAAGTTCATTTTTCAATACATCTGTATTGTTCTCTTTGTCGTTGTAGTTCGTTGTCCAAGGAGTTTCAAAAACATCATTCATATTAAAGGCCTTTGTTATGTTTGCGGCGTTATCGCCGCAAACTGAGAAAATCTGTAATTTAAATTGGGTTGTATTAATATGAACACCAAAAAAATCAAGCTTGTGACAAAAAAAGGTAAATTTCAAAATTACCATGCTGGGTGTAATTCCAGTGTCAGCCATAATATCGTGTACTTTTGCGAGAATGGCGTCTGCCGAATGTCGTCCTGGAAAATGCGAGAACCCAAGCAACAAGTTTTTGAGTTCCCAAAGTTCGTTTATAAATTGGCATCGAACTCCTATAACAGATTGTCGCATTCGAGAACTCCAAATATCGATGGTCATATGCAGTTGTTTCTTTTTAACTTGACCTAACAATATCTGTTACGTTTAAAAAAAATAATTAAAACTAGGTACGATCCAAAACAAAGATAATTAATAAATACTTTTATTTTGGGTTTAAGCTCCGCATTTAACTGGTCCAGAGAACGGACGAGCGTACGACGAGAAGGTAATGTGTACTGCGGCGCTATTCTGTTAACGACATTACGTAAGCCAATTCCTTCTACAGCTGAAAACGGTTGACCGTCGTTAGCTACCCACAAAACGAGATCTCTCCGAAAATCCTGTTGTTTTTTTGACTTCCACGCGTGCTTTTTAACGGGAAGTGTTACGTTCTCATTAACCTCTAACATTCTCAAGCAAATATAACGAAAGGGGAAGAACGTCTAAGCAGAAATCAGTTGAGTTCGATTTCAGTGAGTCAGTTCCAGAATTTTTCGAGGCTCGTGATCGTCTCTAGTCTTACAATAAAAGGATCACGGGCGAAGTGATTCCTTGGAAAAAGGTGATACCCAGAATGTTTTTTGCTGAATACAAATTTAGGGGGGTAAGGTGGGGGAGGGGGGATGGAGAGGGGTGGATTAGGCATTTTGGGATAAACGCTAAACGTAGCCTTGACATAATTATTATTTCTAAATATAAATGAATACATTCTTTCTGATACTAGTAATTATAAATTTATTTTATACTAGCTGCCTCAAGTATAGTATTAATTTTCGAATTAGTCTATAATGATAAATTATACTACGAAAGTACGAAGAGCGCTCCATTTTCGTTGCGACGAAAATGGAGCCATGAAAGCGGTGGGGGAACCAGGGGACCCCTGAAGAGATAATCCTCTTCTTAGCTCGCCGGACCTAACAAAGGGCAACTCTAAACTCTTCCTTCGTCAAAGTGTTCTCGTTGCAAAGATGCCTAAACAGGCGCCTTCGCGTCTGGACTACACCTGGGAGATTATGCTTAAAAAGAATGGGCTAGTTGGAATTTGGTCATTTGGAAAGCAGTCGGCTGCCCGGAGTAAAATAATTCGTATACTATCGGGTAATTCCATTTGCGGAGATCATTTTGCGTCCTAAACCCTGTCGAACTTGCGGTTTTTTTTTCAACTTAGTTTTAGGTGGAGATTCTCCAAGCATACCTTTACGTGTATTGTTCATACGAGTGCGCCTCAATTCAGGAAATTACAATCCAGATAAACGTATAGGTAAGATAACTAATGGATGTTTTTAATTATTTTACTAAACTTTGGTTTTTCTAAATATACTGTATAGTATGTCTGCAAATAGTGGATCTCCAGCAACAGGGAGTTATTCAAGTAGCCCGCCTATGACTCCCAATAGTATGTCATCGTTGGATTCGACTCCCACTTCAACCCGACAATCATCTCCAAACGACTCTGATTCAAACTCCGTAACGCGACCCGTAGTGGTTGTGGAAGAGTTTTGAAAAAAATTTGAAAGCGGCAATTATGGGTCTAATAACATTCAAGATTGTTTTATATATATTGGACATATGCCTGATCACAATGGTAAGGCGTCCAAATCCGTGTACGCTAAATGCATATATTGTGAAAATGTTATCTGTGGGTGCGACAGTGGTTCCAACAACTTAGAGCGCCACATTAAGGTGAGACGTGTTTACATTTTTAATTTTCTATGTGACAAAAATAACTCGTCAATTTTGTATTTAAGACTTTACATAATAATGTCCTTCTGAGGCCAAAGGAAAAAAAGACCGTCTGATGTCGTAGATTTTCTACATTCTTTACCGCCGAGGAAGGTCGCGAAGTTGCCAGCGAATTCACCGCAGGTGAAAGACCATCACCTTTCGATTGTTAAATTCATTGCAAAGGATGGACATGATTTCTCCATCGTCGAAGGAGAAGGATTTAAGGAAATGATGGAAAAAGCAGCGCCTCAATTCACAGTTCCATTGAAAAGGGAACTAATCCTAGCGATGGAAGATGCCATTGTTTCAATTAAGGAGAAAATTAAGGTCAGATCCAAATGTGTTTATTAATATATAACGTTACTTCAAGGTCAATTTGAAATACTTAATAGGAAGTTGTTAAAACTATAAACGTACAAGTACATTTGATATCGGAAATTTGGGATAGAAATATCATTTGTGTACGATGTCAGTTTATTGAGTCATGGAGGCTCAAAAATGTACTACTTGGCTTCGCACACTATACGGAAGGTTTTTCCGGTGATAAGTTTCGAATCTTCATCGCTAAAATCTTAAGTGAAATTGGAATTCAATCATTTAATGTAAGTAAATAAAATAATACATTTTTGGCTGAACAGTGGTGTAGCGAGGGCAGGGCCGAAGCTAGAGAAAATGGCGCCAGGGGCGAGCTGTAATTTTGGCGCCCTCTAATATAATAATATGGACAAAATTTGGCGCCCCTATACCCTATCGCGCGCCCAGCCCTAGCTACGGTCCTGAGCGAGGGTTTGTGGCGTCCTGAAAAAATCTCGTAAAGCCCTTTTTGCTTTAAAAATATCTAAAATGCAACTTTGTTTATTGACAAAAAAGTTGTCAAACAGTTTTTGACTCCCCCTAATGAGTGGCGCCAGGGCAGATGGCGGATACCCCCTGCCCCGCCCTATTGCTACGCCACTGTAGCTGAAGCTAATGAACCAAAGTTATCGGACTAAAATTGTATTTTAAAGCGATTTTTTCCTTAAAGGGATACAAATGGTAAAATAACCTACTTTCAGTCTATTCCACTTCCAAAATTAAGTATAATTCCGAATTTCTTTTGCCGGAATTATATAAATTCAATTTTGTTGATTTCATTAGTGTTATCATAAGTAACATAGTATGCAGTTGCGTAGCCAGGGGGGGGCACAGGGGGCACATGCCCCCCCGAAACGTATGGTCGTACGTACAAATATTTTTATTTTTTTACTTTTTTTTCATTGGCGCCCCCCCCCCCCCGAAACAAAATCCTGGCTACGCTATTGATAGTATCATAGGTATAACCCTATACGAGTTGGCGTAATAAAAATTTAACTATTTATAATTTACATTACCGAGTGGGCGAAAAGTTAGCTTATTCATCTGAAAGAAATGTTACCCAAACTCAATTTTCTACAATTGACAATTTTAGGTATCGTGTGTCAACATTAATTGTGCCAATGTTATTCTTAAAAACATGGATATGCGTGACATTGGTACTGAAACAGAATCAGATGGTGATGTGAGCGACGACGACGATCTTCCTGAACATTCACAAAATGACGAAAGGGAAGAAGTACATAAAAGCGTTTCGCTTTACGCATCATGGGTTAGAAAGAGGTGTATAGTCAACGAATTACAATTTGTTTTCAACACCTCAATAAAATCAAGCAGTCGAAGCCGCAGGCTTGTCCGAAAATTAAAAAATTTGGGGCAATTCCTGAAAACGTCGCCCAGATGGAAGACTGAAGTGGATTCTATCAATCGAACTGCCTGGAAAGAGCCAACTGGCAGCGCAGACTACGTTTTCAAGACTTTAATGATGGTTGTAGAATGTCTTAATTCGGTATTTACATTTAATTTTAATTACTTAATGGAATAATGAAATGGAAAAATAAGCTACTTTCTATCGATTTGTAGATGCCAAAAAGTACAAAATAGTTCTTTTTATAAAATAACCTTGGCCATCTTGTTGAAATGTTGCCTCCCCGCTTCGGCTGTGGATCGGTTTTCTGTCCCACTAAAGAGTTTTTGCACTCATTCTTAGGCATGGGCTGAACTATTCCAGGGCAACATTTCAACAAGTTGGGCAAGTGTAAAGACATTTTATAAAATGAACTATTCTTAATAACTAAACCCAAATTATCCCTTTAAGTTCAGTTCAATTTACTAGAGATCATTTGACTCGTAATTTTCCGTTATCATAGACTGAGACTTGTAATGCAGTAAAAGAAGTATTGCGAACCGCAAAAGAGGAAAAAGAATGCGGTGAAGATCTTTTTACTATTACACCAATTGAGTCCGCGAAAATTAAAGAGTTATTGGAACTCCTAAATCCATTTCAAACTGCAATTGAAATCCTTCAAGGAGGAGGTCCTGTGGCCTACAGTGTACCCGCCAGATTGTTGTCAATTTTTGTGAGAATTAAATCTACCAAGACAACGCACCTATGTGATTTGAAGGCGGCCTTGATAAAATATACGACAACAAATCTTTTTGATGAATTAACGGATGACGATTATATTGTAGCGGCTGTTTTAGACCCCAAACAAAAGATGGCGCTATTTAAAGGTGATAAATTTTAATTGAAAGTCATTTTTCATTATAATAATAAATTTTATAATTTTATAAAGGGCCATATGTCAATCCCGAGTGGGAAAATGAGTTTCCCCACTTCAAATGCAAAGGGGAAAGTGAAGTTAAGGAAATTATTCAACGTGAAATGGACATTTTGAAGCCACAAGAAACAGTTCCCCTGGACAATATACCATCAACATCGACAAATTCGGATTTTGAGGAGTTTCCCGACTTAATTATGTCTACCCCCGTTCAGGAAAATTCAGTAGCTCCGTACCGGGAATTAGAAGACTATTTGGCGGAGCCTCCCCTTAAACAGGGAAAAATTACAATATTAGAATATTGGAAAATTTCAGAAAAGCGCTTTCCGACTTTAGCGAAACTGGCTCAGAGATTTCTAGCGATCCCCGTTTGTATGAATAGACTAAACGTTTTTATGAGCAGAAAGAGAAAGACGCTATTGAGACAAGAATTGTCTCAATGCAGTGAAGCAGTTGGGGTGTCTACTCTCATGTTTCGGGAGTATACCACAGAAATCAGAAATTGAAATTTTTCATCCATTAACAGTATGTAAAATGTATATAATGGCATTGATATTATAAATAAAAAATAAACTAATAAAAGTTACCCACTTTCTCTGAACACAAAATATACATTGCTACTTCCAACTTAAAAAAGCGGGAGTTATATGATTGCTTCGCGGAAAGCTATTTCGCAAAAATTAGGCTAATAAGCGTAGAATCAAAAATATATTTTATAAATATTTTCATTTTTTCTTTCTTTCAGTCTGTTCTTAATTATAAACCCTTAACAAACTAAAAACTTAATTAGAATGTCAGTAATACAATGGAATTCCTAAAAAACCAAGCACCTTCGGACGGGCTTATCAGCTAGTTTCTAATATTTTCTTTGCCAAATACTCGAATGTTCCACTCTTCAGATCTTTCTATCACTTCAAAGAATATAATTTCTTTGCAAAGTTAAATTAAAATTCACAGAACATAAATATATATAAAAATTATTAGCCTAAAAACTTCCTTTTCGACTTTCTATACAGGGTCTTTTTTTTTGCTCGGAAAAGTGTGTTTTTTCAAAAACTATTTATAGTACCGATTTCAAATTTGGAAGGTCAATTCTCTATACCGGGGGACATCAGTTTGAGAAATTTGAGCGTTTTCGGTAATGTTTTTCACCAATTTTGAAAAATTATTTTTCGACCACTAGGTGCGAGATAAAAAATTTCTATTATAAAGTTGTAGGCCGTCATCGAAAACCATTAAAAATTGTTCACTCGACGAAAAACAACTTATTTATCAGTGAAAATTCGAGCTTGAAAAATTTACAAGTTGGTGAAGCCAAATTACGATTGTTTGAAACGATAATTGAAAAGGGAACAAGTCTAATACAAACGTAGTAGAGTTTTCACACTTGAAAAAATGTACATGTTTGGTTTTTAAATGCAGATATTTTATTCACAT
Source organism: Leiobunum rupestre (assembly GCF_980474605.1). Classification (NCBI taxonomy): domain Eukaryota; kingdom Metazoa; phylum Arthropoda; class Arachnida; order Opiliones; family Sclerosomatidae; genus Leiobunum; species Leiobunum rupestre. The sequence continues at coordinate 2,406,582 of NC_143386.1, forward strand.
AAATTTTTACAAAACATTTTCAATAATATCACCATTGGCTGCAACACAGGTTTGTGCGCGGACAATTAAGTTCTCAAACGCTTTCTCTACCATTTCTGGTGTGACGTCTCGGCAAGCACTGATTATTCGTCTAATGAGTTCCTCCCTAGTTTCAATGGGCGTGGCGTATACCTTTGCTTTAACGAATCTCCAGATAAAATAATCCAGCGGTGTTAGGTCAGGTGACCTTGCTGGCCAATGCACTGGACCATTTCTCCCTATCCACCTTTCAGGAAACTCGTTGAGGTGCTCAGTTACTTGCCGGGAAAAATGCGGAGGGGCGCCATCTTGCTGAAACCACAACTGACGTCTTTCAGCCAATGGAAGGTCGTCGATTGCGTCACTCAGTTCGTTCTGTAGAAAATGTAAATACCTTTGGCCGTTGAGGTTCGTCGGCAGGAAAAAGGGACCAATCAAACGGTTTCCAACAAGTCCAACCCAAACATTGACCCGTTCAAATTGAACCTGGTGATGATATTCAAAACCCCAATGTGGGTTGATGTCAGACCAAAGATGGCTGTTTTGATGATTAAAGGGCCCATCTCTAGAAAATGACGCTTCGTCGGAGAACAAAACATGGCGCAAAAATTGTCTATCTTCTTGGACAGCATTTAGTAACCAGTTGCTAAATTCATAACGTCTTTGATGGTCTCCGTCAATTAGCCCTTGGTGGAGCGTAGCTCTGTATGGGTGATAGCGATTCTTACGAAGAATTTTCCACACACGATTTGCAGAACAACCCAAATCAGCAGCGGCGTTAGCGCAACTGTGACGAGGATATGCCACAAAGTACGCGAGTACATTGTTCTCGAAGTCTAAATCCGGTTGACCCAATCCGCGAAACCTAGGTTGCAAGTTACCAAATTGATTGAAATCGTGAATTGCTCGTCTTACTGTATTTACAGATGGTGCTCCATTTGGATGTCTTTCTGCGAAGATTTCAGTCACTCTTCTAAGGTTTTGCGCTGCTTCTCCATAGTAAATGGCAACTATCTCGGTACGCTCAGCTACTGAATAACGAGGCATTGTTCGAAATATTATCAAACACTGATAATAATCTCCCAAAGTTTTCCTTTAAATACCCAATGCATGTTTAGGATTGACCTATAGCCTCGTGTTTTTTAAATCCGGTCGTTTTTTTAACCAAAGTTTCAACTGGATTAGGTAATTCGGTTTCAATTATCGTTTCAAACAATCGTAATTTGGCTTCACCAACTTGTAAATTTTTCAAGCTCGAATTTTCACTGATAAATAAATTGTTTTTCGTCGAGTGAACAATTTTTAAGGGTTTTCGATGACGGCCTACAACTTTATAATAGAATTTTTTTATCTCGCACCTAGTGGTCGAAAAATAATTTTTCAAAATCGGTGAAAAACATTACCGAAAACGCTCAAATTTCTCAAACTGATGTCCCCCGGTATAGAGAATTGACCTTTCAAATTTGAAATCGGTACTATAAATAGTTTTTGAAAAAAAACACTTTTCCGAGCAAAAAAAAAGACCCTGTATATGGGCGTCAGTGCATATTCCGAAAATATCGGAAATTTAACAATGGGAAAACCCATCCCAATTCCGAGTTCCCCCTTTCTTATTGGTAATGCGCTTGGAGACGTGAAGTCTGGCTATCACCTCATGGGCTTTTCTTAAGCACTTTCCACACCTCACCGCCGGGTCTTATCCCGTTTTCAAGTTTTCAACGCCAATTTTTTATACAAGGTTGTAATTCAACCTTGTATAAAAAATTGGTCATAAAACATGACTATACGAGAGAGAAAATCCAGTCTCGATAACTACCCCCCCCCCCGTCCCATTATGCAAAGAAGGAAGAGAGGTGCGGTTGTGCACTACTCTGGCTAAGCCCAATTTGGTGTGAAGTTTGAAATTAATTAAAAAATTAGATTCACCGATTCAAATTGTTTCTCATAATGTTTCCCACCTATTTTTCATCCACAAATCGATAGAAAGTAGCTTATTTCTATTGTTTCATTGTCCCTTTAAAGTTAATTAAAGGGTTTTTTAATTTAAAAAGATATTAGTTTAAGACGATTTAAAGTCTACCGAATTTTTTGGGGAAAAATCTCGTCCATCCCAATTTACGTACGAAACTTCACCATTGTGACAAAACTTAAAGCTACGAATTTCCACAAAATAAATTTCGTAGAGATTTACCAAACGAACGAACTTCGAAAATCGGTTCATCGATTTGAATTATGAAATGGAGGGGAGGGGGCAAACGTTTCGTGGTTGAATCTGCCGTAGACGAAACACCCGCGCTTAAGCTCGATTCGAAGAACTAGTTTCGTGACGAACTTTTTACCGTGTTGATCGCGCGGCGAAGGGGTAAACGGCGTTCAGGGGGGAACTCCTTCAGATAGTGAATGCTTATAATGGGGGCGCGGAAGCGAATGTTTCACTGGCGTCGAACCCCCAGCCGAGTCTCTGACGAACCACCTTTCTAAGAGGAGGGGGTTGTACTATTCCAGCGCTTGCGAATGTTTCTTACTGAAGTCTCCACGGGACTTCGTCGGCGAAGTGGCTCACGAGGCGAAAGGGTAAACGGCGTTCAGGGGGGGAATCCTACAGAGAGTGGCAGATAGAGAAATACATAACGTACTTTCCCAACAATTCAGGAAGTGAAGCGAACGACTGGGAAAAAAAATTCACGGCTGTGAGCGATATTGCCGTTTTGCCCAGGTCTGTGAAATACGCGAAAAAGTAGATTAGTCCATAATTAAAAGGATAATATAGCTAAATCCTAAACAAATTTGAAGAAATAAAAAAACTTACCAATAGGTCTTCGAGCAAACAAAAAACGCCAAACTTGGATCAAATAGATCTTCGAGTAATAAACTAAATTAAAATAGGTGGTTTCTTCTAACTTAACTTACTATAATCACCTGATTTGCAGCCACCGCCGCCAGTTTTCGAGTCAATCGTTTTAAATATGATTGTAAATAGTAAGTTAATGAACAGTCAATATCAAACTGTTGTTGGCCCAAATAAAAAAGTTGAGGTCGCGGCTAATTTTTGTGCTTTCTTCGATTTTAGACATTAATTTCGATGCTGGCCATTTGCGAAATTTTAAATTTGAGTTAGATTTTCTGCCAATTTGCGGGAGCCCACAACCCACGAACATACTATTGTAATATTTGGCTATGATAGGCTTTTTTTTCTAATATTATTTTTAATACTGCCAATATTCTAAGAAAACGTGTTTGTTACTAAATCAATGAACATAATGTTTACAACGAAAAATCACTTAATGAATGACAAGGTGATTAGGATCGTTGTCAATGCACTAGGTTGTTGAGAGAGTTCTGTTTTTGGAAAAAGTTTATTTAAGCTAATTAAATTGTTCTTATCAATTTAATATACAGGATTATTGAAATACTATTTCAAATGCACATGCTGACTCATAGATCATTTTCATTTTTTAACTAGTTAAGTTAATCTTCAGTTGTTGAGGATGGATGTCGTCTATATGTCAAAGGTCAAAGTAATTAAGTTGTTGTACACGCTTTTAGTGAGATTTACTCTAAGGTGGTTTTGGTGGTTTTGGTGCTTTCATTTACTTGATATAAAATATTTAGAAAATTATAGAAATGGTTGTTTATTAATTTAATTTTAATATTTAAAATGTCTTAATCACATTGGGGATTTTGTATACAATTGACGCTGACATGGTTTTGTGTCTAAAATAATTTGAATACAAAAGAAATTACCTTGTTTTGGCAATTTAACATAAAATTCCTCGATTGCACTTTTTAATCTTCATAATATAAATATTGAACTAAATTTCTACGTCACAGCTATTGGTCATTTTGCTTTTTAACTATTCTAACACTTTAAATTAAACAAGAAATTTTTCTTATGTTATCTAAAGTGTTGTCAACTAAATAAAGGTTACATTCCTATATTGGCTTACACATCATTTCCCGTCTTATAAAACATTTTGCCCTACAATTTTATACTTTTTAGAAGAATTCCAAATGAACTCTTGTTATTTAAAATATTTTAGTTGCTAAAAAATAAATTAATTTAACAATACACTAATTATTATTCGTTTCAGAAAAATCAACATGAAAGAAAATATTCGATATTGTATCACTGAGGTGCGAATTTTTCTTTCTAGAATTCACAGTAATGTATTTATTTGTTATGATGTGAAGATTTTTCCTGACACAATTAACCACAATTAATTTTGATATCGATTGCGATAGCTTAATTAATAGAAAATATTGGGAAGCGCACCCTACCATTCTCCAATATACGTTTTAACACGGTAAACCTGATTTATATGAATTTTAAGTCGCTAGGTGACTTGAGACTAAAAAGGGTCCTCGAGTATTAGCCTGGCTGGTTGTCTTTTAAAATGTCGTTCTTAAAATCATTATAACTAACGCTAAAAAATCAATTAGCATATTCTTAAGACCATTAATATATATTAGTATCTTTATTTAATACCTCGTCAAATTATCCCGTCTTTGCAAAAATCTTATCTTCAATTTAAAAACATGTGGGTAATAGATCAATTCAATTTATTATACAATATACCAAATATTTGCGGGAACCAATTTAAAGTATGGTGTAAGTGATAGAAAATCTCGCAACAGCAATAGTTTTTCAAAAACAATTATAATTTACGTAGAAGCATCTTGCTTTGGGCAATAGTGCCTTGGGTATTAGCTTAGCTGATGATGATGATGATGATGAATAGTTTTAACATAATTAAATTTAACATTGCTTTTTGTCATAATTTTGCCTTACACTTTTATTTGAAGTTGATTTTTTTATTTCAAGCTACCCCCATGGATACATCTACCTTTCTCGGGTAACAAATATTTGGAAATAGATGGCGCTAGCAAAAAATTTTTTAACACTTTATTGAAGAAAATGAATCAAACGTAAGTTAATATCATGTTTTAGTTTTTATATTTATAATTGACTTACCACCTTTATTGAAATTCGATTACCAAACAACGTTGGTTTAAGAGTGAATATCTTCTAAGTTCAATATTTTTAATTACACATAGAGAGATAGAGAGATAGATATAGAGAGAGATAGAGAGTTAGATAGAGAGAAAGAGAGAAAGAGAGAAAGACAGATAAATAGAGAGTTAGATAGAGAGATAGATAGAGATAGATTGATAGAGATAGATAGAGATAGATATAGATAGAGTTAGTTTAATATTGGCTAGCCCATCTTGTTGAAGTGTATTTTTTTAATGTTAGCTGTTTACCGTAATAGAAATGCAGCCAAGAAAGGTACTGAGTGACCATCCTTCTTCAGAAAATAAAATCTTGGAACTAAATTTTATCATTGGTTAGGGTCAAAAACGACTTATGCTTTCTTGGTTGAAAAATTTATATTTGATCCATTTTAACGTTGTTTTTTTATTGGCGTGCTATGCAAGTGGCGCTTTACACGATTAAGTTGGAGTCTCAACTAGTCCACTTAAAATTTATGAATTCATCGAAAAGCAAACCCTGAATACTGTAAATTTCAAATACTTTTATATATAGAACACTTGAAACAGATGTTTTACAAACAGAGGACTTTTTCGAGTTTGGAACAATGACAGGACTCAATAATGGCACAGGCCTGATGGGGTTTCTAGCCAGAAATGTAAGTTTGCCTAAACTTCCTAAGTCTAGTTTCGTTGAATGGTCTGTCTTAAAAGACAGCAAATTGGAACCTTCCTAAGTAAAATATATTTAATTTCTTTTTTAAACCGTTAGAAATATCAAAAAATAATAGTTAATGCTAAAAAATCACATTATATTTAAAAATTAATTAAAATGACAGTTAATTTCTGACCCGTAGCAGCCTAGCTTAAAATAATTGGTATTTTTAAATTTTCTTGAAAAAAAACCAAGAAATATTTAAAAAATATCGTTTTATAAAAATGGGGTAAAACTGATATTTCCCAAGTTCTTCAAAAATCGCAGATTTATTGAAAGGGTGTTATATTAAGTTTATACAAAACTCTTATTTTAAACCAAATAAATAATATTCAACTAATAAAATGGACGTCTTATTCTACAACGAGAAAAGAAAATTCATGCTGAGAAGTCCTTAAACACCTAAATGTTTGTAACATTAAAAGGTTTACAGTCGGTGATTTTTTAAGATGACAATTATCTTAATGAAAAGTAGATAAAATGTAGCATTACACCTTACACCCGAAATTGTGGAATTGCCAAAGTGTTAACCAAAAAAGACTGTTTTCTTATTAAAAGGTGTTTTTCAGGAATGTGATGTGGCTTTAAATCCAACTCAGATAACACCTGAAATGCTTGAATATGTTGATGTATCAATACCCGTTTGGACGTTTTATAATAAAATAATATCATTTCAAGCAATTGGAAAGGACCATAATTATTTCGCAATCGTTAATATATTTTCAAAAAACGTGAGATTTTACTTTGTAAAACCGATTTCCATCAAATTAACCAATTAAGTTATATTCCATAGATTTGGCTGTTAACCATAGTAGCCTTAATTCTGGTGGCAACAATGGTGTTTTTCAAATATCTAACGTTGTCAAAAAAATGTAGCTGGTACTATTTTCTCAGCATTCAACTCAGTGTGTTGGGATTGGTTTTGTTCAAGGGTATGAGACAATATTTTTTTTTAAAAACTCAATTCCAAGGGCCTTAAGTACAAAAACAATTAGTTGCGGTTTCTATAAGTTCTGAAGTACTAGTTTATTAATTGTCGAAAGTAAAACTTCCAGGGTTTACTACTTCTGGTTTAGAGTTACCAAGGTACAATAAATAAATATAAAAAAGCCACCCATACTCAGCGTACATAACACCGGCGACTTAATAACCAAGAGACTCGACGACTTAATAATCAAAAGAGTCGGCAAGATTAATCGATGTAATAAAAATTAATAACCAGATATTTCAAAAAGGTCCTAACACAAAGATCATAGCAAATTTCCAATAACATTTTATATCCTTTGAAAAGCTCTTTAAACAAGACACTTTGGCTCAAAAGAGAACTAGTGTACAAAATTTGTAAAATTGTCTTCTGCGTTGACCTTTCAAAACTGAAATTATATTTGATTGGTCAAAAGACCATTAATAGTTCCAAACTCACAATTTAAGTATAGAAGTTTACTAAGCGGGATGAGTTTGACACGGAATCATCAATGAATGTTAAAAAGGAGCTACTGTATACAGTTTACGAAATTTTAATCCGCTAGTTTTTTGCTCCTCCTGAAATATTGTTCTCATAAAAAGCGTGCTGTTAAATTCCTTATTTTTTATGAATTTCAAGGATTAACTTCCACTTACAAGCAGAGGAGACTGAAAATATTTGAATACTTTTGTGTTAGTCTCTGGTTAGTTTCTTTCTATATGCTCGCATTATTTTTCTCGTCGAAGCTGCTTTCTCGTCTGTCACTTCCACACAAAATTAAATACTTCGAGAACTTAAATGATTTACTGACTGCTCCAGAAATTGTAATTTCTGTTATTGCCGAACATAGTATTCGTTTCCATTTCGAGGTAGGTTCAAAATACTTTTGTATATTCCGGCTGGCATTTTTGCTTGGAAACGGTGTCTTTAGTAAAAAGTATTAAAGGTAAAGTTTAAAAAATTAAATGATAAACTTATAAAGTAGGAAACTATCAAATTTCTGAAATCCAGATAAATTTAAAAATGTCTCTATGTTTTTAAAAATGTATGTTTTAACCGGTAGGTGATAGATAAAATTTAAATGAGCAGGATGTAGATCATATTAAAAACGTACAATTAAAGCTAAGTTTGGTTGAAAAAACGATTTTTTACAAAGATATGTGGTCATGAAAAATAAAAATTGGTCATAGGAGGCAAAAGCCATGTTGAAACTTTATGTGTGCCTATTATTTAGCTTTGCAGCATACTAAATTTCATTATTCACTTATGAAATCAAAGGTTCAATAAATCCCCTGTTTATTGCGATAACGTTTTTGATTCGTTGCCCCAAGGGGGGGAACGAAATTATATTTTCCCCCTGAATCGGGTCGTCTTGGATAGGGGTGTTGGATAGGATTACCTCGCCGTGTTCGTAAAGGCGCGAGTTCAGTGGAGTTTGCGGTTGAAGTTGTGAAGGGCGCTCTGGGGGTAACGTCAGAGTCTTGGCCGACCGATCAAGGGGGGGGGGGGGGGTTCGTAGGAGGGACCAGGTCACCTCGTACCAGCCGCAAATGCATTTTTCGAGGGTCGGAGTTTAACGCAACAACTTCGAGGTAAGCCTGCCCCCTCCGCTCTTCGTTTATCGTTTCATTTGGCGACGGGTTGGCCTTGCAGAAGACTATGTTACGAAAGTTTCAAAAATTCTCCACTAACACCGCCGAAGCGGCGCTGCGGTTGTGAAATCGCTGTCATGTTATTACTTAACTTAAATATTACTTAAATAAAAAGCTCTTGGTTTAAAAGTTATTAGAATATTTTTAAGGTTATTAGAATATTTTTTAAGTAACTTAATATCATTAAACATAGATGGCGAGAGCGTCACTAACTTTTCGAACTTTATCTCTTGAATCCGTTTCAAAACACTTATCGGAGTAATACTGAAGTAACAAATAAGTGTGACACGAAGTAACAAATAAGTAAATAAGTGTGACACTTATCGGAGGCCGTTTTAAAACGTGTTTTAAACATAGTTTTTTTATTGTTTATTATGTGTTTTTATTGTTTGATTTAAAAACAGTTAAAAGCAATGAATCTTGTTTAAAACAATAAAAAACCTTGGTTTTATTCTTTTTGAAAAAAACAAGGATTTTGCCAACCCTGACTTATCGGAAGCCGTGAATTTATCTCTGGCATTTTACAAGGCCGTTCTAATATGACCTGAAGGAACAAATAAGTGTGACACTTATCGGAGTAATACGCGATGCTTACAACATATGACCTGAAGTAACAAATAAGTGTGACACTTATCGGAGGCCGTGAATTTATCTCTGGCATTTTCCAAGGCCGTTCTAATTTGACCTGAAGTAACAAATAAGTGTGACACTTATCGGAGGCCGTTCTATTCGCGGCTTGGGCGTGGGGATTACACAGCGTGGGCTTCTGGCATTCAGAAGGTCGCGGGGTTTAATTTAAAAACACTATAGTAAAAACGTTTGTACTATAGAGTGTTGTTAAATTAAATTTTAAAGAAACCAATTTAACACTGTTAAACTTGATATCATAGGTCGGGGGGCTCTGGGCTTCAAAGATCGCCAATGCCCTAGGTTAGGCTGGGGCTCGCGAGCGCAGTCGCTCTCTTTTGAATATTAGAATGCCGATCTCTACTTGATATATAATGGTTCGATTGCTAGTCGGGCAATGAAATAATATTTTCACCTTCTTGGCGAACTTGTTTTGTTTGTTAATACGTTTATTTTCTACTAATGAAACTGCATTTTATAGTACAAATTAACATCGTAATGATTTGTACAAAGTGGCACTATTGTTTATTGTCATCAATCTCTCATTCCAATCAGGTATGCAGGTTAACGGTCAAACTATTTTTCGGCTAAATTAATAGTTACAATATTAAAGTTACCCAGTGGTTTCAAAATCGGTTAAAATGGAACAATAGCCCCGCCACCCCCTTTTCCCCCCTTTCTCGACCCCCCTTAAAGTACTTTTTATGGAGATTCCAATGGTGCGAAAATTATAACCGCAAAGCATTATTTAAAAAATTAATTAAAAAATGCCCAAAGACTATACCTTGGCGGCTGACGGCGCCGCGCACTCGTGTTGGATGAGATAGGACTGATGACGTTGACGATTCTTTAAATTCCTAGATTTTAATACTTTTTGGATAACGTAGGACAGATGACGAAAAAGAAGAAGGCTGAAATGCAAAACAGTACTAACTTTTAAGGGTTGGGATTTTTTCCCGTATTTCAACGCATTTAAGGCTTTTTTACTCATACTATGTCATATTATATGTCTTCTGTGTGATGTTGACTTATACAACGTCGAATGTATTCTAAGTAATGGCGCCTGACGATGCCGCGCACTTACTTCGCTCGAGCGCTGGGGGCGCGGCACCTCCCCAACCCCTTACTAAAAAACGCTATGGGCCATCTATAACGCAACCTAGAGGACAGCACCAAGCCTGACACATCAAGTATCGTCAACCCGATATTAATACAACTAACCTAATAATTTAAATAACCTAACCTATTTTACCCACCAAAACCCCTAAAATTCGTTGAAGTACCGCGAAAATACCGAAAATAGTAAGTTAGTAATGTTTTACATGTCCACATTTTTCTTTTTCGTCATCAGCCCCACGTTATCCAAAACGCACAGAATTAACAGAATTAGAATATTCCGAACTTGCGGAACTACGCGAAGACCCGGTATCGGACATGGTTAGTGAAAAATGAATACGGTTTGGGAAATGTTTCTTTCCTACCTATATAGTAGCCCGCCGTCATTTTAATCCTTTAACAAAAGCTTTGTTTCGGGCACCGTCATTTTAATCCTTAGACCCCACGTCTACTACAGCAGCATATTTCGAAAATATAGTGGTCCTACTGGCGCCATCAGCATATTTCGCGAATAATGCAATCCTACTGGCTCCATTACCAATCCCAATAAATAAAGAAAGGCTGATTTTCGACCCGGAAAAAACGGCGCGACGGTGAGCTCTCTTCGCCGCGGAGTTAATTCTACGGCCCCGAACCGTTCGGTTCGTACATCTTTAAATTAGAATATCTTTAAAATTAATTATTTGCGGCTTATAATTTGCACCATTAGATTCCCCTTAATAAGTACGTTGGTATGGTGTAACTAAAAAGTGGAAACTAGGTGGCGGGGCTATTGTTCAAAATAGCCCAAAAGCGCTATCGTTACAGAATACCAAATTGTAGCGCCGTTCTCAGAGCTGTTTGGGGCTTCAATGGCAAATAAAATTCCAATAACAGATTCCGTGGTAAAGGCCATCACAACATTGACATGGAAGACATTCCCCGTACCAAAATCGAAGCTGTATTTTTAATTTAAAAACAGAGTCCTTTTAAGCTGCCACAGTCCCAAATTCCTCCTTGTTTCAGACTTAATAGGCGTCTAAATAAAAGCAGATCAGCGAGTCCCCAAGGAGTAATAGCACTGATAACGTAGAATGGAAAGCTAGGTTTTATTTAGTCCTTGTCTCTTGGTTTTGAAGCTGTGCCGAAAATAAGACCACATTTTAGGCGGTAAAATTTATATAAAAGTTTAAAAAAGATAAATTTACCTTTATATCATATAAAATTTATCAATTACTTCGACAGGACTAACACCTGTGCAAATGGTTGTCTCTTTTGTGAAAGTATGGGGAAAGTGAAAAGCAAAATCTATTTTACTAGACGGAATGAAGTTGGCTTAGTTGGTTGGTTACCGGTTGAATTGGCAACCCTGTTTCCGCCCAACCGAAAAAGTTTCAGATCAGTTACTACTTCATGGGAGAAGAGAAAGGAGAGCGGCGTTTATTGGGACGACTATTCATTCTTTTTAGTTCCACATCGAGATATATATCGAAGTGGGACTATTGCTATGGACGGATTGTCGTTAAGTGTTGTATGTTTGTTTGGCGTCGGCGGCGCGGAAAAGCGACGACACGGTAGATGAACTGCGAAAAGTAATTTATTAATATAACTTATATTAACGCCGGCGCCGGGACTCGAACACAGATAACCACTAGCCGCGCAAACCCGAAAACCGACGCCCTACCAATCGAACCACGCCTTTCTCTTGAAATTGACGCTTGAACTTTTACTTTTGAACAATGGCCCCGGAACTAGCCTTTAAACGAAAATATTTTTACCAAATGCTAGTTCCTGGGCGTAATGATTTTCTTTATCGTGTTTTCTTTTTACTCAAAGGAAAAACAAGAATAGTTATATGATAAAAACTTGCACTGGCTAAAGCTGCAGGTGATAGATTCATGTTCAACTTTCACCTAAGAAGGATTTATCATGGATTAATCAAACGGAAATAGATTCTTCTTAGGTGATAGTTGAATTTAGTTCTGGCGCGTCGCATTTAATCAAACGGAAATAGATTCTTCTTAGGTGATAGTTGAATTTAGTTCTGGCGCGTCGCATTTAATCAAACGGAAATAGATTCTTCTTAGGTGATAGTTGAATTTAGTCCTGGCGCGTCGCATTTAATCAAACGGAAATAGATTCTTCTTAGGTGATAGTTGAATTTAGTTCTGGCGCGTCGCATTTAATCAAGCGGAAATAGATTCTTCTTAGGTGATAGTTGAATTTAGTTCTGGCGCGTCGCATTTAATCAAACGGAAATAGATTCTTCTTAGGTGATAGTTGAATTTAGTTCTGGCGCGTCGCATTTAATCAAACGGAAATAGATTCTTCTTAGGTGATAGTTGAATTTAGTTCTGGCGCGTCGCATTTAATCAAACGGAAATAGATTCTTCTTAGGTGATAGTTGAATTAAGTTCTGGCGCGTCGCATTTAATCAAACGGAAATAGATTCTTCTTAGGTGATAGTTGAATTTAGTTCTGGCGCGTCGCATTTAATCAAACGGAAATAGATTCTTCTTAGGTGATAGTTGAATTTAGTTCTGGCGCGTCGCATTTAATCAAACGGAAATAGATTCTTCTTAGGTGATAGTTGAATTTAGTTCTGGCGCGTCGCATTTAATCAAACGGAAATAGATTCTTCTTAGGTGATAGTTGAATTTAGTTCTGGCGCGTCGCATTTAATCAAACGGAAATAGATTCTTCTTAGGTGATAGTTGAATTTAGTTCTGGCGCGTCGCATTTAATCAAACGGAAATAGATTCTTCTTAGGTGATAGTTGAATTTAGTTCTGGCGCGTCGCATTTAATCAAACGGAAATAGATTCTTCTTAGGTGATAGTTGAATTTAGTTCTGGCGCGTCGCGTTTAATCGAACGGAAATAGATTCTTCTTAGGTGATAATTGAATTTAGTTCTGGCGCGTCGCATTTTATCAAACGGAAATAGATTCTTCTTAGGTGATAGTTGAATATAGTTCTGGCGCGTCGCATTTAATCAAACGGAAATAGATTCTTCTTAGGTGATAGTTGAATTTAGTTCTGGCGCGTCGCATTTAATCAAACGGAAATAGATTCTTCTTAGGTGATAGTTGAATTTAGTTCTGGCGCGTCGCATTTAATCGAACGGAAATAGATTCTTCTTAGGTGATAGTTGAATTTAGTTCTGGCGCGTCGCATTTAATCGAACGGAAATAGATTCTTCTTAGGTGATAGTTGAATTTAGTTCTGGCGCGTCGCATTTAATCAAACGGAAATAGATTCTTCTTAGGTGATAGTTGAATTTAGTTCTGGCGCGTCGCATTTAATCAAACGGAAATAGATTCTTCTTAGGTGATAGTTGAATTTAGTTCTGGCGCGTCGCATTTAATCAAACGGAAATAGATTCTTCTTAGGTGATAGTTGAATTTAGTCCTGGCGCGTCGCATTTAATCAAACGGAAATAGATTCTTCTTAGGTGATAGTTGAATTTAGTTCTGGCGCGTCGCATTTAATCAAGCGGAAATAGATTCTTCTTAGGTGATAGTTGAATTTAGTTCTGGCGCGTCGCATTTAATCAAACGGAAATAGATTCTTCTTAGGTGATAATTGAATTTAGTTCTGGCGCGTCGCATTTAATCAAACGGAAATAGATTCTTCTTAGGTGATAGTTGAATTTAGTTCTGGCGCGTCGCATTTAATCAAACGGAAATAGATTCTTCTTAGGTGATAGTTGAATTAAGTTCTGGCGCGTCGCATTTAATCAAACGGAAATAGATTCTTCTTAGGTGATAGTTGAATTTAGTTCTGGCGCGTCGCATTTAATCAAACGGAAATAGATTCTTCTTAGGTGATAGTTGAATTTAGTTCTGGCGCGTCGCATTTAATCAAACGGAAATAGATTCTTCTTAGGTGATAGTTGAATTTAGTTCTGGCGCGTCGCATTTAATCAAACGGAAATAGATTCTTCTTAGGTGATAGTTGAATTTAGTTCTGGCGCGTCGCATTTAATCAAACGGAAATAGATTCTTCTTAGGTGATAGTTGAATTTAGTTCTGGCGCGTCGCATTTAATCAAACGGAAATAGATTCTTCTTAGGTGATAGTTGAATTTAGTTCTGGCGCGTCGCATTTAATCAAACGGAAATAGATTCTTCTTAGGTGATAGTTGAATTTAGTTCTGGCGCGTCGCATTTAATCGAACGGAAATAGATTCTTCTTAGGTGATAGTTGAATTTAGTTCTGGCGCGTCGCATTTAATCAAACGGAAATAGATTCTTCTTAGGTGATAGTTGAATTTAGTTCTGGCGCGTCGCATTTAATCAAACGGAAATAGATTCTTCTTAGGTGATAGTTGAATTTAGTTCTGGCGCGTCGCATTTAATCAAACGGAAATAGATTCTTCTTAGGTGATAGTTGAATTTAGTCCTGGCGCGTCGCATTTAATCAAACGGAAATAGATTCTTCTTAGGTGATAGTTGAATTTAGTTCTGGCGCGTCGCATTTAATCAAGCGGAAATAGATTCTTCTTAGGTGATAGTTGAATTTAGTTCTGGCGCGTCGCATTTAATCAAACGGAAATAGATTCTTCTTAGGTGATAGTTGAATTTAGTTCTGGCGCGTCGCATTTAATCAAACGGAAATAGATTCTTCTTAGGTGATAGTTGAATTTAGTTCTGGCGCGTCGCATTTAATCAAACGGAAATAGATTCTTCTTAGGTGATAGTTGAATTAAGTTCTGGCGCGTCGCATTTAATCAAACGGAAATAGATTCTTCTTAGGTGATAGTTGAATTTAGTTCTGGCGCGTCGCATTTAATCAAACGGAAATAGATTCTTCTTAGGTGATAGTTGAATTTAGTTCTGGCGCGTCGCATTTAATCAAACGGAAATAGATTCTTCTTAGGTGATAGTTGAATTTAGTTCTGGCGCGTCGCATTTAATCAAACGGAAATAGATTCTTCTTAGGTGATAGTTGAATTTAGTTCTGGCGCGTCGCATTTAATCAAACGGAAATAGATTCTTCTTAGGTGATAGTTGAATTTAGTTCTGGCGCGTCGCATTTAATCAAACGGAAATAGATTCTTCTTAGGTGATAGTTGAATTTAGTTCTGGCGCGTCGCATTTAATCAAACGGAAATAGATTCTTCTTAGGTGATAGTTGAATTTAGTTCTGGCGCGTCGCATTTAATCAAACGGAAATAGATTCTTCTTAGGTGATAGTTGAATTTAGTTCTGGCGCGTCGCATTTAATCGAACGGAAATAGATTCTTCTTAGGTGATAGTTGAATTTAGTTCTGGCGCGTCGCATTTAATCAAACGGAAATAGATTCTTCTTAGGTGATAGTTGAATATAGTTCTGGCGCGTCGCATTTAATCAAACGGAAATAGATTCTTCTTAGGTGATAGTTGAATTTAGTTCTGGCGCGTCGCATTTAATCAAACGGAAATAGATTCTTCTTAGGTGATAGTTGAATTTAGTTCTGGCGCGTCGCATTTAATCGAACGGAAATAGATTCTTCTTAGGTGATAGTTGAATTTAGTTCTGGCGCGTCGCATTTAATCGAACGGAAATAGATTCTTCTTAGGTGATAGTTGAATTTAGTTCTGGCGCGTCGCATTTAATCAAACGGAAATAGATTCTTCTTAGGTGATAGTTGAATTTAGTTCTGGCGCGTCGCATTTAATCAAACGGAAATAGATTCTTCTTAGGTGATAGTTGAATTTAGTTCTGGCGCGTCGCATTTAATCAAACGGAAATAGATTCTTCTTAGGTGATAGTTGAATTTAGTCCTGGCGCGTCGCATTTAATCAAACGGAAATAGATTCTTCTTAGGTGATAGTTGAATTTAGTTCTGGCGCGTCGCATTTAATCAAGCGGAAATAGATTCTTCTTAGGTGATAGTTGAATTTAGTTCTGGCGCGTCGCATTTAATCAAACGGAAATAGATTCTTCTTAGGTGATAGTTGAATTTAGTTCTGGCGCGTCGCATTTAATCAAACGGAAATAGATTCTTCTTAGGTGATAGTTGAATTTAGTTCTGGCGCGTCGCATTTAATCAAACGGAAATAGATTCTTCTTAGGTGATAGTTGAATTAAGTTCTGGCGCGTCGCATTTAATCAAACGGAAATAGATTCTTCTTAGGTGATAGTTGAATTTAGTTCTGGCGCGTCGCATTTAATCAAACGGAAATAGATTCTTCTTAGGTGATAGTTGAATTTAGTTCTGGCGCGTCGCATTTAATCAAACGGAAATAGATTCTTCTTAGGTGATAGTTGAATTTAGTTCTGGCGCGTCGCATTTAATCAAACGGAAATAGATTCTTCTTAGGTGATAGTTGAATTTAGTTCTGGCGCGTCGCATTTAATCAAACGGAAATAGATTCTTCTTAGGTGATAGTTGAATTTAGTTCTGGCGCGTCGCATTTAATCAAACGGAAATAGATTCTTCTTAGGTGATAGTTGAATTTAGTTCTGGCGCGTCGCATTTAATCAAACGGAAATAGATTCTTCTTAGGTGATAGTTGAATTTAGTTCTGGCGCGTCGCATTTAATCGAACGGAAATAGATTCTTCTTAGGTGATAGTTGAATTTAGTTCTGGCGCGTCGCATTTAATCAAACGGAAATAGATTCTTCTTAGGTGATAGTTGAATATAGTTCTGGCGCGTCGCATTTAATCAAACGGAAATAGATTCTTCTTAGGTGATAGTTGAATTTAGTTCTGGCGCGTCGCATTTAATCAAACGGAAATAGATTCTTCTTAGGTGATAGTTGAATTTAGTTCTGGCGCGTCGCATTTAATCGAACGGAAATAGATTCTTCTTAGGTGATAGTTGAATTTAGTTCTGGCGCGTCGCATTTAATCGAACGGAAATAGATTCTTCTTAGGTGATAGTTGAATTTAGTTCTGGCGCGTCGCATTTAATCAAACGGAAATAGATTCTTCTTAGGTGATAGTTGAATTTAGTTCTGGCGCGTTGCATTTAATCAAACGGAAATAGATTCTTCTTAGGTGATAGTTGAATTTAGTTCTGGCGCGTCGCATTTAATCAAACGGAAATAGATTCTTCTTAGGTGACAGTTGAATTTAGTTCTGGCGCGTCGCATTTAATCAAACGGAAATAGATTCTTCTTAGGTGATAGTTGAATTTAGTTCTGGCGCGTCGCATTTAATCAAACGGAAATAGATTCTTCTTAGGTGATAGTTGAATTTAGTTCTGGCGCGTCGCATTTAATCAAACGGAAATAGATTCTTCTTAGGTGATAGTTGAATTTAGTTCTGGCGCGTCGCATTTAATCAAACGGAAATAGATTCTTCTTAGGTGATAGTTGAATTTAGTTCTGGCGCGTCGCATTTAATCAAACGGAAATAGATTCTTCTTAGGTGATAGTTGAATTTAGTTCTGGCGCGTCGCATTTAATCAAACGGAAATAGATTCTTCTTAGGTGATAGTTGAATTTAGTTCTGGCGCGTCGCATTTAATCAAACGGAAATAGATTCTTCTTAGGTGATAGTTGAATTTAGTTCTGGCGCGTCGCATTTAATCAAACGGAAATAGATTCTTCTTAGGTGATAGTTGAATTTAGTTCTGGCGCGTCGCATTTAATCAAACGGAAATAGATTCTTCTTAGGTGATAGTTGAATTTAGTTCTGGCGCGTCGCATTTAATCAAACGGAAATAGATTCTTCTTAGGTGATAGTTGAATTTAGTTCTGGCGCGTCGCATTTAATCAAACGGAAATACATTCTTCTTAGGTGATAGTTGAATTTAGTTCTGGCGCGTCGCATTTAATCAAACGGAAATAGATTCTTCTTAGGTGAAACATGGATTAAAAAAACTAAGGATGTTCAGCAGAGCTAGATGCATTAAAAATACCTGTCCCGAACGCTCTCTCGCGGGCGAAATCGTCAAAACGGATGTAATATTTTATTTGATGCGTGATGCGTCAGACGTGACCTAGGCTATCGAAAGTCGCTTGGTGACTTAGGCCTAAGGTGGAGCCTTGGGTATTAGCCTAGCTGATTATTTAACCGTGTATGGTCAGAAGTAATAAATAAGGGTGGCACTTTCTTATCGAAGTCGTTTATGTGTGGCACGAAATAAAATTATCGCCTTCTTGGCGAACTTGTATAGTTTGTATAATTGGTCCAGAGATTTGGTCTCATTTGATAGAACTCTTTGACGCGCTCGCCGTGCCGTTAATTTCCGCCCCCTCCAACCAACCCCCTTAAAGGGAGAGTGACCGAAAAAAACAAGTTGATCTCATTCGATAGACCTTTTTGACGCGCAGGCAGTGCCGTAAATTTCCGCCCCCTCCGACCAACCCCCTTAAAGGGAGAGTGACCGAAAAAAACAAGTTCGTTTCATTCGATAGAACACTTTGACGCGCACGCAGTGCCGTTAATTTCAGCCCCCTTAAAGGGAGAGTGATCGAAAAGTTAATAAATTCATGGGTATTTTTTTATAAATTTGCGAATTTACATGACTTTTGGTGCCTTAACTACCCAAATGTTTGATATAAATTTCCTAAAATAAACCCATTTTAATCCTTGTTGAAGAATTTCTATCATATTTCCACTAATTTCAATAATTTAAAAGAATTATGTTCGTCGTGTTTTGCTTACCTATTTCACCTTCGATACTTTCCGTCTATTTAACGATAGTAAATTACATGGCCTCAACAACTTTTGTATTGGTTAATTTGGTTTGCCCACCCGGGTATCCTGAGGGTGGGCGGTGGCGACGCTTTAACATAGGATGGTAAATTATATATCAAACAATAGGAAATCACATGGGCTCAACAGCTTTTGTATTGCTTTGCCCAACCACGTATACTGAGGGTGGGCGGTGGCGACGCTTTAACATAGGATGATAAATTATATATCAAACAATAGGAAATCACATGGGCTCAACAGCTTTTGTATTGCTTTGCCCACCCACGTATTCTGAGGGTGGGCGGTGTGCACTCTTTAACACAGATGGGTAAATTATTATATCAAACAATAGGAAATCACATGGGCTCAACAGCTTTGTATTGCTTTGCCCACCCGCGTACCCTGAGGGTAGGTGGCGCCCAAGTTTTAATCCTTCAACTTAGGATGGTAAATTATATATCAAACGATAGGAAATCACATGGCGTCAACAGCTTTTGTATTGCTTTGCCCACCCGGGTATCCTGAGTATGGGCGGTGACCACTCTTTAACATATTATGGTAAATTATATATCAAACAATAGGAAATCACATGGGCTCAACAGCTTTGTATTGCTTTGCCCACCCGCGTACCCTGAGGGTAGGTGGCGCCCAAGTTTTAATCCTTCAACTTAGGATGGTAAATTATATATCAAACGATAGGAAATCACATGGCGTCAACAGCTTTTGTATTGCTTTGCCCACCCGGGTATCCTGAGTATGGGCGGTGACCACTCTTTAACATATTATGGTAAATTATATATCAAATAATAGGAAATCACATGGGCTCAACAGCTTTTATGTCAGTTTTCCCACCCGGGTCTCCTGATGGTAGGCGGCATCCACTCTTTAACTTAGGATGGCAATTTATATATCAAACGATAAGAAATCACGTAGCCTCAACAGCTTTTGTATTAGTTTGTCTATCTGTGTCTACTAAGGGTGTATGGGTTTGCCCACTCGAATACACTGATGTGGAACTAATATTACGGCCTGGGCCGACTTCTTTAGAGTGAAAATCGAGACTTAGTCAAGGTTGCTATATCTTGGTTTAAGTTTCAAAATAATTGGCCAAAATAAAACTTATCTAAGACTTTATTAAAACTGCCATAGTCCCAGATACATCCTTATTTTAGATTTATTTCAGCTCTGCGAAAGTCTTTCTTAAGACTACTTATAAAGGTTCATTTAGGTCTGATATTCCTCCTCTAAATTTAGTCTTTTTTAAGATTAAATTTAAGCGTATAAAGCTGGGTTATTCGACACATTGAGCTGTAAATATAATATTAATTTTAGACTTAATTTAAACTGCAAAAATAGTGAATATTTAAGTCTCAATTTAAACGGCAAAAATAATGAATATTTAAGTCTCAATTTAAACTGCAAAATAAAGAATATTTTTGTCTCAATTTAAACTGCAAAATAATAAATATTTTGGTCTCAATTTAAACTGCAACATCATGAATATAATAATTTTAACTGCAATAATTATATTAATTATCCCATTCAATTGAAACTTCCATTTAATTGTGTATGGGGTGCCGTTTTCATGAACGAGCATTAAAAATATTTATTTGAAATTAATTAGATTACTAGGAAGAAAGTAAGTTATACGATTTAGACCTAACTTTACCACTAAACATCTCGAATTTGATTAAAGTTTAATCGTGGTGTAATAAAAAAAACAACGTCAAAAATAATTATACTTTTGAAATGAAACGGTTTAAATATTACCGTCCATTATGAATCCTTTTAAAGGTTATAAAAACTGTTTCGGGTTTAACGTTTTTGAGTTCAATTTATAAATCATAAATGGTTTGATTTTACCCACAAAACGGTTTATTTACCTTTTATTATTATTATATGACAGCGATCCAAGGTGGTTGGCACTATTTAAAGTTTCGGAGGGGTGGAGAAGGGGTTGAACATTTAGTACGGTCAAAGGTTCGTCCAAGGGGGATTGAAGGAAATCTAAAGGCACAAAATGAAGAACAGTTGTGTAACTCAGAAATTTTTCTCCAAGCGCTCAGATAACATTTTGAATAGTTCAATACATTAATTGAGCAACAAAGTTTTTCTTACAAACACCGTACGGCCAATCTTATTTAAAATATATTTTAGGGTTTAAATATGGATATTTTACAGGTTATTCTTTTATTTAATTTGTGTCATTAAGACTGTATTTTAAAACCTAAACAATTGCGATTTATATTTACCTAAAATTATCATTTAAGAGTTTCAGTTTATTTAACACTTGATCTAAGCAGGAATGTAACTGGGAAAACGTATTTTAGAGTTAACAAATTCTTATTTGAGTGTTAATTTAAAACCAAACAAGCGGTAAGGCCAATCTTTTTTTAAGACTATTTAAAAAAATATTTCTTATACAAGTTGTCCAGTCTTATTATATACTTGATCTAAACGGGAATGTATCAGTTGTTTTTAAGAGCTAATTGAGTCTTATTTAAGGGTTAAATTTTCTTTTAAAAACGCTGTAATGTCAATCTTATTCAAAGATTATTTTATGTTAAAAATATGGATATTTTACACGGCATATTTCTATTTCATCTAGGTTACTAAGGCTCTTTTTTAAATATAGTTCAAGACGGATTTTTATCTTCTTTTTAAAGATTTATGTTCTCCTAAAATTCTCATTTTACAGTCTTATACAATTCATATAAAAGCCTTCCTTTACACTTAAATCTAAATTAGAGCTTAAAACAACAGTCGTATTAAAAAGCTTATTAAGCCTCTTTGAGTGTCGAAGTTGCTCTTTAAAAAAAAGACCTAAATAAACATAATATTTGTTACATCTAAATATTACAAAAACTTTGTGTTCAAATTTTACTTTCATACTACATTCTGTTTTAATTAATAGCGTTTTCCTTTGGGAACCTCCGAGCACTCCCGGAGTGCTCCAAAATCAAAATCGTATTCCATTGGGAGAAAAGGGGCAACTCTGAGAGGGAGGATCGTCTTCCATTGACCAAGGTACTCCCTCCCGGAGTGCTCCCGGAGTGCTCCCAGCTGCCCCAACTCAAGAGTCGGAGGGAATCAAAAGAGTGCTCCGAAAACGTTTCGTATTTCATTGGGAGCTACCAGGGCTTATCCTCCGAGCGCCTCCTACAGAGAGCAGTGACGTCATTCAACAAATCCGTATCACACTCGGAGGTTCCCAATGGAAAACGCTATAAGACGTAATCTATTTTTAATTTCACATCGAATATATATTCGAAGTGACACTATTGCTATGGACGGAATGTCGTTAGTGTTTGTTTGTTTGGCGTGGAAAGTGGTGGGAAGTTTGAAATTAATAAAAATAATTAAAAGAAAAAGAATTAAAAATGTAATAGGATTAATTTGGCGGGAAGTTTCAATTAGACAATTTAAAAATAAAGGAAAAAGAATTAAAAATGTAATAGGATTAGTTTGGCGGGAAGTTTGAATAAGATAATTTAAAAATAAAAGAAAAATAATTAAAAATGTAATAGGATTAGTTTGGCGGGAAGTTTGAATTAGACAATTTAAAAATAAAAGAAAAAGAATTAAAAATGTAATAGGATTAGTTTAGCGGGAAGTTTGAATTAGACAATTTAAAAATAAAAGAAAAATAATTAAAAATGTAATAGGATTAGTTTGGCGGGAAGTTTGAATAAGAGAATTTAAAAATAAAAGAAAAATAATTAAAAATTAATAGGATTAGTTTGGCGGGAAGTTTGAATTAGACAATTTAAAAATAAAAGAAAAAGAATTAAAAATGTAATAGGATTAGTTTGGCGGGAAGTTTGAATTAGACCATTTTTTCGATATGCTATAATAGGATTACGATTGGCGGGTGGCGGGAAGTTTGAATTAGACTATTTTTTCGATATGCTAGAATAGGATTATAATTGGCGGGTGGCGGGAAGTTTGAATTAGACCATTTTTTCGATATGCTAGAATAGGATTATATTTGGCAGGTTGACGGGAAGTTTGAATTAGACAATTTCTTTCGATATGCTAGAATAGGATTACAAATGGCGGGTGGCGGGAAGTTTGAATTGGACCATTTTTTCGATATGTTAGAATAGGATTATAATTGGCGGGTGGCGGGAAGTTTGAATTAGACCATTTTTTCGATATGCTAGAAAAGGATTATAATTGGCGGGTGGCGGGAAGTTTGAATTAGACAATTTCTTTAGTTTGAATTAAGCCATTTCTTTCGATATGCTAGAATAGGATAATAATTGGCGGGTTGGCGGGAAGTTTGAATTAGACAATTTCTTTCGATATGCTAGAATAGGATTACAATTGGCGGGTGGCGGGAAGTTTGAATTAGACCATTTTTCGATATGCTAGAATAGGATTATAATTGGCGGGTGGCGGGAAGTTTGAATTAGACCAATTTTTTTATATGCTAGAATAGGATTATAATTGGCGGGTTGGCGGGAAGATTGAATTAGACAATTTCTTTCGATATGCTAGAATAGGATTACAATTGGCGGGTGGCGGGAAGTTTAAATTAGACCATTTTTTCGATATGCTAGAATAGGATTATAATTAGCGGGTGGCGGGAAGTTTGAATTAGACCATTTTTTCGATATGCTAGAATAGGATTATAATTGGCGGATGGCGGGAAGTTTGAATTAGACAATTTCTTTAGTTTGAATTAAGCCATTTCTTTCGATATGCTAGAATAGGATAATAATTGGCGGGTTGGCGGGAAGTTTGAATTAGACAATTTCTTTCGATATGCTAGAATAGGATTACAATTGGCGGGTGGCGGGAAGTTTGAATTAGACCATTTTTCGATATGCTAGAATAGGATTATAATTGGCGGGTGGCGGGAAGTTTGAATTAGACCAATTTTTTTATATGCTAGAATAGGATTATAATTGGCGGGTTGGCGGGAAGTTTGAATTAGACAATTTCTTTCGATATGCTAGAATAGGATTACAATTGGCGGGTGGCGGGAAGTTTAAATTAGACCATTTTTTCGATATGCTAGAATAGGATTATAATTAGCGGGTGGCGGGAAGTTTGAATTAGACCATTTTTTCGATATGCTAGAATAGGATTATAATTGGCGGTGGGCGGGAAGTTTTAATTAGACAATTTCTTTAGTTTGAATTAAGCAATTTCTTTAGTTTGAATTAAGCAATTTCTTTAGTTTGAATTAAGCAATTTCTTTCGATATGCTAGCTTAGGATTATAATTGGAGGGTTGGCGGGAAGTTTGAATTGGACAATTTCTTTCGAAATGCTAGAATAGGATTATAATTGGCGGGTGGCGGGAAGTTTGAATTAGACCACTTTTTCGATATGCTAGAATAGGATTATAATTAGCGGGTGGCGGGAAGTTTGAATTAGACCATTTTTTCGATATGCTAGAATAGGATTATAATTGGCGGTGGGCGGGAAGTTTTAATTAGACAATTTCTTTAGTTTGAATTAAGCAATTTCTTTAGTTTGAATTAAGCAATTTCTTTAGTTTGAATTAAGCAATTTCTTTAGTTTGAATTAAGCAATTTCTTTAGTTTGAATTAAGCAATTTCTTTAGTTTGAATTAAGCAATTTCTTTAGTTTGAATTAAGCAATTTCTTTAGTTTGAATTAAGCAATTTCTTTAGTTTGAATTAAGCAATTTCTTTCGATATGCTAGCTTAGGATTATAATTGGTGGGTTGGCGGGAAGTTTGAATTAGATAATTTCTTTCGATATGCTAGAATAGGATTATAATTGGCGGGTGGCGGGAAGTTTGAATTAGACCATTTTTTCGATATGCTAGAATAGGATTATAATTGGCGGGTTGGCGGGAAGTTTGAATTAGACAATTTCTTTCGATATGCTAGAATAGGATTACAATTGGCGGGTGGCGGGAAGTTTAAATTAGACCATTTTTTCGATATGCTAGAATAGGATTATAATTAGCGGGTGGCGGGAAATTTGAATTAGACCATTTTTTTGATATGCTAGAATAGGATTATAATTGGCGGGTTGGCGGGAAGTTTCAATTAGACAATTTCTTTCGATATGCTAGAATAGGATTACAATTGGCGGGTGGCGGGGAGTTTGAATTAGACAATTTTTTTCGATATGCTAGAATAGGATTATAATTGGCGGGTGGCGGGAAATTTGAATTAGACCATTTTTTCGATATGCTAGAATAGGATTATAATTAGCGGGTGGCGGGCAGTTTTAATTAGACAATTTCTTTAAATTGAATTAAGCAATTTCTTTCGATATGCTAGAATAGGATTATAATTGGCGGGTGGCGGGAAGTTTGAATTAAGCCATTTCTTTCTATATGCTAGAATAGGATAATAATTGGCGGGTTGGCGGGAAGTTTGAATTAGACAATTTCTTTCGATATGCTAGAATAGGATTACAATTGGCGGGTGGCTGGAAGTTTGAATTAGAGCATTTTTTCGATATGCTAGAATAGGATTATAATTGGCGGGTGGCGGGAAGTTTGAGTTAGACCATTTTTTTGATATGCTAGAATAGGATTATAATTGGCGGGTTGGCGGGAAGTTTGAATTAGACCATTTTTTCGATATGCTAGAATAGGATTATAATTGGCGGGTGGCGGGAAGTTTGAATTAGACCATTTTTTTGATATGCTAGAATAGGATTATAATTGGCGGGTTGGCGGGAAGTTTGAATTAGACAATTTCTTTCGATATGCTAGAATAGGATTACAATTGGCGGGTGGCGGGAAGTTTGAATTAGACCATTTTTTCGATATGCTAGAATAGGATTATAATTGGCGGTGGGCGGGAAGTTTTAATTAGACAATTTCTTTAGTTTGAATTAAGCAATTTCTTTAGTTTGAATTAAGCAATTTCTTTAGTTTGAATTAAGCAATTTCTTTAGTTTGAATTAAGCAATTTCTTTAGTTTGAATTAAGCAATTTCTTGCGATATGCTAGCTTAGGATTATAATTGGTGGGTTGGCGGGAAGTTTGAATTAGATAATTTCTTTCGATATGCTAGAATAGGATTATAATTGGCGGGTGGCGGGAAGATTGAATTAGACCATTTTTTCGATATGCTAGAATAGGATTATAATTGGCGGGTGGCGGGAAGTTTGAATTAGACCATTTTTTTGATATGCTAGAATAGGATTATAATTAGCGGGTGGCGGGAAGTTTGAATTAGACCATTTTTTCGATATGCTAGAATAGGATTATAATTGGCGGTGGGCGGGAAGTTTTAATTAGACAATTTCTTTAGTTTGAATTAAGCAATTTCTTTAGTTTGAATTAAGCAATTTCTTTAGTTTGAATTAAGCAATTTCTTTAGTTTGAATTAAGCAATTTCTTTAGTTTGAATTAAGCAATTTCTTTAGTTTGAATTAAGCAATTTCTTTAGTTTGAATTAAGCAATTTCTTTAGTTTGAATTAAGCAATTTCTTTAGTTTGAATTAAGCAATTTCTTTAGTTTGAATTAAGCAATTTCTTTAGTTTGAATTAAGCAATTTCTTTAGTTTGAATTAAGCAATTTCTTTCGATATGCTAGCTTAGGATTATAATTGGTGGGTTGGCGGGAAGTTTGAATTAGATAATTTCTTTCGATATGCTAGAATAGGATTATAATTGGCGGGTGGCGGGAAGTTTGAATTAGACCATTTTTTCGATATGCTAGAATAGGATTATAATTGGCGGGTGGCGGGAAGTTTG
Organism: Leiobunum rupestre; assembly: GCF_980474605.1. Taxonomy (NCBI): domain Eukaryota; kingdom Metazoa; phylum Arthropoda; class Arachnida; order Opiliones; family Sclerosomatidae; genus Leiobunum; species Leiobunum rupestre. The sequence goes on from NC_143386.1 coordinate 2,432,965, forward strand.
AATTAGACCATTTTTTTGATATGCTAGAATAGGATTATAATTGGCGGGTTGGCGGGAAGTTTGAATTAGACAATTTCTTTCGATATGCTAGAATAGGATTACAATTGGCGGGTGGCGGGAAGTTTATATTAGACCATTTTTTCGATATGCTAGAATAGGATTATAATTAGCGGGTGGCGGGAAATTTGAATTAGACCATTTTTTGGTATGCTAGAATAGGATTATAATTGGCGGGTTGGCGGGAAGTTTGAATTAGACAATTTCTTTCGATATGCTAGAATAGGATTACAATTGGCGGGTGGCGGGGAGTTTGAATTAGACAATTTTTTTCGATATGCTAGAATAGGATTATAATTGGCGGGTGGCGGGAAATTTGAATTAGACCATTTTTTCGATATGCTAGAATAGGATTATAATTAGCGGGTGGCGGGCAGTTTTAATTAGACAATTTCTTTAAATTGAATTAAGCAATTTCTTTCGATATGCTAGAATAGGATTATAATTGGCGGGTGGCGGGAAGTTTGAATTAAGCCATTTCTTTCTATATGCTAGAATAGGATAATAATTGGCGGGTTGGCGGGAAGTTTGAATTAGACAATTTCTTTCGATATGCTAGAATAGGATTACAATTGGCGGGTGGCTGGAAGTTTGAATTAGAGCATTTTTTCGATATGCTAGAATAGGATTATAATTGGCGGGTGGCGGGAAGTTTGAGTTAGACCATTTTTTTGATATGCTAGAATAGGATTATAATTGGCGGGTTGGCGGGAAGTTTGAATTAGACCATTTTTTCGATATGCTAGAATAGGATTATAATTGGCGGGTGGCGGGAAGTTTGAATTAGACCATTTTTTTGATATGCTAGAATAGGATTATAATTGGCGGGTTGGCGGGAAGTTTGAATTAGACAATTTCTTTCGATATGCTAGAATAGGATTACAATTGGCGGGTGGCGGGAAGTTTGAATTAGACCATTTTTTCGATATGCTAGAATAGGATTATAATTGGCGGTGGGCGGGAAGTTTTAATTAGACAATTTCTTTAGTTTGAATTAAGCAATTTCTTTAGTTTGAATTAAGCAATTTCTTTAGTTTGAATTAAGCAATTTCTTTAGTTTGAATTAAGCAATTTCTTTAGTTTGAATTAAGCAATTTCTTTAGTTTGAATTAAGCAATTTCTTGCGATATGCTAGCTTAGGATTATAATTGGTGGGTTGGCGGGAAGTTTGAATTAGATAATTTCTTTCGATATGCTAGAATAGGATTATAATTGGCGGGTGGCGGGAAGTTTGAATTAGACCATTTTTTCGATATGCTAGAATAGGATTATAATTGGCGGGTGGCGGGAAGTTTGAATTAGACCATTTTTTTGATATGCTAGAATAGGATTATAATTGGCGGGTTGGCGGGAAGTTTGAATTAGACAATTTCTTTCGATATGCTAAAATAGGGTTACAATTGGCGGGTGGCGGGGAGTTTGAATTAGAAATTTTTTTTCGATATGCTAGAATAGGATTATAATTGGCGGGTGGCGGGAAATTTGAATTAGACCATTTTTTCGATATGCTAGAATAGGATTATAATTAGCGGGTGGCGGGCAGTTTTAATTAGACAATTTCTTTAGTTTGAATTAAGCAATTTCTTTCGATATGCTAGAATAGGATTATAATTGGCGGGTGGCGGGAAGTTTGAATTAAGCCATTTCTTTCTATATGCTAGAATAGGATAATAATTGGCGGGTTGGCGGGAAGTTTGAATTAGACAATTTCTTTCGATATGCTAGAATAGGATTACAATTGGCGGGTGGCTGGAAGTTTGAATTAGAGCATTTTTTCGATATGCTAGAATAGGATTATAATTAGCGGGTGGCGGGCAGTTTTAATTAGACAATTTCTTTAGTTTGAATTAAGCAATTTCTTTCGATATGCTAGAATAGGATTATAATTGGCGGGTGGCGGGAAGTTTGAATTAGACCATTTTTTCGATATGCTAGAATAGGATTATAATTGGCGGGGGGCGGGAAGTTTGAATTAGACCATTTTTTTCGATATGCTAGAATAGGAATATAATTGGCGGGTGGCGGGAAGTTTGAATTAGACCATTTTTTCGATATGCTAGAATAGGATTATAATTGGCGGGTGGCGGGAAGTTTGAATTAGACCAATTTTTTTATATGCAAGAATAGGATTATAATTGGCGGGTTGGCGGGAAGTTTGAATTAGATAATTTTTTTCGATATGCTAGAATAGGATTATAATTGGCGGGTGGCGGGAAGTTTGAATTAGACCATTTTTTTCGATATGCTAGAATAGGATTATAATTGGCGGGTGGCGGGAAGTTTGAATTAGACCATTTTTTTGATATGCTAGAATAGGATTATAATTGGCGGGTGGCGGGAAATTTGAATTAGACCATTTTTTCGATATGCTAGAATAGGATTATAATTAGCGGGTGGCGGGCAGTTTTAATTAGACAATTTCTTTAGTTTGAATTAAGCAATTTCTTTCGATATGCTAGAATAGGATTATAATTGGCGGGTGGCGGGAAGTTTGAATTAAGCCATTTCTTTCTATATGCTAGAATAGGATAATAATTGGCGGGTTGGCGGGAAGTTTGAATTAGACAATTTCTTTCGATATGCTAGAATAGGATTACAATTGGCGGGTGGCTGGAAGTTTGAATTAGAGCATTTTTTCGATATGCTAGAATAGGATTATAATTAGCGGGTGGCGGGCAGTTTTAATAAGACAATTTCTTTAGTTTGAATTAAGCAATTTCTTTCGATATGCTAGAATAGGATTATAATTGGCGGGTGGCGGGAAGTTTGAATTAGACCATTTTTTCGATATGCTAGAATAGGATTATAATTGGCGGGGGGCGGGAAGTTTGAATTAGACCATTTTTTTCGATATGCTAGAATAGGAATATAATTGGCGGGTGGCGGGAAGTTTGAATTAGACCATTTTTTCGATATGCTAGAATAGGATTATAATTGGCGGGTGGCGGGAAGATTGAATTAGACCATTTTTTTGATATGCTAGAATAGGATTATAATTGGCGGGTTGGCGGGAAGTTTGAATTAGACAATTTCTTTCGATATGCTAGAATAGGATTACAATTGGCGGGTGGCGGGGAGTTTGAATTAGACAATTTATTTCGATATGCTAGAATAGGATTATAATTGGCGGGTGGCGGGCAGTTTTAATTAGACAATTTCTTTAGTTTGAATTAAGCAATTTCTTTCGTTATGCTAGAATAGGATTATAATTGGCGGGTGGCGGGAAGTTTGAATTAAGCCATTTCTTTCTATATGCTAGAATAGGATAATAATTGGCGGGTTGGCGGGAAGTTTGAATTAGACAATTTCTTTCGATATGCTAGAATAGGATTACAATTGGCGGGTGGCGGGAAGTTTGAATTAGAGCATTTTTTCGATATGCTAGAATAGGATTATAATTGGCGGGTGGCGGGAAGTTTGAATTAGACCATTTTTTTGATATGCTAGAATAGGATTATAATTGGCGGGTTGGCGGGAAGTTTGAATTAGACAATTTCTTTCGATATGCTAGAATAGGATTACAATTGGCGGGTGGCGGGAAGTTTGAATTAGACCATTTTTTCGATATGCTAGAATAGGATTATAATTGGTGGGTGGCGGGAAGTTTGAATTAGACCATTTTTTCGATATGCTAGAATAGGATTATAATTGGCGGGTGGTGGGAAGTTTGAATTAGACCATTTTTTCGATATGCTAGAATAGGATTATAATTGGCGGGGGGCGGGAAGTTTGAATTAGACCATTTTTTTCGATATGCTAGAATAGGATTATAATTGGCGGGTGGCGGGAAGTTTTAATTAGACAATTTCTTTAGTTTGAATTAAGCAATTTCTTTCGATATGCTAGAATAGGATTATAATTGTTGGGTGGCGGGCAGTTTTAATTAGACAATTTCTTTAGTTTGAATTAAGCAATTTCTTTCGATATGCTAGAATAGGATTATAATTGGCGGGTGGCGGGAAGTTTGAATTAGACCATTTTTTCGATATGCTAGAATAGGATTATAATTGGCGGGGGGCGGGAAGTTTGAATTAGACCATTTTTTCGATATGCTAGAATAGGATTATAATTGGCGGGGGGCGGGAAGTTTGAATTAGACCATTTTTTTCGATATGCTAGAATAGGAATATAATTGGCGGGTGGCGGGAAGTTTGAATTAGACCATTTTTTCGATATGCTAGAATAGGATTATAATTGGCGGGTGGCGGGAAGATTGAATTAGACCATTTTTTCGATATGCTAGAATAGGAATATAATTGGCGGGTGGCGGGAAGTTTGAATTAGACCATTTTTTCGATATGCTAGAATAGGATTATAATTGGCGGGTGGCGGGAAGATTGAATTAGACCATTTTTTTGATATGCTAGAATAGGATTATAATTGGCGGGTTGGCGGGAAGTTTGAATTAGACAATTTCTTTCGATATGCTAGAATAGGATTACAATTGGCGGGTGGCGGGGAGTTTGAATTAGACAATTTATTTCGATATGCTAGAATAGGATTATAATTGGCGGGTGGCGGGCAGTTTTAATTAGACAATTTCTTTAGTTTGAATTAAGCAATTTCTTTCGTTATACTAGAATAGGATTATAATTGGCGGGTGGCGGGAAGTTTGAATTAAGCCATTTCTTTCTATATGCTAGAATAGGATAATAATTGGCGGGTTGGCGGGAAGTTTGAATTAGACAATTTCTTTCGATATGCTAGAATAGGATTACAATTGGCGGGTGGCGGGAAGTTTGAATTAGAGCATTTTTTCGATATGCTAGAATAGGATTATAATTGGCGGGTGGCGGGAAGTTTGAATTAGACCATTTTTTTGATATGCTAGAATAGGATTATAATTGGCGGGTTGGCGGGAAGTTTGAATTAGACAATTTCTTTCGATATGCTAGAATAGGATTACAATTGGCGGGTGGCGGGAAGTTTGAATTAGACCATTTTTTCGATATGCTAGAATAGGATTATAATTGGTGGGTGGCGGGAAGTTTGAATTAGACCATTTTTTCGATATGCTAGAATAGGATTATAATTGGCGGGTGGTGGGAAGTTTGAATTAGACCATTTTTTCGATATGCTAGAATAGGATTATAATTGGCGGGGGGCGGGAAGTTTGAATTAGACCATTTTTTTCGATATGCTAGAATAGGATTATAATTGGCGGGTGGCGGGAAGTTTTAATTAGACAATTTCTTTAGTTTGAATTAAGCAATTTCTTTCGATATGCTAGAATAGGATTATAATTGTTGGGTGGCGGGCAGTTTTAATTAGACAATTTCTTTAGTTTGAATTAAGCAATTTCTTTCGATATGCTAGAATAGGATTATAATTGGCGGGTGGCGGGAAGTTTGAATTAGACCATTTTTTCGATATGCTAGAATAGGATTATAATTGGCGGGGGGCGGGAAGTTTGAATTAGACCATTTTTTTCGATATGCTAGAATAGGAATATAATTGGCGGGTGGCGGGAAGTTTGAATTAGACCATTTTTTCGATATGCTAGAATAGGATTATAATTGGCGGGTGGCGGGAAGATTGAATTAGACCATTTTTTTGATATGCTAGAATAGGATTATAATTGGCGGGTTGGCGGGAAGTTTGAATTAGACAATTTCTTTCGATATGCTAGAATAGGATTACAATTGGCGGGTGGCGGGGAGTTTGAATTAGACAATTTATTTCGATATATTAGAATAGGATTATAATTGGCGGGTGGCGGGCAGTTTTAATTAGACAATTTCTTTAGTTTGAATTAAGCAATTTCTTTCGTTATGCTAGAATAGGATTATAATTGGCGGGTGGCGGGAAGTTTGAATTAAGCCATTTCTTTCTATATGCTAGAATAGGATAATAATTGGCGGGTTGGCGGGAAGTTTGAATTAGACAATTTCTTTCGATATGCTAGAATAGGATTACAATTGGCGGGTGGCGGGAAGTTTGAATTAGAGCATTTTTTCGATATGCTAGAATAGGATTATAATTGGCGGGTGGCGGGAAGTTTGAATTAGACCATTTTTTGATATGCTAGAATAGGATTATAATTGGCGGGTTGGCGGGAAGTTTGAATTAGACAATTTCTTTCGATATGCTAGAATAGGATTATAATTGGCGGGGGGCGGGAAGTTTGAATTAGACCATTTTTTCGATATGCTAGAATAGGATTATAATTGGCGGGTGGCGGGAAGTTTTAATTAGACAATTTCTTTAGTTTGAATTAAGCAATTTCTTTCGATATGCTAGAATAGGATTATAATTGTTGGGTGGCGGTAAGTTTGAATTAGACCATTTTTTCGATAAGCTAGAATAGGATTATAATTGGCGGGTGGCGGGAAGTTTGAATTAAACAATTTTTTTCGATATGCTAGAATATGATTATAATTGGCGGGATGTTTGAATTAGATAATTTCTTTCGATATGTAATAATAGGCCCACGAGGGGTCGGAGTGTGCAATAACTGGTGGCTTTACCGGGGAGTCAGGGTCCGGCTCTTGTAACCCATCACGGGCGGTGGCGCACTGGGAGATGTTAGCTCCGTCCAAATGGTCCTATCTCCACCTCCGACTTTGGTCCGGTGTGGACTGGTAACTGGCCTTCGGCCCAGGCTAACGAAGAGGGGCCGGGGAAAATGGTTGCTTCGGCGGATTAAGTTGCCTGCTGTGGTGCTGCGGGCCTCCGTATCAGGGCACAGCGGACCCATCTCGCGGCCTTTTGGAGCTCCACCGGGATATCCGGTGCCAGCTGTGCCGGGTTATGCGGGCTGCTGTGTGCCCGCCGTTCCCCTTTAGGCTCTCTTTCCAAAGGGCTTGGCTCCCTACCTTTCTAGGTGGGGTGTCGGCTGGCGCTATTATTCCCTCTTATTCCCACTGCTGTTTGTGAAGTGGGGGCTGGTCGACCCATTGCTGCACCTTCTGCTGGGTTGAGTGGCTTGCGTCGAGGGTGCGACCGTTAGTAGTAGGGTTCTGCTACCCATGCTGGTTTTGTCACCTGTCCGGGCTTGCGGACGCTGGCGTAGGACATAATGATGACGGACCTCCGGTGGTGTGGTTTCAATCTTACCGGTACACCGGTCTATAAATCTGATGCATGATATGTTATAATAAGAATATTTTTCGACGTTGTAAATTAATTATATTGGATTATTATTGCACGTCGTAACACATCGATGGTAGCTCAACTATTTAACCTATGATACTTTGCGTCGATGTGAAACTAATATTCCGGCTGCGCCGACTTGTTATACGTATTACAGCCTAAAATAAGTCTACTGTTTTGGTAAGGGTGTGCAAGCCTACTTTGTAGTACAGCCGCATACAAGCTCTAGAGGCGTTAGAAAGGACCAGTGTTTACAAGGGTGCATGCTTCGCCTTCAACACGTCTATCGTTTCTGACCCTCCATCAAGCTCTTCATAAGGAAGATATGAACGTCGATTTGATATTTGCAACTACCTTAGCATCAAGTGTGACGGAATCCCCGCTTTTCTCACTAGGTATTTCATCATCACTACCAGGTGCAATGAAGACTTAACATCTGGGCAGGTTTGGTTGGTGATCTTGCAATAGTCCTTCAAAAGAAGGATCATTCATAATCGATTATAGTTTTTGTGCTGTTGGTAGTGAACTTATAACTGATTTGGCTATGGTTTATCACTATACTGCCAAAGCTGAGAATTTTCTTTGCATAGATTTGGCAGAATTTTTTAACAGGGGGGGATAGTAAAAACTGTCAGAGAGGTATTTATCTAAGCGCCTTTTGACCTGGCCTTCTCTTGGAGAGTGGTTGAAGCTTTCCCCTGGGTCACTCCTGAAATGATTCATTTGTTTTTCATATATTGCTCGACCGTGCGAAAACCTGTATCGCGGCCAACCGTGGAAGTTATTTGATTTCATACGAAAATAAGGAAATTCGCTATGTTGCAAAGCTACGAAAAAGACACACAAAGTACATTTCCTTCATTTTTGATTATGGCTAGGTCTTTTAGGACCGACTTGTTTTTTTTTTTCAAAACCTCTTTTCATAATGCTGTAACCGGCTTCAATCCCTATTACAAATATTTAACCGGATTTACGAAGCCTTCGGTTTACCTTTAATAAAAAATACGACTTACAATAAAATCGACCCCGTCGATGTATTCGTTGTCGATGTGCCTGGGCATCGTTTACAAAATAAAATGGAGTCTTTTTCTAAATTTAACTCTTAACAAGGTAATCAAAAAGAAATTGGTAAACCGCTTGACCGCGAGAATACTGCAACAAAAAAATTGACCCCTCCAATAAAAAACATTAGAGCGGAAGAACGGGGAGCCGTCACGTGACTTTCGTGCGGCGGAAAAAGTTTAAAAAAATAATATCTGCTATATTGCAACGGGGCGGGTGACATATGGTGGATGGCGTCTGACCCGTTGCATACTCCCACCAAAAAGAAAACATACTTAATTTAAATTATTTAAAAACGACAGTTTGTTGTCGTGAAGCCACGTTTATTCTTTGGGGCCTGAGGGCAGTGTGTCAGAATTTATAGCCCGGTGTACCTAGTAACAAAGACCATACCACCGGAGGCCTATCATCATAGTGCCCTACGCCAGCGTCCCCAAGCCCGGACAGGTGGCAAATCCAGCATCGGTAGCAGAACCCTACTACTGATGGTCACACCTTTGACGCAAGCCACTCAACCCAGCAGAAGGTGCAGCAATGGGTGGACCAATCCCCACTTCGCACACAGCAGTGGGTTTTAGAATGGATGCTATAGCAACTCCAGCCGACACCCTACCTACGAAGGTAAGGAGCCAAACCCTTTGGAAAGAGCTCCTAAAGGGGAACGACGAGCACACAGCAGCCCAAGTAACCCGGCACAGCTGGCACCGGAGATCCCGGTGGGCCCCAAAAGGCCGGGAAACAGGACCGCCGTGCCCGCATATGGAGGCTCGCCGCCCCACAGCAGGCTAACCAATCCGCCGAGGCGGCCAGTTTGCCTGGACCCTCTCCGTTAGCCTGAACCGAAGTGATAGCACGTCATCAGCTCTTCGTTGAAGGGCGTCGGATGAGCTTGTTGATAGGGTTGGCCAATTAGTGTTTCTTGACGTTGTTGCAAGATGTGGCAATTGCATGCACCGCAAATGTGGGCTGCTGCCTGTCCAGCCGTACCGAAGTTGAAATTTGCTGGTCCCAATTGTGCTGGGGCTGGAATGGGAGGAGAAGTGGCACTCGGAGACGGAAAATTAGTTTTTTCCACATTGCGCTTTAAGGTCTCGGCGACCGTAGGTCAACTTCGTAGCCTAGTGCTGCTAATTCGTAATCTAACTCCTCGAGCAGTTGTTCCTGCAGAGTTATTTTTATTTTTTCTGGGGATGAAGGGGGGTTTGGCTGCCCGACATCCATCAGTTCATCTTTGAATTCTTCTGGTAAATCATCCAAGTCCTTTTGTTCCAATAAAACAAGTCCTGCGTGAGAGTGCACCCACATGGCCCTTAGTGGCTTGTGCGCGAGAGATGTGGCTAGGGTCGGATAATGTCGTAATCCCCCCATGACGCTCTAAGCAGAACGCACAGGGACAATATTGGAGGGAGGCGGCCTTCAAGGCCCGTGGACCCATAATGATCAATGATCGGCGATCCTTTACCACGAATATATTCTTTATGGTTATCTTCTGGTATAGTATTTCAACGTCTAATTGCGCGATTTTGCCTTAGAGGAGCCATTTGGGAAAGGCTTTTTCTCGTCGTTCAAAGTTGTCCATTTCTTCCTCATCCAAGGGTAGAAATTTGGTGTAGCCGACTTCTAAGGCTAGGTTATTAGTTATGATGTCAAAGGGTAGACTGAGGTCAAGGCGAAGGGAACAGATAACGGATACTTCTTCTGCATCCTCAATGCAGTATAATATTATCTCGTGTGTGCCGGAGATTTCCTAAAAAAAATATAGAAAATAAATGATCGTATATGTGGAAGGCTAGGGTTTATCTCCAGCTAGACGTATCCTCTCCCAAGGAGGTTGGGATATCGCTGTACGAGAAAACGAAAAATCCGTTTTCGTTAAATGAAGGATGTTGTTCATTTTTAAATATCGGTCTAGTTCCGCTGTCGACCGAAGGCGGCGGGTTGGATGTAGTGGGGGGGTAATAATAAATGTCTAACAAAAGCCCCTTCTTTGTCACTGTTTTTCTATGACAAAGTTCCCGAATCCACCCCAAAGTCAGGGGTTTCAGCCATCTTTCATCGCCCTGCGGGTTGTCGACCTCTAATGGTTGATGATCAGGGTCCCCGGGCACAGATGACTCTGACTCTGAGTCGGATTCACTGTCCGAAGACGCTGATGATCTTACTGCGACGTCTCCCTGGTTGGGTTCTTCTATAGGTGTTGGGACCTCGCAGGTTGAAGGCAGTTCCCAGGTGTCCTCCTGTGCTATGGTAGATTCTTCAATCTCGGCGTCGTCCTCTTGTGATACTGAAATATGAGTTGGGTGAGCGGAACCCGTAGGTTGGAGATCAACAACGTCGACGTCAGCCTCATCAGGGATGATGACATTGAAATTGGTCCAATACAATTTCAATTGACTGATGTGTTTTAAACCCCGACTGCCGTTAGTCAAGGCGTCTTCCAGCTCGTACACAAGTGGTGTGGCTTGTCTGATGACTCGATACGGTCCTTCCCATTTCGGACTTAATTTCGCGGCATGATACGTCGCGCCCTGGGAAAGATCATGAGTCTCCAGCCCCACTAGGGTACCTACTGGAAGCTCCAAATCTTCTCGTCGTTCATCATAATATTTTTTCTGGTGCTCTTGTGCTCTTCTCATATATATTTTAGTGCGTTCAAGGTCATCATGAAGTTGCTGGAACGAACGTTCATGGTGAATGATTTCCGGGGGATCGTCATCGACGTCCAGGGAATTCCATGGCAATCGCGGTTCACGTCCCATATTTAAATAAAATGGTGAACGGCCTGTTGTGTCTTGCGGGGCCGAATATTAATGGCGAATTGCAAGAATTCCAAGGACTGATCCCAATTTCGATGCTCGTTGCCGACATACATCGAAATCATTTCACCAATCACGCGATTCAAACGTTCGACAATATTACTCTGGGGATGATACCCGCTAGTAGTCTTCATTTTTACCTTCAAGAGTTTACAAGTACAGTCCCATAGAGTGTATACAAACTGTCGACCTTGATCGCTAAAGACACGTCCTGGACAACCCCAACGTAATATAAGCTTTGTGAACGTATCGCAGCATATTTCCGCTGTGAAACGTTTCACCGGAACCAACTCCACGAATTTCGTAAAATAGTCCACGAAAACAATGAGGAACCTGTTACGTCGGACAGTCATCGGTAAGGGTCCTAAAATATCGACCCCTACCATGTCCCAGGGACCCGTTGTTTCAGTGGACATCATTAAACCTGGAGTTTTTCGATTCCTACTTTTATATTGTTGACAAACAAGACAGCCACGTACATAATGCTGTACGTCCTGTCTCAGGTTGGGCCAGAAATATCGAAAGGGTACCTTGGCTAAAGTCTTATCGCGTCCTCTATGTGCGGACGTTGGGTGGTCATGTAATAACCGGAGAGTTTCTTTTCGAAAACGTAGCGGTAAGTAAATTTTTCGGGGTAACGTTCCCCACGACCTTCGGTATAGCACGCCATTTACTACTTCGAAAAGTCTTATCTATAATTTCCTTAGTTCCGGCGTCCTCAAATTGAGCGGTTTTTACGTCGGATAAGTCAAATACATTGAACATAGCGTGGGGAGGGGGAGGCAATATCACATTGTCCCCCTGATTGTTGAGATTGACATTTCGAAGCACCATTGCTGCCAGACCGAGAGGCGCGCGAGAAAGTCCCCTCGGAGAGGTTAAACAATCACCGTGTCTGTCTGTCTGTCTGTGGGTCTGTCTGTCAGGCCTACGAACGCGTTCGCAGTTTCTGGGCTCACTGCGTTCGCAGTTTCTCGAAGGGTTGGCAAAACCACCTTGTGACGGTGAGCGTTAACGGATTGCTTTGCGGTTGGGGTGGTCTTTTTTCGTCAACGCTCACCGTCGCGACAGATTTAACTCAGTTTGATTGGATATTTCGTTATTATAACGTTTATGTGAAGGTTGCGAATGTTGAGTTCGTGTTGTGAATATTGTGGGTGTGGAGTTTGTTGTGTTTGCGTTATGAAAGTTGTTGATGTTGGGTCTATCGTGTTTGTATGGGTATTTTCTCTTCAACTTTTTCTTAATGACTTTGGGACGGACCGAGTGCTGAGTGTTATGCAACCTCTCAACGTCCAATGGCAGGGTATCCACCAGTTGTACACGGTATTCGTCTTGGTATCAATTTGCGATTTTTTGGCGCCGGCCGGGAATCGAACCCGGGTCTGCCTCGTGCAAGAGACGTACTCTAACCACTCAGCCACCAACGCTTGTTAATTTACGGTGTTTTTCTAAAACACAGCTTTGGCGAATGTCCTTTACAAAGTTAAAACGTTAGGTACTATAATTTATTCTACATCATTTTAAATATTTATAAATTAAATTAATCTTATATTTAATTAAATATTTATAAATTAAATTAATCTTATATTTAATTAAATATTTATAAATTAAATTAATCTTATATTTAATTAAATATTTATAAATTAAATTAATCTTATATTTAATTAAATATTTATAAATTAAATTAATCTTATATTTAATTAAATATTTATAAATTAAATTAATCTTATATTTCATTAAATGTTTATAAATTATATAAATCTTATATTTAATTACATATTTATAAATTATATTAATCTTATATTTAATTAAATATTTATAAATTATATTAATCTTATATTTAATTAAATATTTATAAATTATATTAATCTTATATTTAATTAAATATTTATAGATTATATTAATCTTATATTTAATTAAATATTTTAGTATTTTAATGTAAAATTTGATCGTGATCAGGAATTGAACTCGGGTCGGATTGTAACAATGCGGATAGTTCACCGCCGAGCCATTGACTTCCTTAGGGAAAATATTAAAGTAAACGAACAATTATGATAAGGCGGGTTTTTTTACTAAACGGATTAATACAATATCTGTATATATTGTTTATTGAACTTTGTTTGTTTATTCTTTGGTACGGTTTTTTGATTTGTTTTAAATTTTTGTTTGTTTATTCTTTGGTACGGTTTTTTGATTTGTTTTAAATTTTTGTTAAATTCTTAACAAAATTTCGTTAAAACACAAAAAGTAGTTCATTGTTACCTTTTAATATCGCTTAGAAAAAGGATAATTATTCAAAACTCCCGCGGAAACTATATCAAAGTAATAATATAGCTCCACCATGTGGAGAACTATCAATCAAACCGGGTAAAAAATATAATATCTTCAATTTTTCGAACTTTAGTCAAATCTCGACGGGTAAAAAAAACCACAAAATAACAGTATATAAGGCCGTTGCCGTCAATACAGAAGATTTAGTCTTTCTTAGTTCTTGGCTGTCAGACGAACTACTACAGGGCGGGGTCCTGGTGCCGGTCAAAAGTTATGAGGTAACTTTGCGGTTTTAATTAGTATGTTCGGTCTTCGGTCAAGAAAAGTGTTAAATTGTGTTTCGCGTTTGGAACGTGAGTGAATGGACTTAAGTGTATGAACAGTGCGTGTTTAAGACTAAAAGTGTTAAAGTAATTGTGAACTAACTCAAGTCAGCTGTAAGATAAAATTGATTGTTATTATTTTTTGAATTGGAATAACCAAATTATACCCTTGAAATTATCAACTCAAACTGTGAGGCTAATTAAGTAGATTGGAAGTAATTAGTAGCGAACACGTCTCAGCTGTTAATTAAGACAGTTTCTAGTTAGGTAGTTTCAATTTAGTTAAAATTACTCAGTATAATTTATGATATCTACTTAAGTGTAAGTGTGTTTTGGTTTATTTTTTAATCACGATGAACTAAGACAAATCTAGTCTTAGACACTTGAGTACCGGTTCTGTACAATTACGTAGAAGGGATATATATTGTTGGGTTATTGATGAAAGTTAAATCTAGAACGTTCCATAGACTTTTCTGAATAAAAATAAACATGTATAATTTTGCATAATTCTGGTTGCCATTTTTTTTTCTAATCACTCGCCCACAACATTACAGTTCTGGCAATCCCGAATCAAATACATTTTCGATATAACGGCGACGGGAAATTATTCTCGTAAATTTATCGCGCGGCCTTAGGGAATATTCTTTTAACAAAATTTCGATAAACTATCGTTTAATTAAAATCAGCCCGATCCCGTTAAAATTATAAACCAAAAAGCGAACGGTCGTTATACTACCCTCTGTAGATATTTCTTTCATTAAAATTTGCTTCGTATTATATTTAACTGAAAAAACTTGTTCTGTAAAAAGGGTTTAATTCAATTGTGCATTGTTATAGTACGTCTAACTCACTGTTGTAACTACTTAACTTATGATATTCTGAATAAATTAAAATTGGTCGTTTCGTCTCAATTATTTTAATTATAATTAAAACTTTATGCCAGGCGGTATAGAACTGGGATAAGATTTTTAACAAATAACTCTAAATTGCGGAGATATATCTTTAAGGGTTATCTCGAGAAATTAATACCACTGGGGACAATTCTTCCGAGGAGAGGTATATTTTGGCTTGCCAACTTGTTTCATACGACAAAGAATTTCTTCGATTCTCGGAAGGGGGTACAGATCCTTTCTAGTTATCTTGTTTAATTTGCGGTAATCGACACAAAACCGAATTTTACCGTTTTTCTGATATACTAATACGACGGGGGACGCCCAGGGACTAGTCGAGGGTTTTACGACGTGATCCTTCAACATTTGTTGAATTTGTTTTTCAATTTCACGTCGTTTTTCTTCGCTAACCCTGTACGCTCGACTAGAAACTGGTGGCGCGTCCTCCGTGTGTATCTCATGATAAACTAGGCATGTCCTTCCTTCCTTTCGAGAGATAAATTCGGGGAATCTTAATAATAGGGCTTTAAATCCATACGACGAGAGTATGGGAGATGACTTTGGTTGACAGCCTTTTTAATGTCCTCTATGACTAAACGAGGCGGTCCCTTTTGAATTTAATTTTTTTCGAAAGCAATCTCCTGATTTCCGAGGGTACACGTACCTCGACCGAAATCTATAACCGCGGAGACTGTTTGTAAAAAATCACGACCCAGGATGAAATCGCATAGAAGCGATGGCACGATTAAAAATTCATGTTCGTAGTGTCGTCCTTTGGTGGAAAACGAGACTACTGCCGAACCCTTTGTAAACGTATATTTACCATCCCCTAAAATGATACATTCAACGTCATCCTGAGTAGGAAATTCTATCTTACCGCCTAATTGTTCTTGAAGTTCTCGCCATTGCTCTAGACTCCTAAACGAGGCATCCGCCCCTGAATCTAAACGTGCAAAGCGAGAGCCATGCAAAAATTTTACCTTAATAGCTATGGGAGGGTCAACCAACTTCTTCTGAAAAGCGCCTAAAATATTTTCGGGTTTGTTTGGTTTTTGTCGGGGACGCGATAACCGCCTGTGCGTTCCCCGTTTTCGTTTAACGGACAATTTGGTGAAATGTGTCCGAAGTTATTACAACGGTAACAACGAACTTTCGAACTGTTCCCCCGAAAGTCTGATTTTGGAGTTATTTTTTTTGCTTGGGAGTTGTCGCCCCCTTAGCTTTATTTGGACTCGTTTGTTCGCTATGCGAGTTAGAATTACGCTGGCCGTTTTTATTTCCGCGAGATTTGTGATTAAACGGTCTATACGAATTTGGTGCTTGATATGATTTTGGTTTTTGTTCATATGTAGATGATTCTATCAAATTACATTTAACTTGTAATGAAGCTAAACTATGAATTGTATTTGTGACAATTTGAAGGCGAATCTCAGGGCGAACATTTCTTTTTAATATGGTTATCAACGCCTGATCGGGTTGTGGATGTGAAAGTTGTTGATTCAATTTAATAATTCGGCCGAAAAAATTATCTATGGTCACATGAGGCCCTTGAGTCGATTGTAGCATGTCAATAATGCTATTGTCTTCTTGTTCAGAAGGGAAAAAATAATCCCGAAATATGCCTTGGAATTGCGTCCAAGTTGTTCCTTCTAAATTACCAATAATTTGGCGAAACCAGGCCAAGGCCCGATCTTTTAATACTAAAGGTAACATTCGCATTATCGCGTTGTCTGATAATCCTTTATACAGTTTAAAATCGTTCAAGGCCATTAGAAATTCGGGGGCATTCTCGCCACGTTTGCTGCTAAATGTTAGGTCTTTCGGCGGCTCAGGCGGGCCACGGCTCGCCTGTAACGCCGCCCCTAACATTTGAGCCAGGTCATTTAAATCCATTCTAATCCTGGTTTAATTTACAGCCAAATAGAACAATAACTTCGGGCCCCAGTTCGGGTGCCAAAATGTAACCGTCTTCAATCCCTATTACAAATATTTAACTGGATTTACGAAGCCTTCGGTTTACATTTAATTACTTAAGTCGGGCTCGAAGATATTAGACTAGGCTTAATCGTAATTAACGAGGACTCAGGCTTAGAATATCGAAAAATAACCTTCAATAAAAAATACGACTTACAATAAAATCGACCCCGTCGATGTATTCGTTGTCGATGTGCCTGGGCATCGTTTACAAAATAAAATGGAGTCTTTTTCTAATTTTAACTATTAACAAGGTAATCAAAAAGAAATTGGTAAACCGCTTGACCGCGAGAATACTGCAACAGAAAAATTATCCCCTCCAAAAAACAAAGCACGAGCCTTTTTGTCTTTTAAATAAAAAACATAAGAGCGGAAGAACGGGGAGCCGTCACGTGACTTTCGTGCGGCGGAAAAAGTTTTAAAAAATAATATCTGCTATATTGCAACGGGGCGGGCGACATCAGGTGGATGGCGTCTGACTCTTTGCAATGCAAAATCGGACATTTTAACCGAACTTACTACATTTGTACGTTTTCAAGTATGCTTTACACTTTCTTTATGAATCTTTTCGTCTATCTTCTACTGCAAATGTGTTTATCTATTCTGTTTTAAAATCAATGTCGCAACTTGAAAGATTTTACTAAGAAAACCTTGAGTGGTCTTTTTTTTCAGAATTATGGTAAATTAATGGTTATTTCAAATAATTTTTTTTTCTTAAATCTTTTCCAAGAAGCTTTTTCCCAAGATAATATTCAAGGTCGTTTTGATAGCTTTGATAAAAATCGATGCATTTTATTTTTATATCTTCAATAGCTATAGCTAGTGACTTAGGAAAAAATAACACGCATTTTGCAGAAACACCTATTCTAAACTGAAATTCATAAGAGATTGTTTTTAAAGAGCAACATTTTTAAGCTACCAAAATTGAGTACTGGCGTAGGAATCGAACATGTCCAAAAATCTTTTATTTCACTTCAAAGACCGGCTTTGAATAGGCTCTAGCATTTAATGTAAAGAGTCCTTCAATTTTGTCTATTTTTAAACAATAACCATTGACAAAATTAGTTGTCCAGATCTTTCTATATTTGCGCTAAACCAATATCTTTATTGTTTACTCACTCAACAAAATGGTTTAATATAAGCTGTTTCCAAAGTTGTTTTTATGAAATTTTTCAAGGTGTGGCTAAGATACTTTAATCTTTTTAATTGCACATTATGAATCATACACCTTAAATCATTCTTGAAATAATTTGCTTTGACTGATAATTAGGGATCTAATGACGACACAAAAAAATCTATTTGGAAGCAGATGGTTCGAACGAATGGGTTGTTTTATTTAGCCGAAAACAATTTTATGGATGTGCTGGATTCTTGTCTGAGTGGAGAAAGAGTGTTTTTACTTGACGAAAACACGGTTTTACTGTTTTTCAAGTTCCTTAATATGTGTGGATTGAAAGGTATTGAATATCATGCCTCGCAACGCTTCATCTTCCTTAATCAAATGGAAGCAAATGTAAGTTGATATTAGCCTCATTATGATACTCGATACCATGTGAATCTTTACTTCATTATATTTCATTTCTTAGTTAGTATTAATAATTTGCGTAACTTTTTTATAGCTAAAATCATTTTATATTTACAGCATTGGTCGTTATGTGGACAGTGGACTTCTAAACGGCGACTTTAGATATGTGATGTTTCAATCTCCGTCTTGCGTTGCCATGTCAGAAGGGCCAGAGCAAAATCCCGAAATAGAGAAGATAATCCTAAATAAAATGTATTTCTTGTTTGGGATTTACGTCATCGGTGTTTTTCTAAGTACTGTCGTTTTAGTTGTAGAAAGAAAATTAGCTTTAATGTAAAAAAAGAACATTTATTTCATATATTTCATAATTTTGCGCATGCTTATTTTATTATCCCTTTTAAATAGGTGTTCCTATAGCCACGTTTACACTTGACACTTGGGAAACGTTTTAAAACGGGTTTGAAAGATCAAATTGTAAAATTTGGGCATCAAATGTATTTATCGTATGTCTATTAATACAATTGACACCGAAAATGTTCAATTTGATCTTTCGAAACCGTTTGGAAACGTTTACAAAGTGTCTAGTGTGAACGCGACTATTGAGGTGAAACATAATTCGCTTAATGATTTAAGAAAATGACTAAGGATACGTGACTTTCCCTTCAGTGCCTTCGGGTCACAGGATTCTTTATGTACGATGCCACTAATGGGAAGTCAATTTTGACTGACATTTTCGCTACCTGAACGCTGCAGTACAAAACAATCACGTTATCAATATTAATTTACTTGTTACGTACAAGTAGATATTGGTTTAAGCACTGTCTACCGTACTCTCTAATTCAGCGGTTCCCAAATTTATTTTGCTATGGAACCTTAAATTATGCACCTAATTCTGGTGGAACCCCAACTAATTTTTTTAATTATCTTAAAAGACTCTTGACACAAACAAAGATGGGAGCTGCGAATTCTCGGAACCCCTGTGATCCTTCCACGGAACCCTAGGGTTCCGCGGAACACCTTTTGGGAACCGCTGCTCTAATTAACAGGTAAAGTAATATTGCGTTAACAGGCTACTAGCGTTAATTCAGGTGTTAACTTTATCGCGAAATATAAGATTGCATGTTCGGGGTTTTACATTAGAAACCTCTTTCCAAATAATGGAAAGGGACGTTAAGTTTTACGCGACAAGCTTATTTTATGGGAAAATCCTTTAACGGAAATAGAAGTCGATACATTAGATGGTTATTTAAAATATTTAATATAAGACGTCGACGGTTATTAGATAAATTATGGAAATAATTTTAATATCAATCATCTGATTTAAATTATAGAAAATTACAGTTCTCATTTAAGAAATAATGTTATCAAAAATTTATAATATCGAAGGTTTACTGTCTATAAAAACAATCCGACTGATACATTCTGTTGTCTTTTACTAAGAGTGTTTTGTGAAAACTGGTAGACTAATGGACGAAAATGCTATACACTTTGACACCTCGGTTAAGCTACAAACCTGTCCTACTGGTCAATTTCTAGTATTAAGGAGTATCGTTCGGAAAAAGTGGAATGCTATGCGACTTTAAATTTCCACAATCTTAATACCCTAAAACTAGCATTTCTAAAACTTATTTTGGTTTAAATGTAGCTAGTTTCGGTTCCATGAACCTTGAAAGAGTGCCTTTAAATACTTTTGATTTTCCAAGTACCTTACGGCATCATAACATCGGGAATTTCACAAAATGGAAAGATTTATCCTTTTAGAAATGAGAACTACTTCAGGCATAGGCTTACTTTATAAAAATAAATCTGTTTCTGAACTTAATTCTAATTTTATTATACATGTATTTGAATAGTTTGTGTAGAGAGCTGTTGACTCGCGTAGCATGAAGCGCTTTCCATCACCCTCCTACACATTGTAACCCGGCCACCTGTTTAAAGGCATTAAAAGTTGCAAGACGAATTGGGCCTAAGGTGGTGCCTTGGGTATTAACCTAGATGATTACTATTATTATTATTATCTTTTAAAATCAGCTTTTTCTTAATTAAAATAATTATTTTAGTACACTACCCGAAAACTAATTATTGTAACTTTTTTCATCCGTGGAATTGAATTGTTGCACAAACGATATTTTTTTCACATTTCGTATTTGGTAGAACTTTTTAACTTGGCATCACTCCATTCTCCTCTTTTGAAATTCTGAATGATATCAATGCCTTGATCAAACCTTAATTGGCGCTAAAAAAAGTTGCATTTCATTATAAACAAAGGTACGCGACGAATTATATTATATCTCTTGACCTAACTAATGCCCGAATCATTTTAAATTCCATTGAAACTGTAATAAAATCACAAAGGTTCTTTTACATTTAATTCTTTATAACTCTTAAAAACAATAAGCAAATGATCATTTGTGTATAATTACAGAAATAAATACAATAATTAAGAAAATTAAAGTATTCAGTATTCTTTCAACAATGATATTAAAAAAAATTAGCGTTACTTATACACTTCTTTATGAAAATGTTAAACAAATAAGGGTTTTAATAAAATTATTGGTTTTTATGGAAGTTCTTAAGCCAAAGCCTTATAATACTTAAACCACCATAGAGACTAGGCTCCATGACGTATATAATACGTCACTCATGCTTTTTCCAATTGAAAAAAAGGAATACCAGCTTGGTGGCCATAGCTAAATGTACGGCGTGACGTCATGCAACCAAATGGAAATAATTCCCAAAGATAACTGGACTAAGCTTCTCTATGATGTGCCTACAAATTTTTCAGATGAAACGATAGCAAAATATCACAATAATAAAGGCTATCTTATGTTCAACTCCAACCGAGTCCCCAATTTCTTTCTATCGCACCAATCTAGTCTAAGTCTTTTGTATATTAAAGCAAAGGTTGAAGCTTCCTACAAAGCCAGCAACAGTTATATCTAGACTGGTTCACTTTTCGTCAAAATGGGTTTCTAGGCATTTTGGGTAACATTTGGCCACATGAGTTTTTTTTTACTAATTCGGACCTCCTGAACACGGATTTCGATGTTGGCAATCCCGATTTTGGACCGGAAGCTCAGAATTCAAGATGGCGCACAATATGGCGGACGTTATTTACGTCATAGAATGCGAAAATAATTGTTATAGACTGTTCAAGCAATTTATTAGCCCTGGTCCGAAACTTAAAATTCAAGATAGCGTCCATGATCGTGAATATTTTCCCATTTTAAGGACTCTGAGCCAAGTTTTTTCGTTTTTTATTGTTAATCGGGTTATATTTGTCAGAGAGGGGGATGTCCTTCCTTCTGGTGATTGAGAATGAAATTCTCAATCACCAGAAGGACACAAAGCTGTAGCTCCCTCCGTTCACCCGTTCCTCCCGCCGTTCACCCGCGCCTCTCCCCCTTAATCACCAGAATTTCTAATCACCAGATTCTCGTTCACCCGCTCTCCCGTTCCTCCCTTAATCACCAGAATTTCTAATCACCAGATTCTCGTTCACGGGTTGCTTTCCCCCATACCCATTCTCCAAAATTAGTTTTGCTCGCGCAGATATCTGGAGATTAGATTTTTTACCCGTTTGCTTATCGCTTTCAGAACTCCTTAATTTCTAATCTCTAGGCAATAAAAACAAGTTATTTACATTTAATTTTTTTATTATTTCTAATCACCAGATTCTCGTTCACCCGCTCTCCCGTTCCTCCCTTAATCACCAGAATTTGTTTTCCTCGCGCAGATATCTGGAGATTAGATTTTTACCCGTTTGCTTATCGCTTCAGAACTCCTTAATTTCTATTCTCTAGGCAATAAAAACAAGAAATATACATTTCCAATTTTATTTTACTTTTAATTACATGATTGCGTAAAACAGGTTCTAATATTAGACCGACAATATAAATAACGCGTTTAATCGCATTTTATCAATATAAAAAAAATTAACTCGATCTTCGTAAGGAATATGTACAATTTCATTTAATGGGCTGAAACGAACTACCTTCTGCAAGTGCGGTTTGTATAAATAATTTTATTAAAAGTTCTACCTCACCACGTCTGACCGGAATAGATATGAAATCGTCATCCTCCAGTGCCGCTGCCCTTGGTGGTGCAGGGATCTCCCATTCTTGCGAAAGGTACTTTTTTCCCGATGGTGAATTATCCCTCGACGGACAGTGTGGAAAGAATCTAGCATGTTCCCATTCTGGTACGTCTCCTGATTCCCATCCTTCTAATACGCCATGGCACTTGTAACATCGTACTTCATCGCCCCGCTGAATATAGTAGAATCCAGCCTTCGCTAGTTGTTCCTTAGTAACGTGGGGGTTTCTCCAGTGACGAAAAGTTTCAAGTCGATACGCTTCGATGTCCATACTGTAAACTGATAGTTTCTATAAGCTATTGTCAACATTCTTAAGCCTAATTGGTTAAGCCTAAATTTCAATAAATGTTTTTTTCTATTTATTTTGGTTAGACTCTAAGACTATTTGACTAGAATTTAAGTATATTTACTTCAATTTAAACAAAGCCTAATTTCCTACTACAGTAAAATAATAAAGTCACTTACGGAAATCCTTAAGCCTTTGCCTGTAAATAGAGTCGAGAAGGCGGGGTACGGAGCGCGAAAATCTACGTGTCTCTTCTCGATGAGGTCCAGGAACTAAAAGAACGCTGAGTCGTATATCTAGAGATCAAATAACACTCGAAACTTCAAGTAAATCCTGATTTCTCATTGGCTGAAACCAATTGACGTCACAGGAGATTGTAAAATGTAACCAAAAATAGAGGTTACTGCTCATCGGTTAGCGATAAAAAATTCGTCACGTGTTAAATTAGGCAAATTAGAATAGCTGAAAATACATTGCGCTTACTTCGCACTAATTTACTTCTGATACAACTTTGATAAAAATTAATCCTGTTTCGGGGGGAACCCCAGGAGGAAATCTTAGAGACTATTAACTCGGTAGAATACACTATTTTAGCAATTGCAATTGCATATAATCCTTGTTATTGTAATGTTTAATATATACTGAAATGATTATTGTTGGATAGGAAAATAAAAGAATCGTGATAAATGTTAATTTTTTTATTATAAAATAATTGGGACGATGAGTAGTATCCTACTGGAATGTATTTCGCCCTCATCGTCCCAATATAATTGATGTTCCCAGACTTGAAGAAGCTTCCTGGGCTCTCCAACCTCAAAGCTAACAGAACAATACATAAAATTTTAACTTTAGTACAGTATAAATAATTCGTGAAATTTAATTTATTACCTTATTCTAATCTCAAATTTAATAGAATCATCGCTCGCACTTTGCATTAATATCCCCTTCAATTCTTCTATTCTACATGAAGAAAATTAAAATCTAAAATTTTTGTTCTAAAAGTTATTTAAATCTTAAAATAATATTTACCTCATTTTTGATTTCGATTTCGTTTTGCTCCAAGCAAAGAAAAAGGTTGGAATAATTTGTTCTAATTTGTTTACTCCCTTTTTATACCATTTTCCATCCCCACCAATTCCTAGCCCCTATATCCTATATCCTTCTTTTCCGTGATGAAATCTAAGTTAGTAAGTGATTGAGTGTGGAATCTATTCAGTGTGTAAATAAGTGGGTAAAGTCGGTAAATTTTTCCATTGGTTAAATAGTGTTCGTAGATAATTAATTTCGTGAGACTGGGAATTTCCACCATCTTCCTCTTAGCGTACGTCACGAGAAGATGGTTTAGGTTCGTGCAAAGTCTAACAAATTTACAGATAAGAGTCCGCATTGTAGTACGTTCTTGCATCGGACTGGTTGACTTAACGAAATTCTGGAAAAAAAGGGTAAGCGATTTTCAATAAAGAGTCTTTTTTTGTTACGTTTTTAAAGTATTTATTAAGAGTGAAAAAAGTTACATAGGAAAAATTGTTTACAATTGTTTTTTTTCGCGTACATGAGTTTATATTATTAAATAAAATGGCAGAGTCAAATTTCAATCTTTTTTATCATTACAAGACCGAAAGCTAACTGTTAAATTATCTAAGGCAATGTTTTTTTCACCAATCTTATTTTGCGTGTACTAAAGATATTTTGTTAATGACGGGTAGAAAACATATTTCAATGGTTCAAGACGGTAACAGATTTCAATGACTTTTAGAAAGTACTTTAAATAGAACGTACAGGAATAATGCAATAATATATTTCTACCAATGTTTTGTTTTCATGCTAGATTGCGTAAACCACCACCGTTGTCCTAACTAGTATACCAATACTTTCCGATTCTATTTTAATTTTTTTGTTTTTGGATGGTTTATTTTATTCGAAAGTAAATGGTTTGGCGCTCATAGAAGGGCGCGCATGTTTTCGAGAGAGGTCGGGTCTTATCTCTAAAAGATACCAGATAGCGTGGGAATATATTGTTTTATCCTCTGGAACCGGATTTTTTCCAGTCAGTCACCATACCTCTCTCTCTAGCTAACGGATTCGCCACATTCGATGTGATGATTTTTCTAGCATGATTTGCGAAAGATAAAAATATCTTGCTGTCGTTTTTTTCCCAATTTTTGGAAAACTTTTGGTAGTACGTTTTTGTACTCTGTCCTTTAGTTCTATGCAAAATATACATTACGCAATATTCGCCGCAAACGTTACTAGTTAGTCCTTGCAATCGTCTTTTGCTAAATGTCCACGTCTTACACATTGAATTTAAATATTTTCTGATTGTGGGTAAAAATGGGGGAAGCCCCATTGAATCAAAATAGAATCCCCGTTTTCGGCCATCGACGTAGACGCAAATCCAATGAGAACCTGTTTCTCCCCTTTTATCAAAATTAATGATAAGCGATTGCTGATATTTCACCATGGGTTTTAAATTATCTGAAGAAAAAACGCCTAAAAAGTTCGGTGTTTTATACAGTGCCTGAGATAAGTCCACGTTTGTCGTAGTCATTTTAATAGTCTCGAATAATGTTCCTATTTTTATCTATCTGTAAACAAGATTGAAATTCAGCGTACACGATAACGACCGTAGAATCTTTTAAAGGGGTACCAAATCCTAAATCTAAACGTAGTTGCCCTCTCTTTACGGGGTTCCAAAACGTGACGTCACTGGCCGAATTGTCGGGGGTTAAATCAAAAGCATATAGGGCAAAGCCTAGAGGAAAGTGAGCCAACGCGATGTGATTTCCCTCGTCTTGGTAGAGTATCCCAGATCCCGAGAATAGCGAATGATAGGCTAGCGTAAATTGTTTACTATTAAAATTAGGAGTCAACGCTTTCGAAGGGATTTGTTCGTTATCAACGTATAGAGCCAAATAATTTAGGTCGAAATTTTCAAAATTTTAAGGATTAGACTTAACGGAGCCCTTATACGCTTTGTTGGTGGCTAAACCAATAATGACTCTGTTGGGCATCGGACCTAAGAATATATTGTCAAAACTATCGTTCTGAATAGAACTAGCCAATGTTTTAACTTTAATTTCGGTACGAGTAAAGGGATATTTGGCATTGCTACGTAATAATCCTTGCTGATGGGCTAATAAAATTTTAGGCATAATTTTAACTTTACGTACAATTAGAGCAGCGTCTATAAATTCGACTTTATACGCGTCGACAGTGTCGCTAAAAAGGGTAAAATTATCGCTATTTCTAGTGAGTGAAACCTTAAGTTGTACGCCATTAATTAAATATTTGTTGAAATTAAAAATGTCACAAAAAATGTTCACGTAAAGTTCAATTTCTTTTGATTCAGCAGCTAGAACCTGACGTTTTATGAATCCGGCGTTTGTTATCAGATCCATACTTCCAGCCGTGTCATCGTACCATCCAGATGTCGCAAGGTGAGTGTTTTTTGCATCGTACCCAAAGTTGAGCAAGGTTTCGATATAGGCCCTATAGGGGTAATTTGAGGCCGATGGTGAAACCGTCGTATCATTGAGTTTCACTTCCCATTGTTTGAATAGCGAATGCAGAGAATTGTTCACGAGCGAAACGTTAGACCCGGCATCCAAGTTGTCACCGTTGGTTTTGACGATTTTTACTTTACAATATATCATTGTCATTGCCAAATCTGTGTAAGAGTCTCCCGTACCCGGTACCACGAATTCGATGATAGAACTGCTGTCGATAGATGAAATTGGCTTACACCATACCGTTTGACCTTTTTCAACGCTGAGTTGAGTTGGTAGTTCGTTGAAAATATTTAATTCGCTTTTAAGTACCTCCATTTTTAGAGAGCAAAAATATCGCGAACCGTACGCGTGAACTTGCGGCGTTTAACTCTTTTTCTTCTTCTTCAATGCTTTCTTAGTAGTTTAGCTTCTCTTGCGACGACCCGAACCTTCTTGCGCTGCCATTTCGTCCACAGTTTCTGTCATTCGTTTATTGGCTGACGTTTTTAAGTCCTGACCTTGCAAGACGTCTCCGAGTACTTTCTTTCCTGTAGAAAGGGCCCTTTTTCCCACGTATTTGGCAGACTGTTTTAGGAATGGGAATACAAACCTAGCTAGCCCTGAAAAAAGCTACCAATTCCGTGTCCTTTTTGTCCCGCAAACCCAGAGAAATAAGGTAAATCTACTCCGCCCCCCGCCTGATTTAAATAATATTGCATGTAGGGACAATTTCTATCGACGTACTGATAAGCCATTTTTTTTTACTGAGCTCGTCGTAAATGTACTTTACACGTGACTGAACCAAACTGAAATGGCACGAATTCACTTAAACTAGTTCTTATATTAATGTCGATAGAGTCAAAATAATTTCTACTCAGTTTAAGGTAATGCGGAGAATCGAAAGTTTTTGAAACGGTTGATCCATTGGGGGCGTTTTGGTCTACAACAAAAGGGGGGCTAATGTATCCCCAACCATTTCATTTCCTACCAAATCGGAATACACGAACATAAGATCGGGGATGAATAAGTTTAATTGCATAGGGGAATCTGATCTGAATGCTACCTTAGGTGAAATATCAGTAACATTATCTCTAAATAATAAAATTTTCCTCAACTTTGGCGTTAACTCGAGTTGGTAATAATGCTTACTATAGGAAGTGTATTGTACGTGTCCACTTTCTAAACTATATTCAAATTTTCCTAATGAATCATTATCGAACTCTGAATTAGCGCTTTCCTTTAAATCAAGGTTCAAACTTTTAATACTTTCATTAAGTACGGCCAAAAGTTCATGAGGATTTTTGTAGTAGCCTTGAGGTATCTCTCGGAAGTCGTACGTATATTTGTAATCTACTATGTGGGCTGGAGGTTTCGATAGTAATTCCTTAATTTCTATTCCACATCCCATTGGCTCGCTTACGTTATAAAAAGATAAAGGATAAATAATTTCTACCAGAGCAATTTCCCAATCTCCGCGTAAACTAATGGGTTTGGCCAACGTTGTAGAATACGAGGCTAGAGTATTTTCTGAATTATTCTTATTCTTATCTCTAGTATTACTAGGAAGAGTTATGTAAATCCCAGACGTCATCTTGATTAACCCAACTATTAAACGATGGAGGATATCCTAGCCAACTAACGTACAATTGTTTTACTCCGTTTTTAGTTCTCTGACGTAAAATCTTGTTTAACTTGAACGAACGAGGCGCGCTGACCTTTTGAAGCTCTCGAAAATAGAACGTCCCTTTTATATCGGTTTCTGCTAAGTCTTTTATTTTATAAACGGGGGGATGTCTTTTAACTATAGCTACGACTTTAAATATTTCTTCGGTATAATTAGCTTCGAAACCCTTTTGAAATATCATTTTAGTTGTATTTATTCTAACCAAATCCCCTACTTGGAATTGCGGTTTCATTTTCAGTTTCTCGGCATAATATTTAGAGTAGATATTATTGTACACACGTAATACGTTATTTTCCGAAACGTCATTAGGGGGCATTTTAATTGAGCTATGATAAGAGGAATTGTACGCTTCGACCAAGTCCTGTAAGACTTCCAAATATCTATTTGTGGAGTGATGTGTAAAATATCTATACATTTTTGTTTTTAACGTTCTATTAAACCTTTCTACGATAGAGGCTTTTATTTCGTCATTTTCGGTACTAAAAAATTTAACTTTATTCTTTTTGAAATATCCTTGTACTTCTTTATTCCTAAATTCCGTGCCCTTGTCCGATTGAAATTTATCTGGAATTCCGTCTTTAAAAACAATTTTTATATTTTTCAAAACCTCTTTCCCCGATTTAGTTTTAAGAGGTAACCCCCACGCTTTTCTACTAAAACAGTCTATAATTGTTAAAATGTATTTGTATCCGTCATTATCTGCCTCTAACGAGCGCATATCGTTAATATCCGCCTGGTATTGTTCCCTTATATTACTAATTACTATTTTATTTCGTTGAAACTTTTTATATTTCGGCCTATGCATCGTAAAAACGTCGATTCCTCTTAACCATTTTTCTACAGTTTCCCTACTTAAGCCGAGAGACTTTACAGACTGGAATAACCTTTCAGCGCCTCCGAAAGACGCCGGATGCTTCGGGTCAAAATATATTTTTTCTAAAATAGCTTCGCCCATATTTTCGACTTTTGCGCGCGACTCCTTGTTTGTTTATAAGAGTGAAGAGAAGAGTCGGACGTGGAGTGATCTCGGTCGAGGCTACGAGGGGGGCGGGGCTTATCTGTCCTGCGCGCTCGTCCTCTTTGAGGAACCGGATACTCGCGCTTAACGGGAGAACGTCGTTGCCGGGTTCTCGGAGCTAGCGGGGATGGAAAGCCTTGGATCGCCGGTGAAGAGTTAAATTGGCTCAAATTGGAAATAAACGCGAAATATCCGATAGGTTTTGGGTAGGCTTTAGGATTTAAATACGCTTTGGTAATTTCGCTAATATTGGAACCTTTAATAGGTCGACCGTTTATTACGAGCTCCCCGTTTTCATCCCACCGTATTCTTTCTGGTACAGTTTCCAACTGATCCACCATGCTTTGCGCTTTTTGGTAATATATCAAAGGCAAATCGTCTATCCAGTCCCTACTTAGCGAGTCGAGTGCGGGGGCAATTTCGATTTCTTTAGGAGCCGAGGCTTGCTTACGTAGATTTCCGTGTCTCATTAAAGCTTGTTCGTATAAAATCCATTTCGAGGCGTCGTCTAAATCTTTCATATTTAATATTTGGTCCATCTTAACGTCTAATTCAGAGACTGTCAGAGCGAGGGGGTGCGGGAACGGGTCGGGCTTTAAAACGCCGCTAGGGACGAGAATCATTTTTCTGGCGTGTTTCATTGTTTACTACCGAATATAGAACCAAGAAGGGTTGAAACGACGGGTAGAAGAAACGAGAAAAATCCGCCCCCAGACTGAACTAACAATTTCTTTTTACTTTTCCAAGCTACCCGCTTACTAGCTAGTTTTCGAAGGGTATTTTTATGACGAGATAACCTGGTTTTTTGGGTATTTGATAGTTTTACGTTACCAATTAAAGTGTTATGAATACATTCACTGATAGCGTCTATGAGGGATTTGTCCGCTTTAGCTAAAATGGCTTTTCTTTGAACGGGTTTGCAACGACCGAGATATCGGAGAGCGTCTCTCTCGATACGTACTCTACGAGACATGATTCATAACTGATAGAAATTACGAAATGTTAGTTCTATTTATTTATTTAGGGAGATAAGCGTAGCACGTTTCTCCCGGTAAAATATTAGTCAAGACTCTTTGATCTTCGGGACAAGTTTGAGTTAAATTGAATACTAGGTAACCGTGAGGTCTCGAAGTCGCGTCTTCGTAAGCGTCAACTACAAAACGCCACTTATCAGGGAACATTTGTCTAGCGAGATAAGCCACTTGCTGACGGTCTCGGGGGCTTTTCAATAAAATTATGTAATGCGAATTCAGGGAAATGGATTTGCTATCTTTTGATTGATGGAATAAGTTCTGTGTAATAAAAATAACGCTTAGAGAACGGTGATGGGTCCCTTTCACGAATAAATCACCAATTTGACCTTTACTCTCGCTCATCTGGTCGTCGATAACTAATAATATAGGATCTTTTCCGTCATAAGCAGATAAAACAGGCAATCCTTCTTTAAAAACTACCCTGTGCTTCATTTTATCGTATAGAGCTTGCCATTCTCCGTAATACCAATGTATTTCTTTGAAACCCGGAACAAACATTTCTTCTTCGTGATTAATTATAGATTCAATTAAATAGCTTTTGCCACTCTGACTCGGGCCTGCCGTTACGCAATTAAACGGATGAATAAATTGCATGGTTATCTCCCTTCGAGTACTAGCGTACAAATGAAAATGTAAATTAAAATTCGGTTAAATTTATGGGACTCTTCAGCGGAGGAAAAATATAATCGAATAACCTATTGCGTCCCTTACCCCGTATAGGTTTGATATTCACATTAGAGTCGCAAGACTATATTTACTTTAGAGTCGTAAGACTGAAACCTATATTCACTTTAGAGTGGTGAGACTAATTTTAAACGAGAATTAGCGATTGGATGGCTCTACGTCCCCGTCCTCAGGACCAATTAGATTCGCTTTATAGCCGTAGGGTACCGTAGTGAAGTCGTCCAGTAACCGTACCTTGTCTACGACGGGTCTATAGATTTTAGTACGGTCGACGGAAACGACCGTATGATCGGGTAGACGCAAAATCTGCCTCGGCTGGGGTACGGTTACTGGCTCGTTCGTTTCTCCGTCGACACCTATTAATCTTTTAAGCGTGTCCATATTAACCAAATCTTTAATGCCTTGATTTATACGGAACCCTTTGACTTTCATTTCGTAGGATACTTTACCGGTCGTAGGGTTCAGTACTTTAAAGGCGTAATTTTTTGAGCCACCTGTTGCCAATTCTTGGATGTACGAGCCTTTTCCGTACTTTTCCAACTCATCGGTCATGTATCCGAGTTAGTTTCCAGTCTCAATCTCTATTCCATCTCGTTCTTTTAGATAAATGCAACTGTCCGTATCATAATAATACGTAAGCTGGCCTAATCTCCTTAAATAAGAGTATAACTTGATCCTAGCCATTGCGGTCGTATAGGCTGCAATTACTACGTTCGTGTTTGGGTAAACAAGATCAATATCTTTCAAAAACGCCCACTTGATCACGCAATGCGTTTGACTTAAGGGAATAACCGATTTAACTTCTATGTCGGGGTCTAAGAATAAATCGAAAAACTTTTTGGGATCGCTAATAATAGCCGATTGGTCTTAGCGAGGGTTTAAACCAAAACGACCCCAAAAAGAGTTAAGACAAAGCTTCGCGATGGTACGAAATCCAGGGTTCTTTTTAATATTGGTAGGATCAAGTTTTACTCCTTCCTTTTCGTAATATTCGTCAACGTATTTCTTAATCTCTTCATCGGTCTCTATTCCCGTGGGTAAGCCGCTGGATTCCTGTTTGAGTTTAAGAAACGCGTTGACGTACTCGGAGAAAAGACCGCCCTCTTTCGATATCGGGTCGTATTTTACTACCTCGTATTCCCAAATTTCGTGAATAGAAATGACCTTGTAACCCATTTCGATTGCCAACTGTACCTCGTCTGCAACCCAAGTACCAGTTATTTGTCGCTCTGAGTCTTCGTGGGGACAATCCTGCTGGTTTCGAGACTCACTACATTTTTGGCAGTTGGCAAACACTAGTTTCGATCCTATTCTTTGGGGTAAAACGGGATGGTAGAGAGCTTGAGGCGGTAACATTGTGGCTTTTATTAATCCGTTTACGGTAGAAATGTCAGGGAAAGGAGCTTTTACATGTATTTTAGGGTGTCCCACGGGTAACTTGCAATACTTGTTACACCACGGATAGAGTGAACAAATATCAATGTATTTAATTTCCTCCCCCTCTTTACACTTGTGATGTAATTTCAAGGCTGACGTACGTCCTCCGAAAAAGGCTTCGCGGGGTCGGATTGGCTCTTTAATTTTTAATTTTAAATTTTCGGTAGAAAGATATGCGTTGATGGCGGGGTTAGTACTCCTCTCAGCTTTGAAGGTACATCCCCATTTTTCATGGACAGTGTATCCCAATTGTTTCAAGCGGTTAGTGGTAGCAATGGTTGACGCGTATCGCGAATTATGGGTCTGAGTGTTAACGCTAAGTTTCTATTGATAGGAAAACACTTTTTACACCCGTGAAAATAACATCCGTGATATTGAAACACTTCGTTATCGAGAAGTCCGTCCACGTTAATGTTAAGAATTCTAGGTTTAAATCCATTAAAAGCAGACTGAATTTCCTTCCCTCGTAAGTGAGACATCCATTCAAGCCATTCGATCGCTACAAAACTCTGGTTGCAGTTCATACGATAGCCGAAAGGGGGCACTACACCAATCGTATCGGACTGGAAAAAGTGTTTCCTAAAGATAAAACTGCATACTCCCGCAATCGTTATCGCAGTTAAGAACGGGTCTATTTCGAATTTATCCATGAAAATAGAACGATATGATAAACAGCCTTGCAAAAGAATGTTTACGTCCTGGCGACAGTACCGGATTAAATCTCTTTTATAATCAAAATAATTAAAGTTGGGGTCCGAATTTCCGCAAGCTTCGGACCGGGAATCGTTATACCACTGGATAAATTCATCGTAGGCCTTACCGCTTAAACGATTAGGGTCGTACGCGTCCATCGGAGGCATGTCATTATGTAGTACGTAATTGGTTTCGTTCGAACGGGCTGGATCAAATTCATGGTCTACGGTATTAAACAGTAAATGCGGGAAATGTCCCTTATTTAAATTATTATCTAAACCAAATGTGGAAACGAATTGAGAAAGGGCAAAGGGCATAAAATTTAAGGAATCTAAGAATTTTAATTTTTTATACTGTACATTCATGAATTTGGTCCCGTCTGTCAAGACTTTAGGGGTCCACTTTAAATCGATCATTTTACGTACTATAAATTGCGCGTCGTAACCTTTAGCGTTATGGGCAATACATATTATCTTATCAGCCACTCTGTTAAGCGTACGAAGATACTCTAGAAAGTCGCCGACGGGGTCTTTTGAGAGAAATATTTTCTCCCGAGGACCACTACCGTTTTTAGCGCATGCGTACTGACTATCTTTTTCTTCGAAACAGAATTTACACGCTTTTTGCGAAACGCATAAAATTGGTTCGTGAATCAAAGCATTGGCGTCAGTACGATTTGTTTGTTTACATTCCAAGTCATAAAAAACAAAGACTTCCGTTTTTGGAGTACTTCTCTTGGTCAGTGGTGATTGTTCATTGTCGGAGTCGTGGACCCGTTTATTATTGCTATTTATTCGAGAACGAGTAGTTTTATCGGCAGAATCTTTACGGACGGTCTTTAAAGGTTGCATGTAACATAGATGATCTGCGGGGTTAAACTCACTACACGAAAGACAATAGGTCTCTCCACAAACGTGTACTGCCTTACGCTTAAACATACTGATAAATTTTCCGCAAAGATTACAAACGTAAATTTTATTACATAAGGGCTCGGGTCCTGATAAATGGTAATCGTAACAATTTTGATTAGGGAAAACTCTTAAACATGTTTGGCAAGTTATTTTATCTACGTCCTTCCTGCAATCTTGTTTTCTACAACAAGCGTGACAGAAAAGAATTTATGCTCACTGAGATTATTAAAACCTACTAAACATTTTTCGCAAAAGTAATTAAACGCGAAAAGGGGTTTGGGGTTAGTAATTACGTTGAAATGTGTGTCAATATTTAGAAGATAAAGACGTTTGCGGAGAGGCCCTTCTATTTCCCTCTCTTCTTTGACGTCGCCGAAAATAACTAAGGGTACGGGATCGTGTAATCGAAAAACGATAATACTGTATTCGGGCAAGATTTCTTGGAAGCGAGTTAAAGCGTCCGGACCAGCGCATTCTTCGTCTGTTAATGCAGAATATGCCAAAAGGGTCCTAGCTTCGCGGGTCTGTAATAGCGTTTCAATATTTTTTCCTCTACACTGTCTTATAGTAGTATATTTTCTTTTAAGTTCTCCATCATTTTTATTATCCATGTATTCTCTATGAGCTATGGCTACTACAAGAGCTCGTGCTAAACAAATTTTATCAGGGTTATTTATCGTTATGGTGCATTTTTTATAAAAAGAAAACTCTTTTTCAAGGGAAATCCCTAACCCAACTGATCTAGTTCCTCCTTGCGGTAATCTGACTCGATTAAACGTAACCGTAACTATTCCTTCAAAAAAACTACCATCGTTCTCGGATCTATAGCTTTTTTCATCGATATACGTCATCAACCATTGCAAGTCTAATTGGTCCCGACGCCGGAAACTGACGTTAATTTGAAAACCGGGGTTAGTGACGTTCACGAATGAAACCGAAACCATATCTGAAGGCAAACAGTCCTCCAATAGGGTTTCCATCAATATATAAATACCGTTTTCTATATTATTTTCTAACCGGACATTTAAAGTCCGTCCCATTAGTCCAAAGTTTGGGAAATTTTGGATATTATTATTCAATATTTTAACAGAACCTGGTAAATTAGGAAAGGACGGAGGCGTTATTGGAACGTCAACCAACCCACCTCCAACTTGAGGAGGAGGAGACGAAGTGGGGGCAGCCAAATTTGCGTTCTCGGGGTTCGCGTTTTTCTCAGCAGTCTGAGACGATGGAGGTAAATACTGCGGAGCTCGTGAGGGGCCTGCGACCGCTATAGGGTCATTATTACGCTGAGGGGAAATATTATGAGGGGGCCTGCTACTACTAGCCGTACGAGCAGCTAACAACGCTTTAGCTTCCTCGAACATTTCGGCTGCCCTTGCGGCTGCGGCTGCAAGTTCCTCCGCGTCCCGTCGGGCAACTTGTACGTTCTCAGCTAAGCGCTGAATGCTGTCCGTACTGGGGGGCGACATGATAAAATTATCTTCCAAAGATAAAGAGTGGCATGTGTCATCTGATTCTAGAAAGGGTGAGGGTGCATCCATAGGCGTATACGAGGGCGAATAACGTACTTCGTCAGGTGGAATAGAACTAGGTCTTAAAAGGGGTGAAGGTAAATTAACGATAGGGGGCGAACAGATTTGATGGGTTAGTTGATATTCTCTAAGATAATCTCGTACCATTGTCATTTCTTTTAAACGTTCCAATTGCGAATCAGTTACTGTAGTTAAGGAAAGGGTAGGGTCTTGGGTATCAGTTAAATCTATTATTTCCATTTCTGGAGAATCGGGTAAAGTTACTATGGGTACTTCCGGGAGCTCGTTATCAGTTATATCAATCAATTCAGGGGAGTCGATTATAATCATTTCCGGGGTATCAACTAAATTAATTTCTGGGTATTGTACACCTTTCATTTTAATGCCAATTTACTTAAACCTTATTCAAAAAATTACGATAAAAAAATCAAAATAAACTTACGTAGAGAGAGAGAGCGCTTCAAAAATCCTGGTACTAGACGCACAAAGAACAACAATAGAGTGACGTTCCCCCGGTTCAGGCACCCCCCTTATATAGGGCCTAGGGGGAAGATAGTAAGCTTATCTCTTATTCCCAAAGAACTTGTTCAGTTCTCGAGAATATATTAGGGTTATGCTAAAATTTATACTTATTTACGCAAAATATTCCATTTAACTTCATTTCCGATATGGACACTGAAGTACAAACATCTGCCATAATCACAGTCCTGAAACAACCTTCTAAAATTATAGCCGTAGTGATTATTTTAATTACAATTTTCTTATTTGAGTTCATTTTGTGGTATTTTGAAAACGTTTCTACCGTAAAATTGTAACTTTTTTCACTGTAGTTCACAAAATGGTATTAAAAGTATACTAATTTTATGTTAATTTCTATTAATTGTATTGTTTTCTAGGATATGATTGCATCACAAGCTCTCGAGAGGAAACTACAATGGGTTTTTTTCTTCTTCCAAGTGGATCAATATGTGACGTCAATGGAAATAATTAGAGGCAGTTTCGAGCACGGGACGGATTAATTTCGAGTGTCTAGAACTGTTATCTCAGAGAGAGAGACAGCCGATAGAATTTGAGGGTTATTTGAAGTTTAGATCACGTGATGAATTAATCTCAACAAGATAGGAACTGATTAATCTCCCAACGCGTCATTTCTCTCTGAGACGCGGAACTGAAAAGAAGTGCATCCGCTTTGCTCTCGTCATCTACCGTAAACATGGAAAAACGATCTATTGGTAAGCATTATTTTATTAATACTATTACTATTTCAATAGACAAAGGCTTAACATTTTCATTTTCTATAGCCGAGACGCATACCGTATCCAAACGCAGGGGCCAAGAAAGACGTATCAACATAAAAATCACGTTAGGAGGATCAGTCTACATTTCTTTTGGTTTCGACGGATCAAAATTACAAGTTCTCTTCTTCAAAAAATCGAACGAAAATATTCTGTTCCTGACCTCCGAAGCTTTCACCAATCTACTCTCTCTTTGGGGAGAGCTTTTCGCCGCTACGCAAACCGGAGCATCGTCTCTAACCCACAACATCATCGACTATCACGACAACAACGTATCCGTCGTCGCCACAACCAACAACATCAAATTAAACTCTGCCTAAAGTCATGTTCTGGATCTGGGAGCTCGCGAAATCGGTGAGTTCCAAAAAAAATTGATTTTATTCGGTTTCAAATAAATCTTTTAAACGAACATAAAAATGTTATCGAATGCATGTACTTAGCTATTGTTAAAGACCTTAAAAAAATTCACGAATTATTATATGGAAAACCTTTCGAGGGTTTATTTTTGTACCCAGATCAATTTAATTCGTACCATCAAGTAAAATCTTATTTTGGCTGTTTTAAATCACCCTCGGAAGTACTACAAGATTTTACTAATTTACTCGTAGATAATCAATTAACCTGTAAACTTAGCTACTTTAATTTGTTTTCATTGTGTAATGCACAAGATAACCATCTAATGGAATATCTGATAGTACCTACTAACATGTAAACAAAGTACTAAAATAAAAAAATTAAATGTAAATAACTTGTTTTTATTGCCTAGAGATTAGAAATTAAGGAGTTCTGAAAGCGATAAGCAAACGGGTAAAAAATCTAATCTCCAGATAACTGCGCGAGCAAAACTAATTTTGGAGAATGGGTATGGGGGAAAGCAACCCGTGAACGAGAATCTGGTGATTAGAAATTCTGGTGATTAAGGGAGGAACGGGAGAGCGGGTGAACGAGAATCTGGTGATTAGAAATTCTGGTGATTAAGGGGGAGAGGCGCGGGTGAACGGCGGGAGGAACGGGTGAACGGAGGGAGCTACAGCTTTGTGTCCTTCTGGTGATTGAGAATGAAATTCTCAATCACCAGAAGGACATCCCCCTCTCTTTTGTCGAATAACTAAACCACGCTGCCCGAAGGTAATGACGAATAAAATAGACTAGAATTTTGTAAATTACACAATCATTTCATCATCATCATCATCATCTTTTTATCATCACCGTGTAGATTTAGTTGCGATTCCATCTAAAACACACGAGATCATACATAACCTCAAAGAATGGTACACTGAAATAAACATATAAAGGGTGTTTTTTTTCTCGAAAAAATGATTTTTTTCAAAAACTACGTTTTCTACAAAGTTGAAATTTGTACGTGCCGGGAGAGACTTTCTACAAAAATTGTATCTAAATCGAAAAATATTTTCACGTTTTTTTTTTAATTTAAATTTTTTAAATTTAAATTTTAACCGCTAGGTGCTATAAGACAATTGTCAATGAGAAAATTGCAGAGCGTCACCGAAAACGTACATATAGCGTTGGCGCGAAAAAAT
The DNA here is from genome assembly GCF_980474605.1 of Leiobunum rupestre. Classification (NCBI taxonomy): domain Eukaryota; kingdom Metazoa; phylum Arthropoda; class Arachnida; order Opiliones; family Sclerosomatidae; genus Leiobunum; species Leiobunum rupestre. Next base: position 2,470,680 of record NC_143386.1, read on the forward strand.
AGACGTCTTTTTCACTGAAAAAATACGACTTGAAAAAGTGACAAGTTGGGCAAGCTAAAATAACTTTTTTTGAAGTCCATTGGGAGAGTAGTGTAACTTTATTAAAGTCAGAAATTTCTTAATCTGGTGTTTAATGCAATAAACACCGCTGAAAAATCGAGGAGACAATGGCGAAGAAAATAAATTAATTAATTAAATTATAAATGGCGATTTAAATTACGTAAGATCTGGCGACCTTGCTGGCCAATGTGCCAAACCGTTTCACCCTATTCATCGTTTTGAAATACAGTATTTCACATTTCGGGGGTCATGAGGCGTGGCACTCTTTTTGAAACCACATTCCGGCTCATTAAGCCATTGACTTTTCCTATTAGTTTTTTAATCTAATAGGCCTGTGTTTGCATCTAGTCGTATTCGAAACCTATTTTAACCATGAAAGGCGAGAAGATAAATAGACCACAGTTTTAAAGGTCAGTAAAAACCTTAAATTTATTTAGTATTTAAATGACGGTAATACAAAGTGTGTAAAGTTATAGTCGTAATCAATCTTAACAATCATGCCTCAATATTCCAGAGCTGATCGTACGGAACTAGTGGCCATTTACTACGCGGAAGCTGGAAGAAATCTACGATGAGTGAGTGAGATCTTTGAGCAACGACATCCAGGTAGAAGACCATCCATAACTACTGTAAGGCGAGCTGTAAATGACTTTCACCAGTATTGTAACGTACAACCTCGATTTCGTGGGCCTGGTCAGCGGGATTTGGACCTTGAATACATCGTTTTAGCCTATTTTGCCACATACCCACGTATTAGTTGTGCCGCGGGGAGTAAGGATTTGGCTTGCAGTAAAACTCGCATTTGTGAAATTTTACAAAGACATAAGTACCATCCATACAGAGCAACTCTTCACCACGGTTTACGAGATGAAGACGCCCAACAACGGCTGGATTTTTGCAACTGGCTGCTAAATTCCGTGCACGACCCACAATTCCTCCGCAACATACTATTCTCGGATGAATCCTCGTTGGCAAGAGACGGCCTTTACAATCACCAACATAATCATGTTTGGGAAAACACAAATCCACACTGTCACCAATTTCAATTTTTGCGCTTGAATATTTGGATTGGTCTTGTTGGAAACCGGTAAATTGGTCAAGTATTCTTACCGCAAAATCTAAATGACCAGAGTTATTTAGATTTCTTGAGAAATGAGCTAGAACAACAACTTGACGAACTGCCGTTGGCGCAACGAGCAAGACTGTGGTTTCAGCAAGACGGTGCCCCGCCTCATTACCACAGAGCCGTGAGAGATTACCTAAACAACGAATTTCCACAACGATGGATAGGGATAAACGGTCCCGTACACTAGCCAGCAAGGTCACCCGATCTGACTCCGTTGGATTTCTTTCTTTGGGGCTTCGTCAAGGACAAGGTGTACGCCACTCCGGTTGAGATCCTTGAAGAGCTGCGTCAACGAATTGTAAGCGCTTGCCGGGAAGTAACCCCGGAAATGATTCAAGCCGTCTTCGACAATATGATTGTTCGCGCCCAAGCCTGAATCGCAGCCGAAGGTGGTATTTTCAAAACTTAATTATAAATTTTGTTTGTAAGTAGATAAATAAAATGTCTCTTTGTTTTTTCAAATCGTGTAATACCTTCTTCGCCATTGTCTCCTCGATTTTTCAGCGGTGTTTATTGCCTTAAACATCAGATCATAAAATTTCTGACTATCATAAAGTTACACTACTCTCCCAATGGAATTCAAAAAAAGTTAAAATTTCTAATTTCTAGAAAACATGGTTTTTGAAAAAATCACTTTTTCGAGCAAAAAAACACCCTGTATACAGACGATCAAAACCGCTGGTTATAAACACTTTCCACTTTCAAAAACAATTAAAAAAGTATTTAAGAACAGTTATAGCACTAAAAACAAGCAACTCATGATTTTTGCAACGCGATGTAATTATCGGGGTGAGTGACGGGCACGGGGCGCTATGTGTGCGTGTCCTGTGCGTGCCCTGTGCGTGGGAGGGAGATGGTACGTGACGTCATCCACTTTTAACGGACTTTTATGTATTTTACAATTTTATAAAAATGATGGGGGTCCGCTACCGTTTCTTTACTTCTGTCAGTTCTTTTGCAATTTTCTGCATTCCCATTATATGAACTGCTATGCTGTTTCTATATTTCCAATGCGAATGAACCATTTAACAATAATACTCAGTTGCGCAGCTTCATTACATACTTAGTAAAATGTAATAGTATAATTGAAAGAACTACCGACTTAAGGCGGCCAATTTATTTTATATAAGATTCTTGGCCTAGCTACGAGTCCCTTAAGGAAAGGCTTATTAGCCAAAACAGTGCAGAGCAAAGTTGCCAGACCCTAGCACGCTTTTATCGCCGAAATAAGTAGCCCAGTACACAATATTATGTAATTTTTTCCATGATTATCTATTTATTTTATGTACAATTATAATATAAAACGGTCAAATAATTGCTTTAACAGTCTATAACAATTATTTGTGCATTCTACGGCAAAAACAACCTTGAAAACGGCAAAAAAACGGCCTCGGGAGTGAAAATATCGTACTTGTAAGAAAACGTCCGCCATCTTGAATTCTGAGCTTCCGGTCCAAAATCGGGAGTGCGAACATCGAAATCCGTGTTCAGGAGGTCCGAATTAGTAAAAAAACTCATTTAGCCAAATGTTACCCAAAATGCCGCTAGACTTGTTAAAATGACCAATCTAGAGAAAAGTGAACCAGTCTAATCTGAGTTGTGTCACTGAATGATAAGAGTGGTAATTTTGTTTCGGGATTGTGTGAGTGTCCTTTTGGCTTCGGAGGAGTTTGCAGTAATTTTGCGGCAACTTTGTGGTACATTCTTGATTGTGCACTAGAAAGGCGTTAGTTTGCCAGAGGTGTGGATATCTTAAATCTGTCAATACGAATTTGACAACAACGTACTTTAGCTCACCCAAATTTATTAATCACAAAATTAAAAATGCCTGGATTCATGTTTCATTTAAAAGGAAGAGCAGTAAAACTGCGTGGCAAATTATTCATCATTTTCTGAGGACTTGAATCAATCTACACCAGAAGATCCAAAGATCAGATCTTTCGCAACCTCAATAAAGGATCTTGGTATATGGCCAATGTGGTTAAGAATTCTGGAAGAAAATATTAACAAAGCCATTAAATCCGAAAAGATAAATTAAGCAAAAGAACGCTAGAGTTTTCCTAAAATATTTAATGAAAATTTAATTCCAAAGTTTCCACGAAAATAATTACCCATTAAAATGATAACTGTGGATGTATCAAAAAATCAGTTCCTAAAAGTTGCGAAAACCGTTTGGAGGAGGCAAGAAGCATAGAAGCAGCCACTTGGGATCAATTGTAGAGTCAGCTAAGGAATAGTGAGTCAATTTTACAAAATTTTTGAAACGGCGAAAAATTGTCACACCAGAATTTGTGAAAAGCGTTGTCGAAGTTTCTCAGATAAATCAACTGATTAAACACAAATGGGCTGGCGCGTTTGCGCCAAAAGCCACGTGATAAAGGGGGGAACTGCATTCTTTGAGGGAGAGAAGCCATGCGCTTTGAGGGACAGAAACTGCCGGATTTGCCTGTTTTAGTTTCAGTTTGACTTTCTCTTTTCTCTCACGGTTTCACAGACCATGGACAGAAACAGATCATTTTATCTATTTAAGTTACAGCTCTAGTTTAATAATTTATCTTTTAGCTCTCTAAATTGACAGTCTAAAAGGTGAAACTTTTGAATTAGCATTCGCTAATGCTTTTTTTGTTTAAAGAAAGCTAATTTCAAGTTATTTGTAATTGAAATTTATACTGTATACTTTATGATGTCAGAAGAACAGTCAGTTGATAATTCCAATACAACTGGTGAAAATGAAAGCGATAGTGAAGAAAGAGCCACTGTCAGGGGCGAAACAACATCAAAAAATAAGTGATGTTCCATTCGGGCCTATTTTGATGACGTTGGAAATAATTTATCCCACTGACAAAGATGTGGTACGCTAATAGCTAGAAATTTTGGAAGCACAAGTGCAATGTTCAATCACCTGAAACATTAACACGCAAAGGTAAGGAAAATGGAAGCTACAACTAAACTATTTTTACAAACTATCGAAGTAGCATTTGACAAAAAGAAGCTCTTACCACCTGACCATCCCAAATAAAAATCATTCACCAAAGCTTTAGGAGAAATGGTAGCTGAGGACTTACAGCCTTATAGTGTCATCGAAGACAAAGGTTTCCTGAAAGTTTTGAAAGTGGCAGAAACCAGATACCAACCACCACCCAGGACAACTTTTTCGCGTTCAATAATATCAAAAATATATCAAGAAAAGGAAAATTACATAATTTCTGAAATCCACTGTGCCATAAACAGATAAATTCCTTGCATAAGCATAAAAAATGACTTTTGGAGTTCAAAATCAACCCAACCCTACATGACGTGTCATTATTTCACAAATGACTTTCTTCGAATGCATTATTCGCTTTGCTGTGTTCCATTTTACGACACCTATACAACTGAAAACATTACAAATGCTCTCGAAAAGAAAATTGAGGAATTTCAAATAAGATAACCTTGATCAATATCGTGACAGTCAATGCCCGCAACATGGAAGCTGATATCCGGCGTTCTGTTTGGTGTCGTCAGCCTTGCTTTGCCCACACGATTCAGTTGGCAATTTATGATGAAAAAAACTTATGGATTCGATGCCCTTTAGAAAAGGTGTCGCGAAATTGTTGGCCATGTCAAAAGAAGTGCTCCAGAAAGGTTAATCGATTTGGGAAACCGAAATTGATCTAAATTGAAACCGATAACCGTTATCAAAATTACCGATAACCGAACCCTACTATAATTTGAAATTTAACTGCTATTCGATATCCGAACCGGTACCAAATATCGTTATCCCCACATACCTAACAATAAGGATATCGAAAAAAGAAGAGCTTTAAAGAAATTTTCTTAGTTAAACTGGACAACAGTATTAAAGTAAAGCTTGAAACACAAATAATTAGCTAAAGTAAAGTGAACGGTTTAAAATAGAAATTTTTAGTGGACATCCTGAGTGTGAGTGGTTCCTTAAAAATTCAACAAATGGTTCGATCTAATGAAAGTGGGACATATTCTGGTTGGAATTCGTGCTCAAAATTCAAACCTCCACACACACATTCCGAAAAGTTAATGATTCTCGCCTTGCAGTAAGTTAACATGACCTTGTGGTTTAAAATCTAACCGATTTTTAACATTTTCAATTTTTAGTTCCACATCGAAATATATACAGGGTGTTACGGATAAGAGTACCGAAACTTTCTATATGTATTCTATGGGTCTCTATGAGTAAAAAATGTCGAATAAACATGGTTCCTAAAGGGCTTCGTTTCACAGATTTGGGCTCCCAAAAAATACCCCAAAAAACTACCCCAAAAACCGGGCACAGCCTTAAATCCGGCAAAAAATATTCTTCCTTGAACCAAATTGTTTTCTTAAAACTATCAATTGTTGTTTATTCGCGAGGCGATAAACTTTAATAACAAGTGGCAAAAGTTCATTAATGTCCTTTTAGAAGTAAAATGAGTTTGAAGACAAGGCCATTTTAATTTTATTGACACGGTTCCAATAAAATAAAATAAAAACATTTGGTCGCTACGAACGATTTTAATTACAAAATTAAAGATACAAATGTAATAAGATTTCTAAAAGAATGCTTTTAAGTTTGTTAATTCGTTCTGTGGTTAATATGGCACGTCCAAGAACGCTTATTGGGTAAGAAGTTCAAAGATTCAATCGTTCGTCTATTTGGTAAAACCAGTCGAAATATTATTTGTATCTCTCTCCAGGTTACATGCCAACCATAAAAAACTATGTTAAAACTTAATATTAAATAAATATTACTTTTTTTCAAATAAATCAGTATAAAATATCTCGATATTTGGGAAACTTATTTACTTTGTTACCACAATTGCGATATTGATGGCACATTTTTCTAACGCTGAATACGCGGATGTGCACTTGATGTACGGACGAGCCGAAGGAAGAGGAGATGTGGCCCGGAGGTTGTATCAAGAACACTACCCACTAAGAAGGGTACCGAATAGGCGACCTTTTAAAGCTGACCGGCACCTACGAGAGAGCGGGCAACTTCAACCGTCTCGGGAGAGTTTAACATTTTTCAGTTAAAATGTTAGGTACTTACAATTTTCGATGATGATCCGGGAACAAGTACCCGCCAAGTTGGAAGACAGTTAGGTGTCAATCATGTTATGGTATGTTTTCACCCTTTCCATCTTCAAAAAGTCCCAGACTTGAACGACGCCGACTATCCTAGACGTACCAGGCTACCAGCTTCTGTCAGTGGTTTGGGAACAGAGTACTGAATGACCCACAGTTCGCAAGTATTATCCTAACAGCCGATGAGGCCAATTTTTCCCGGAACGGCATAGTCAATTTGCACAATAATCATCAACGGAGCCTAAATAACCCACATGGAACTATAGTCGCAACTCAACAAGAGCGCTTTAGCCTCAGAGTTTGGTGTGGCATTGTCGGAGACTATCTAGTTGGACCATATTTTCTTCCGCCTAGGTTAAATGGAGAGTCATACCTACGATTTCTTCAGGAATCGTTACCAGAGCTATTGGAAGACGTCCCGTTGGCAAATAGAGGGCGAATGTGGTTCTTGCACGATGGAGCTCCACCACATTTCATCCGCGCAGTGCAAGATCACCTTGCCTCCACATTTCCTTTAAGGTGGATAGGACGACGAGGAACTATTTCGTGGCCACCTGAATCTCCCGATTTAAACCCTTGCGATTTTTTTCTTTGGGGATATCTGAAGGACCTTGTTTATAAAACAGATGTCCGTGACATTAATGGCTTCAAAGGTCGCTTGATGACTTAGGCCTAAGGTGGTGCCTTGGGTATTGGCCTAGCTGATGATGATGATTAATGACCTTCGTCAACGCATTATTGATGGATGTGAGACTATTCGGAACAAGCCTGAAATCTTCGAAAAGATTCGTCAATCATTTGTACGAGGTTGTCATTTTTGTATAGCAGCCCAAGTTGGGCATTTTGAGCAGTTATTGTGATGTTTTACAATTTATTAAAAGACAATAATTATTTGTAACTGGTTTTTGCGTATCACTTCCGAATAAGGTTTAGCTGGCGTTATCATTAATCTAAACAAATTACGGATTATTTACACTTTAAGGATTTAAGTTTTTTCTACATAAACACCAATTCCCCCCATAGCACCTACAACACGTACAAGCTTCAACAAGGCTGACTATCCTCGTAGAATTGACGTTTGTCAGTGCCCCAGCAAACCCAAAATCATCAATCCGGCGTCCTATGGACAGTACGCCGGTATATTGCATTTGTCCGTATGATCTCCCGAAAACCGTATGGAAATAGAGACATTGACGTAACTCGGAGTTTTAAAGACGAGCAAATGTCTGATTTTCTCAGAGTCAAAGTACGTCCCGAGGACAAGTTCTAAGACGTCCGTCGGGTTTTTAGTGAACATCGCGAGGATTAGTTTATGTTAAGCCTTAAGACGTCCGAGAAAATTTAGTTTGGTTAAATATCAGCTTAATCGCGACGTATCCAGGACGTTCATTTTATGTTTTGTATTTCTCTTAGCCGTCTATCTACAGACTCAAACGCCAGTCGATCTCACACCAGTCTTTTAGGAATCTACTGCTGCATGGTTGAATCTTTGAGCTTCTAACCTATTTTTCTTGAGCCCGTCCGTGCAATAAGCGTTCCTAGACCAATGTGCCATATTAGCTACAGAATGAATTAGACAATTTTAAAACCATTCCTTTAGAATTTTTATGACATTTGTATCTTTAAATTTAATAATTAAAATCGTATCACTAAATTAAAATGGCTTTGTCTTCAAACTCATTTTACTTCTAAAAGGACATTAATGAACTTTTGCCACTTGGTATTAAAGTTTCTCGCCTCGCGGATAAAAAACAATTGATAGTTTAATGAAAACAATTTGGTTCAAGGAAGAATATTGTTTGCCAGATTTAAGGCTGTGTCCGGTTTGTGGGGTAATTTTTGGGAGCCCATATCTCTGACACGAAGCACTTTAGGACCCATGTTTATTAGCCATAGAGACCCATAGAATGCATATAGAAAGTTTCGTTACTCTTATCCGTAACACCCTGTATATCGAAGTGGGACTATTGCTATGGAAGGAATGTCGTTAAGTGTTTATTGTTGTTTGTTTGGCGGGGAAAGCAATGACACGGTAGATGGAGCTGCGAAAAATAATTTATCAATATAGTATATATTCTTGGCGCCACGGAGATGCGAACCCAGATAGCTGCTAGCCGCGTTATCTCCAAAAACCGACGCCTTTACCAACCTAGATACGCCATTCTCTTCAAACTGTACTCGGAACTTCTAGTCGTTTTTAGCGACGCGGGGGGATTTGGCTAGTTAAGTTGTCGCAATTGTTGTTCCTTTTTCCACGTTATTTTACGTATATTTACGACGTTTAAGGTCAAGTGAACCTCAAACTTCACCGCCCCCCCCCCCAACCCAGTGGGTTTTCACGAAGGGTGACACGGGCGTGGCGGGAAGTTTGAATTACAGTGTGGGGCTACACAACTTTAACCGATGGCCAGTTTCAGGTCTGTCAGGTAAACAGGGGGCACAATTTCGACCCCCCTTTAATAACAATACGTTAAAGTCAACTCTTTAACTTGGGATGGTACTTTTTATATCAAACGATAGAACGCGCAGTGCCAAAAATTCCGCCCCCTTCGACCAACCCCCTTAAAGGGAGAGTGACCGAAAAAAAACAAGTTGCTCTCATTCGATAGAACTTTTTGACGCGCAGGCAGTGCCGTTAATTTCCGCCCCCTCCGACCAACCCCCTTAAAGGGAGAGGGATCGAACAAAACAAGTTAATAAATTCATGGGTATTTTTTGCGAATTTACTTTTGGTGCCTTAACTACCCAAATGTTTGATATAAATTTCCTAAAATAAACCCATTTTAATCCCAGTTTATGAATTTCTTTATGTCATATTTCCACTAATTTCAATAATTTAAAAGAATTATGTTCGTCGTTTTTGCTTACCTATTTCACCTTTGATACTTTCCGTCTATCTAACGATAGGAAATCACATGGCCTCAACAGCTTTTGTATTGGTTAATTTGGTTTGCCCACCCGGGTATACTGAGGGTGGGTGGCCCCCAAGTTTTAATCCTTCAACTTAGGATGGAATTTTATATATCTAACGATAGGATGTCACATGGCCTCAACAACTTTTGTAATGGTTTGCCCACCCGCGTATCCTGAGGGTGGGCGGTGCCCACTCTTTAACATATGATGGTAAATTATATACCAAACAATAGGAAATCACATAGGCTCAATAGCTTTTATATCAGTTTTCCCACCCGCGTCTCCTGATGGTGGGCGGCATCCACTATTTTATTTAGGATGGCAATTTATATATCAAACGATAAGAAATCACTTAGCCTCAACAGCTTTTGTATTAGTTTGCCTACCTGTGTCTACTAAGGGTGTATGGGTTTGCCCACTCGAATACACTGATTTGGAACTAATATTACGGCCTGGGCCGACTTGTTGTAAAATGAATGTAAGTTACTTCTAAAAATGAATTTGTTGGTTATTTAGATTTACATTCGGAATCTAAATCCATCAAAAACCACATGTTGCTGAGTCAAGAAACTCTGCCTGGATTGCATTAGATATAAAATTTAAAATGCTCATAAATATATTTAGAAATCCTATTTTAAATTATCTTAAGCAAATGACGTTCTTGAAGTTATTCCTTTTTTACTGGAAAAAGTTGCCGAATTCATCATGACTACTCATTTCATCCAGGATCCATTAGAACAATACATGGAATATATTATTTTTCCTTCTACTGCAATTAAATTACATACTGGAGGTTAGTGTTGAAGATACGTTTTAGCCGAAGACATTTCATTGAAGAATAAGCGAAACCACAATTAAAAGGAGAGATCAAGGAATTTTTTTTAAATCATTGATAGAAATGGCCCATGGTTATTTTTTTTATAAAATTTCCGAAATGAGGAGTGCAGAGGATTTCGTTTTTTAGAGTAGTATAGGAAAACCCGTGTATTTTATTAAGTGTATAGAAATATGGTTTGAAGATGTATTGGTATGGATGGTTTTTTTCTTAAAGTTGGTTTCTTTTGACGACGAGATCATTGGACGAAAAACGATAAAGGTGATGACTGGAATGACACTAATGATGACAAAATCTGATGAAGTTGTTAGACCATGACGATAATTTATCTTACCGAATGAGGCTTGCGATGACGAAGACTTCAGAAAAAGCGCTAACGACGATCAAGGCAGACGGCTCAAAGAATGTCGGCAACGTTATTATGTTTTTTTTTGATAGACGTTGACTCGACGAAAAATAATGACTAGGTATAGTATGACGTTATCTGTTACATTGGAGAGGCGAGGTGGGCAAATAAGATTATTACCGTCGAATGCCAGAGCTAAGTTAATCGACCCCAATGAAATTAAACTTTGCTACAAGCAAACAAGTTAAAGTAAAATTTGCTATTCTAAATTTCTTATAGACTAGCTCTTAAGTCGCTTTAATAGATACCACATCTAAATCTGTATCAAGATAAAAAAATTATAGTTGATCTTCCTAACAATTTTAACGTCATGAATAAATACGTTTGTTCTATATAAACTCTTAAAGAAACAAAAAAATTATTTGTGATCTTAACAATCTTTTAAAAATGCCACTTTTCTTTTGTTTTTAAATAAATGTCCCATTTATTAACTATTTTTGATTGTTTTTATGAAATTTCTTAAGTCAATTCCATGACTCTGTTAGATTTTTTTTAAAGAATGGTTATTCTTTTCTCATACAAACAATGTGTCCCTTAAAGTTGTCTTTTAAATAAAATACACATCAGTAAGGGCTTTCGCAACGCAGATAGATAATCCTAACTTTTACCACTTGTTGAAAAATGAAAACCACTTCTGCGTAGAATATGCAAGGTCTATCTCCACTGGTAAAAGGGGTTTTCCTGGAGTTCTTGTGTTTCCCCATTTTTACACTGAAGCAATGTAATGCTAAATGTTTTTATTATAACTTTGGTAAGAATTGAGTCGTTTGCCAGCTGTTATTCGACTTACTCCAATCGTTGTTTTTTATTGAAAACATATGCAACGCCACCTTATCAATTTTTTTAATCGGTAATTATAACCAATAGTCCACCCGTAAATAGAGTTTAATCTTTCATGACATTAAGCGAAGTAATTAATTAAAAAATATTCGTTTTTGTATATTATATTTCTATTAGTGAAATTTTATGAAAGCTTTGAAGTATGAAATTTCGTTTTGTTGGTACATTAATTAAAATCAGTCTTTGGTGTCCAATAAATAATTAAATAATTAATATAATCTTGTTTGAATAAGTGTCTACCTCTTTCATCTCCTCCTCTTATGCATCGATGTCAATCTTAGCTTCAAAGGTCAAATTTAATTTATTAATAATAATAATAATAATAAGACTAAGGGGTCTTCTGGCAACATCAGCTGTTTCCGTCTTACCAATCTTGATACTAGTCCTCTAATTGTCGAACGCTTCTTTATTAAAACGTTTAAGTCTTCCGCCTAGTTGTCCGTAAAACCGCCAGCAATTTCACAAAAATTTCTTTAAACACAGACCTACCTTTATATAAATATTTACTTGTCGGATATGTGCACGTAAATTCACATCGGGAAATAAACGATAAAATATTTAATTTAAATGAAGGTTTTGTCTTCTAGGTGACTTTCGGCACCTTAAAATTTTTCTTAAAAACGTTCTTCAAGAATTCACAACGCAACTCAAATCAACAACTGTTAAATAGCAAACATTAATAAAATGTTTAAAGTCGAAATTTATAAGTTACGCATTGGACGATCAAATGAAAACCAACTGTGAAGTTTCCGAATTCTACCTTCAAGGTTTCTTAAATATATTATTTAGATTACAGAGAGAAGGGTGTCTATCCGGTGATTGAGAATTTCATTCTCAATCACCGGATAGACACAAAGCTGTAGCTTGGCTCCCGCCGTTCACCCGCGCCTCTCCCGTTCCTCCCCCACCCGCGCCTCTTCCCCATCTCAATCACCAGAATTTCCAATCACCAGAATTTCTAATCACCAGAATTTCTAATCACCAGATTCTCCCGTTCACGGGTTGCTTTCCCCCCAACCCCCATTCACTGGATACTTTATCTCTCGTTCACCAGCTCCTTTCCCCCATTGCTTTCACCCCTTCTAATCACCAGTTGCTTTCCCCCATCTCTAGGCAATAAAAACAACCATAATTGTTATCTCTCATACTATCGATCCCAATCGCTAGAAATTGGCTTTTTCCCCATTCGCTATAAATCGCAGCAGTTTGCCAGAATTAGTTTTATCTCTCCGAAATAATTAATGTACCCAAAATTGGACCGCCAGTTTATTATTCTTTTTAGGGGAATCTCTATGGGAGTTTAACATTACAATAAAGCTAAAAGGTCCAGTTTGGGGTACATTTGGTCCGAAATGGGGTACATAGGGCCGAAAATGGTGACTTTGGTCGTTTTTGGGGTACATTTGGTCCATTTTTGGGTACATCCCTGCTTTCCCCCATCCCCATTCTCCAAAATTAGTTTTCCTCGCGCAGATATCTGGAGATTAGATTTTTACCCGTTTGCTTATCGCTTTCGAACCCCTTAATTTCTAATCTCTAGGCAATAAAAACAAGTTATTTACATTTAATTTTTTATTTTAGAACTTTGTTTTACATGTTAGTAGGTACTATCAGATATTCCATTAGATGGTTATCTTGTACATTACACAATTAAAACAAATTAAAGTAGTTAAGTTTACAGGCATTTAAATGGGGTGAAACGATCTCCTGCAACTTAATTTAATTAAAAGTTCTAACTCACGTATTTGTAGTGTTTAGCAACAGTATCGTCTGACATCCGAGGGACAGTCACAAACGTCTTCTTCTGGTACAGGTGAGAAGCTTTTGTCAGAGACCGTAGTTGCTTTTGGCGTCGGGGGAATGTCCCATTCTAGCGAAAGGTACTTTTTTTCCGATGGTGAATTATCCCTAGCCGGACAGTTTGGAAAGAATCTAGCATGTTCAAGTTCTGGTACGTCTCCTGATTCCCATCCTTCTAATACGCCATGGCACTTGTAACATCGTACTTCATCGCCCCGCTGAATATAGTAGAATCCAGCCTTCGCTAGTTGCTCCTTAGTGACGTGCGGATTTTTCCAGTGACGAAACGTTTCAAGTCGATACACTTCAATATCCATAGCTGATCTAGACCAAATACGTTCTATAGTTTCAAATGATACATTCTCTAAGCCTACATTTACCCATAAGTCTACTAAACCTAATTTTATCAATATGGTTAAATTTCTACGCTAAAATTCTCAATATAAACGCTTTTTTCAATATGCAAATTGTTTTAAATATGTCTAAAAATATAGTCTATTACAAAGAAAAAAATAGTTACTTACTTTATGGGTAGAAATCCTTTGTCGAGCTGTAGAAAAGACAGCGATCCGTCAGCAGGTCTTTACTCGTCAATGCACCGTAGAGAAATGACGCATGGAAGATTAATTTATTCCTATCTTGTTGAGAATAATTCATCACGTGATCTAAACTTCAAATAACCCTCAAATTCTATTGGCTGTCTCTCTCTCTGACAGTTTAAACTGCCTCTAATGATTGACGGCACATATTAACCCACTTGAGTATTTGGAAAAAACCCTTTGCTACTCAAAGGAGAGTTTTGGAAATACCACGTTGACGATATCAAAATCGAGCTCTCACTAGAAAATGTTTTGACGTCACCCAGATGAGATCCTATTGAACGAGATATTTCCGAACTAATAATTATCACGTGATCAAATCTGCAACTAATGATACTCATTGACGTCACATAATTTTACCCACTTGAAAAAAAAACCATTGTAGATTCCTCTCGGGAGCTTTTGATGGAATCATATCCTAGAAAACAATACAATTAATAGAAATTTACATTAAATTAGTATACTATTAATACCATTTTGCGAACTACAGTGAAAAAAGTTACAATTTTACGGTAGAAACGTTTTCAAAATACCATTCTCATTTTAAACGCTTTTTCAATAACTTAATTGTCTAAAATGTATACTCTACAACAAAAACAAAATAGTAAATTACTTTCTACGCTAATCTTGGCCTAAAAAAAAGCAAAATACTAAAATTCATTTTTAACTCTAATTCAGATTCCTACCTGGTAAGCCTAAATTTAATATACTAAGTATAATATGCCTTAAAGTTCAAATACTGTCTAATACAATAAATATTTATGAAAAATTCTTACTTTGTATGTACAATGAACGCTCCAAAAGGCTGAAAATGTAACATGGGACAAGACAGAATTTCTACCCAAACCTTTCCGATTGTATCGTCAAATAAAACAAAGATCTCGCTAAGTCAAAGTTCAGCTATCTTATCAATGGTACGAGCGCACGCGCTCGGAAAAATGAACGAGTCACGTGAGAATCGGTACGTCACGAGCCCCTATGCATAAATGTTAGGGCGTCTTACTACCATTAGATCTAATCGCACTAGCACATTCTCGAAAAATAAACCAGATCTTGGGAATAAGAGACGGTTTTTTTATCAAAGATAAGCCAATTTATAGTTTATTGTATGAAAATATTAATTAATTCGGAAATATATTCGATGCTTACTGTTTTTTTTATAATAATACGCTGAAATACATTTTCCAATACGTAAAAAATTAAAGCTAGACCTAAAAAACCTGTAAAGTGTAAATAGTTAAGACTATTTTTTATCAAAGTAAGCCAAGTTTAAAGCTTATTGTCATTGGTTCCATAACAAAAACCACATTGTAACGTGATAATGGCTGCTCACTAATCCCAATTCCATGTGAAACTCTTTCAGTTTCTTTAAGTTCCTTTTGAGTTACAAAATAGGGTTTTAGAAATAGATTTTTCCTATTTCATTAAATATAAGTATTTAAATTAGAATTGCTTCATTAAATTATGCATTTGTACTGTTGTACTGTACTGTACACAATACCTGCATTTGAAATTGTATAACATAAAACACAGTTTTTTAAAAAAATATATCAAGGTTTTCAATTCAGTTAAAGGTTCCATAACAAAAACCACATTCGGATCAAAATAAATTTATTTATTTTATTTTTATACAGAATTTTTTTCATTTTTTTTTGCCTTAATTTCAATTTTGGGAGTCGGTACCCGTTTCACCGAAGATGAAGATGCTTCGTTTTATTCAGCGTAGGGTAAATCGCCGTGTAAAAAAACATCTAGCATTGCATTAACTTTTTCCTCGTCCTCGTCCGAGACCCCTACAATACGTCTCTCGATCTATAAAGTAAAGAAATCAAAATAATAAGCTAAACGATAATCCATACCTTCTATTCACTAGTTCAATTTATCACTGTCTCATATATCCACTATCGTACATACATACATACATACACTAACTTACTAACGCTTTAGTCTCCGCAAGTTTTTATGTTGTATAATCAAAGTTTTGAATCGAATAATAATAATAATAATAATAATTAGATCAAAACAAATTTCAAGCTTACGTTAATGTATTCCCTTGAGTGAGGGCCCAATCTTTGAAAAATCTTATCAATGACGACATGGGTAGCTAGATGGACGTCGATGTAACCTTCGTCCTCTTGCAGGTTCAATTCACGTAAATACCAGTTTTTATATTTTCTTAACATTATTTCTAACGTTCTAAACGAAAATTGTTTTTCGTTTGGCATATCAGGCTTAAAAGAAAACCTAAGAACTGCTTTAGTTACACGCATATCCACGTTATTTTCCATAGCTAATATTTAGCCCTTAAACTTGCTCGTAATTACGAAGAATGTAAAAATGTAGAATGCTCGCTCCTATATTTATGCCAAATCAGAAATCACTTGAAATAATAACTTCATTTGGTACTTAAAAACGGTGAGAGGTGGGAGGAGGGGTTTGGTAATTTATAAATTTTTATAATCAAATGTACCATAGCAAAAGTATATAAATAATACAAGAAGTGCACTAATTATTATTTTCGCTCGCCAGGTAATTTCATTTGATTTCCGTTTCGCACGGACGCAGATAACATGGTAACGCGACTACAGCGAACCGATAAAGCTAATTAATAAAATATTGTCAACCATTTGATATTAGAAATGTTAAAATAAAACTTTTACAGATAAATCTAATTTATAAAATATTGCCAATTGAGGGTTTGCAAGTTAGTTTGATTATAGGTTTTGAGTGTTAGAAAAAACTGCGTTTCGCTACATTACACGGTGCGTTTAAGAGGTTAGAGGGAGAGCAAAGACTATTTATACGCTTCGCTTCGCTTCGCTTAGATACGCATATGCTTTGTTGACCTCTACAAGAGTTACAGACCTAGACCAATCAACATTTTCTGTAGACTTTCGGTTTAAAGTTCGGTTAAAGGCTGAAAATAAGATAGAAGACTTAATCAATATGTTTGGTGAAATATATTTTTCTCTGGAAGTTTGTGTAAATATGACTCAATTTTCATGATGACTATCAATTAGTTTCAACTTCCGCATTAACAACAACCAAGGCTTCAACTTCTTTATAGATATTACTTAGAAATAACGCTAAATACAGGGTTAAATTCAATTCAAAATAAAAGACCATGACAATAAAAAATAACCTTTAAAATATAAATCGCGAAGAAAATGAAGTAACGCGACTTTTAAAATTAGTATAAAATGTTTAATCCCTCTGAAAACGTGAAAATTCATATAGGACAAAACCCAAATACATGTTTACTGAGCTTAGCACTCTACTTTTTCAATCCTCTATTCTCAATGGTGGCCTCTATTTTTACCATCGTCTGCTTCGTAAACTTTATGGATGCATTGGAAGGGCTCAAATTAAGCTAAGTGGGTACACTTCTTGTTTAATTTATATACTTCTAACCATATTAAAGTATCAATTTTAATAAAAGGAATTCAACTTAAGTGTTGTTTTGCTATCTGAAATTCGAAAACAAAGAAGGTAGTACAGGGGTACTTAAGTTGATTTTAATATTTTTTTAGAAATAACTTAAGTATACAGCGAAATAATCATTAGTGGTATCTAATTTTTTTAAGTGCCCAACATACTTCTCATCTCGTATAAAAGGGGGTCATTTTTGTACTATAAAACCATTCCATTCCTGAAATCCGCTACAGGAAAATCTGCAAAGGGATAAAAAACAATATATATAGCTTAAATCAAATAAATAAATAAATAAATATATTCTTTATGGATTATAAGTTCGCGAAAGGTGTGTATTATATTTAATTTCTTACATTTCGTATCATTATTTAATGATTTTTTATTTTTAAAAAAGTATGTCTTACTCTGAAGTCACACTCTGGTTTTGGAGTTACAGCTTCAATTTTTGATGGTGCCCCAGCCGTGTACTTAACAAACGGTGTCAATAGTATCGTTGTCTCAATTGAATCTTGGGATTGTCTTACTGAAAAATGGTCCTATGTCATTGACGCTCTGGGGTCACAAACAGGAATACGAATTACTCTACCAACGCCTACTATTGAGCAGTATTCGGATTGCTGTTACAACCATTACTTTCGCGTAACGTCGACAGGCGGAGAGTTTAATTGGATTCTGCAACCATTTAGTCAAAAGTATTTGCTAGATGAAATGTGTTTAACTGGGAGTTTGACGCTTAGCGTACCCCAGGTAATTGCGTTCGATCAGTGTAAACCCAGAATTGATGAGCAACTTTCCGTACTTCGGCAAAATCAATCATCCATCACCACAATGTATGAAGTTCTCGAACAAAAATTCAGAACTTTCTATAGTGTTTTCAAACCTTTGGAGAGGAGAGAGAATCCCTGTGGCTTTTTAGAACTATACAGTGGATTCCGTCTCTCAAACGACTATTCTAAGCCTTTGGAAAACCTCTTTTTAGAAAAATTCTGTGGGAATTGCCCCTTTGAAATATATTCTCTAATGAATTATTGTTTGAACGATATAAAACATTTACAATTACTGTTGGGAGACATACTGTAATTTTCTAAACAATAAACAAAAATACGAACCATTTTCATGTTTTATTATTATTAGGAATATGGATGAAAAAAAACACACATTAAATATTTATTTCAAATATCTGTAGAACCGAAGCCTCTCGAACCTCTTTCTGTATCTTCTTCAATTTGCTAATACAAACCAAAACAGGAAAATTGAAATAATAATAATAATTTTGGAGGGTGGAACATATCAATTTAACTCACAAGGCATTCCATAGGAACTGGCATCGAAATACATTCGCAGATAAGTTGAGCTATTCGATCGCCTCTGAAAATTTTAAATGCGTTTTTCCCGTGATTAATCAAGACAACCCCTATTGTACCAGTGTAATCTTTATCTATCACACCTGCTAAAACATCAATACCATGTTTTACGGAAAGACCCGAACGAGGGGCTAGAAATAAATAAATAAAAATAAAACATGGTATTCGTTAAATAAATATATATATATATATATAATATTACCAATACGGCCGTAGCAGAAATCAGGTATAACTACACTTAAATCAGTATTTATTAGCTCTCTTGCCATGGGGGCTACAACATAGTTATATGCACTACATAAATCAAGACCTGCAGAGCCAGGTGTTTCTCGAGTAGGCGCGCATGCATATTTCGTTAATCTTACGAATTTCAGAATTTGCTGAGGAATTTCCATTATGGATAAATATTAAAGACAAATATTAAAGACAAATATTAAAAAAATATTCTAACGAGTAAAGAAGTTTCAAACACAAATGACAAGTTTTACGAAAAAATTCCTTTTATAGCGTTTAACTCGATTTAAAATTCTTTAGATACGCTACTTAAGATAATCTATGAAGTATTCTTGTAAACAGATCTTGTTATAGTGAAGATTAGTTGATTAAGCTAAGCAATTTACGAGCGACGTCCTAGCGTACTTGTAATTAAGAAAGTAAGTACTTAGTTTTTACGATTTTGCTTAAAACTATGATTTTAAATCGATAAAGTGAAACACGTAAAGTGTCCCTGACCAAAATTGTTTCGCAAACATCTGTACCGTTTAATAAGATACGAGTATGATAACGATTTCTAGAACCCTTTAAATTTTTAATTACTTATTTTTGGGTTGACTACCAATTTGGAGGACTACTGTTTTGATTTTGATATAACTAAATTTGATTGGTTTTCGAAAAGTTATTGAAGTTTAGTAAATTATATCCTTCGCATACTTAAATTAAGCCTTTCCACAATCAATGTAATTTAAATAAAGTTATTGAAAGATTGAAGCATTTTTTTTGTATACTTAGATGGAATCATATATTACCTACTTTATCAAGTCAAAGTTTAGTAAATTTTACCCAGGATATAAGTTATCATGTTGACTTATAACCCTAACTTAATAATTTAAGCAATTCTTTTCTCTCTCTCTCTTAAAGAAATCTTATTGTAATAAGCTTAAAAATTTAGGAATAAACTTATATTATAGGATGAAGAAAAGTCAATAGACATTTATTTGTAAATTATTCGCAATTTTATTTATTTATTTATTTATAAAACGAACTACAGTTCGGTCTCTGGGAGGCTTAGGGTAATGACAGCATCCCATGAAATCGAACGCTGAGCACTCCTCCTGTCGACGGCTTCTCTTCGACCCTCTTCCTCCACAGTACGTACAGCGGAGATGGGGCGGGAACTCCTTTATAAGATGCCCGGGGATGTGTTTGGTATAGACATTACCATGTCGAAAAATTACTCCCATTTGATAATGCGCGCACTCTCGACCCCAGCAAAAGAAGAGTCCTCCACCTCTTACAGCCAATTCTTCCGTACATTCGCCGCAGTGAAAGCAAATCATAGATTCGGTTGTCGTACCGACGTACTCATTTCCCGAGGCCAAAGTTATGGAAATAGGATCCATTACTATAAAATTAGTAAGAATGAATGATTGAATATAATATATATACAAAGTTTAGAATTTACAATTGACGTATATCTACGTACTTAGTCCCTCGAGCCGATTCCGAACGAATTGGCTGTTTTCTTAATACTATCTCTCAATTTTTCTGTTTACCCTTTTTATACTCGAAAAAAACAATTTACAACTGACATCATAATTATAAACTGGGGGCGGGGGTAGAAGAGAAAACTTTTCGAAAACCAATCAAATTTAGTTATATCAAAATCAAAACAGTAGTCCTCCAAATTGGTAGTCAACCCAAAAATAAGTAATTAAAAATTTAAAGGGCTCTAGAAATCGTTATCATACTCGTATCTTATTAAACGGTACAGATGTTTGCGAAACAATTTTGGTCAGGGACACTTTACGTGTTTCACTTTATCGATTTAAAATCATAGTTTTAAGCAAAATCGTAAAAACTAAGTACTTACTTTCTTAATTACAAGTACGCTAGGATCCGCCTGTCGACGTTACGCGAAAGTAATGGTTGTAACCGCAATCCGAATACTGCTCAATAGTAGGCGTTGGTAGAGTAATTCGTATTCCTGTTTGTGACCCCAGAGCGTCAATGACATAGGACCATTTTTCAGTAAGACAATCCCAAGATTGAATTGAGACAACGATACTATTGACACCGTTTGTTAAGTACACGGCTGGGGCACCATCAGTCTCTTAAAGAAATCTTATTGTAATAAGCTTAAAAATTTAGGAATAAACTTATATTATAGGATGAAGAAAAGTCAATAGACATTTATTTGTAAATTATTCGCAATTTTATTAATATATTTATTTATAAAACGAACTACAGTTCGGTCTCTGGGAGGCTTAGGGTAATGACAGCATCCCATGAAATCGAACGCTGAGCACTCCTCCTGTCGACGGCTTCTCTTCGACCCTCTTCTTCCACAGTACGTACAACGTAGATGGGGAGGGAACTCCTTTATAAGATGCCCGGGGATGTGTTTGGTATAGACATTACCATGTCGAAAAATTACACCCATTTGATAATGCGCGCACTCTCGACCCCAGCAAAAGAAGAGTGATCCACCTCTTACAGCCAATTCTTCCGTACATTCGCCGCAGTGAAAGCAAATCATAGATTCGGTTGTCGTACCGACGTACTCATTTCCCGAGGCCAAAGTTATGGAAATAGGATCCATTACTATAAAATTAGTAAGAATGAATGATTGAATATAATATATATACAAAGTTTAGAATTTACAATTGACGTATATCTACGTACTTAGTCCCTCGAGCCGATTCCGAAACAATTCGAATTGGCTGTTTTCTTAATACTATCTCTCAATTTTTCTGTTTACCCTTTTTATACTCGAAAAAAACAATTTACAACTGACATCATAATTATAAACTGGGGGCGGGGGTAGAAGAGAAAACTTTTCGAAAACCAATCAAATTTAGTTATATCAAAATCAAAACAGTAGTCCTCCAAATTGGTAGTCAACCCAAAAATAAGTAATTAAAAATTTAAACTATATTCAAATTTTCCTAATGAATCATTATTGAACATAGGGCTCTAGAAATCGTCATCATACTCGTATTTTATTAAACGGTACAGATGTTTGTGAAACAATTTTGGTCAGGGACACTTTACGTGTTTCACTTTATCGATTTAAAATCATAGTTTTAAGCAAAATCGTAAAACTAAGTACTTACTTTCTTAATTACAAGTACGCTAGGACGTCGCTCGTAAATTGCTTAGCTTAATCAACTTATCTTCACTATAACAAGATCAGTTTACAAGAATACTTCATAGATTATTATATATATATATGTTTGTTTTTTATCCCTTTGCAGATTTTCCTGTAGCGGATTTCAGGAATGGAATGGTTTTATAGTACAAAAATGACCCCCTTTTATACGAGATGAGAAGTATGTGGGGCACTTAAAAAAATTAGATACCACTAATGATTATTTCGCTGTATACTTAAGTTATTTCTAAAAAAATATTAAAATCAACTTAAGTACCCCTGTACTACCTTCTTTGTTTTCGAATTTCAGATAGCAAAACAACACTTAAGTTGAATTCCTTTTATTAAAATTGATACTTTAATATGGTTAGAAGTATATAAATTAAACAAGAAGTGTACCCACTTAGCTTAATTTGAGCCCTTCCAATGCATCCATAAAGTTTACGAAGCAGACGATGGTAAAAATAGAGGCCACCATTGAGAATAGAGGATTGAAAAAGTAGAGTGCTAAGCTCAGTAAACATGTATTTGGGTTTTGTCCTATATGAATTTTCACGTTTTCAGAGGGATTAAACATTTTATACTAATTTTAAAAGTCGCGTTACTTCATTTTCTTCGCGATTTATATTTTAAAGGTTATTTTTTATTGTCATGGTCTTTTATTTTGAATTGAATTTAACCCTGTATTTAGCGTTATTTCTAAGTAATATCTATAAAGAAGTTGAAGCCTTGGTTGTTGTTAATGCGGAAGTTGAAACTAATTGATAGTCATCATGAAAATTGAGTCATATTTACACAAACTTCCAGAGAAAAATATATTTCACCAAACATATTGATTAAGTCTTCTATCTTATTTTCAGCCTTTAACCGAACTTTAAACCGAAAGTCTACAGAAAATGTTGATTGGTCTAGGTCTGTAACTCTTGTAGAGGTCAACAAAGCATATGCGTATCTAAGCGAAGCGAAGCGAAGCGTATAAATAGTCTTTGCTCTCCCTCTAACCTCTTAAACGCACCGTGTAATGTAGCGAAACGCAGTTTTTTCTAACACTCAAAACCTATAATCAAACTAACTTGCAAACCCTCAATTGGCAATATTTTATAAATTAGATTTATCTGTAAAAGTTTTATTTTAACATTTCTAATATCAAATGGTTGACAATATTTTATTAATTAGCTTTATCGGTTCGCTGTAGTCGCGTTACCATGTTATCTGCGTCCGTGCGAAACGGAAATCAAATGAAATTACCTGGCGAGCGAAAATAATAATTAGTGCACTTCTTGTATTATTTATATACTTTTGCTATGGTACATTTGATTATAAAAATTTATAAATTACCAAACCCCTCCTCCCACCTCTCACCGTTTTTAAGTACCAAATGAAGTTATTATTTCAAGTGATTTCTGATTTGGCATAAATATAGGAGCGAGCATTCTACATTTTTACATTCTTCGTAATTACGAGCAAGTTTAAGGGCTAAATATTAGCTATGGAAAATAACGTGGATATGCGTGTAACTAAAGCAGTTCTTAGGTTTTCTTTTAAGCCTGATATGCCAAACGAAAAACAATTTTCGTTTAGAACGTTAGAAATAATGTTAAGAAAATATAAAAACTGGTATTTACGTGAATTGAACCTGCAAGAGGACGAAGGTTACATCGACGTCCATCTAGCTACCCATGTCGTCATTGATAAGATTTTTCAAAGATTGGGCCCTCACTCAAGGGAATACATTAACGTAAGCTTGAAATTTGTTTTGATCTAATTATTATTATTATTATTATTATTCGATTCAAAACTTTGATTATACAACATAAAAACTTGCGGAGACTAAAGCGTTAGTAAGTTAGTGTATGTATGTATGTATGTACGATAGTGGATATATGAGACAGTGATAAATTGAACTAGTGAATAGAAGGTATGGATTATCGTTTAGCTTATTATTTTGATTTCTTTACTTTATAGATCGAGAGACGTATTGTAGGGGTCTCGGACGAGGACGAGGAAAAAGTTAATGCAATGCTAGATGTTTTTTTACACGGCGATTTACCCTACGCTGAATAAAACGAAGCATCTTCATCTTCGGTGAAACGGGTACCGACTCCCAAAATTGAAATTAAGGCAAAAAAAAATGAAAAAAATTCTGTATAAAAATAAAATAAATAAATTTATTTTGATCCGAATGTGGTTTTTGTTATGGAACCTTTAACTGAATTGAAAACCTTGATATATTTTTTTAAAAAACTGTGTTTTATGTTATACAATTTCAAATGCAGGTATTGTGTACAGTACAGTACAACAGTACAAATGCATAATTTAATGAAGCAATTCTAATTTAAATACTTATATTTAATGAAATAGGAAAAATCTATTTCTAAAACCCTATTTTGTAACTCAAAAGGAACTTAAAGAAACTGAAAGAGTTTCACATGGAATTGGGATTAGTGAGCAGCCATTATCACGTTACAATGTGGTTTTTGTTATGGAACCAATGACAATAAGCTTTAAACTTGGCTTACTTTGATAAAAAATAGTCTTAACTATTTACACTTTACAGGTTTTTTAGGTCTAGCTTTAATTTTTTACGTATTGGAAAATGTATTTCAGCGTATTATTATAAAAAAAACAGTAAGCATCGAATATATTTCCGAATTAATTAATATTTTCATACAATAAACTATAAATTGGCTTATCTTTGATAAAAAAACCGTCTCTTATTCCCAAGATCTGGTTTATTTTTCGAGAATGTGCTAGTGCGATTAGATCTAATGGTAGTAAGACGCCCTAACATTTATGCATAGGGGCTCGTGACGTACCGATTCTCACGTGACTCGTTCATTTTTCCGAGCGCGTGCGCTCGTACCATTGATAAGATAGCTGAACTTTGACTTAGCGAGATCTTTGTTTTATTTGACGATACAATCGGAAAGGTTTGGGTAGAAATTCTGTCTTGTCCCATGTTACATTTTCAGCCTTTTGGAGCGTTCATTGTACATACAAAGTAAGAATTTTTCATAAATATTTATTGTATTAGACAGTATTTGAACTTTAAGGCATATTATACTTAGTATATTAAATTTAGGCTTACCAGGTAGGAATCTGAATTAGAGTTAAAAATGAATTTTAGTATTTTGCTTTTTTTTAGGCCAAGATTAGCGTAGAAAGTAATTTACTATTTTGTTTTTGTTGTAGAGTATACATTTTAGACAATTAAGTTATTGAAAAAGCGTTTAAAATGAGAATGGTATTTTGAAAACGTTTCTACCGTAAAATTGTAACTTTTTTCACTGTAGTTCGCAAAATGGTATTAATAGTATACTAATTTAATGTAAATTTCTATTAATTGTATTGTTTTCTAGGATATGATTCCATCAAAAGCTCCCGAGAGGAATCTACAATGGTTTTTTTTTCAAGTGGGTAAAATTATGTGACGTCAATGAGTATCATTAGTTGCAGATTTGATCACGTGATAATTATTAGTTCGGAAATATCTCGTTCAATAGGATCTCATCTAGGTGACGTCAAAACATTTTCTAGTGAGAGCTCGATTTTGATATCGTCAACGTGGTATTTCCAAAACTCTCCTTTGAGTAGCAAAGGGTTTTTTCCAAATACTCAAGTGGGTTAATATGTGCCGTCAATCATTAGAGGCAGTTTAAACTGTCAGAGAGAGAGACAGCCAATAGAATTTGAGGGTTATTTGAAGTTTAGATCACGTGATGAATTATTCTCAACAAGATAGGAATAAATTAATCTTCCATGCGTCATTTCTCTACGGTGCATTGACGAGTAAAGACCTGCTGACGGATCGCTGTCTTTTCTACAGCTCGACAAAGGATTTCTACCCATAAAGTAAGTAACTATTTTTTTCTTTGTAATAGACTATATTTTTAGACATATTTAAAACAATTTGCATATTGAAAAAAGCGTTTATATTGAGAATTTTAGCGTAGAAATTTAACCATATTGATAAAATTAGGTTTAGTAGACTTATGGGTAAATGTAGGCTTAGAGAATGTATCATTTGAAACTATAGAACGTATTTGGTCTAGATCAGCTATGGATATTGAAGTGTATCGACTTGAAACGTTTCGTCACTGGAAAAATCCGCACGTCACTAAGGAGCAACTAGCGAAGGCTGGATTCTACTATATTCAGCGGGGCGATGAAGTACGATGTTACAAGTGCCATGGCGTATTAGAAGGATGGGAATCAGGAGACGTACCAGAACTTGAACATGCTAGATTCTTTCCAAACTGTCCGGCTAGGGATAATTCACCATCGGAAAAAAAGTACCTTTCGCTAGAATGGGACATTCCCCCGACGCCAAAAGCAACTACGGTCTCTGACAAAAGCTTCTCACCTGTACCAGAAGAAGACGTTTGTGACTGTCCCTCGGATGTCAGACGATACTGTTGCTAAACACTACAAATACGTGAGTTAGAACTTTTAATTAAATTAAGTTGCAGGAGATCGTTTCACCCCATTTAAATGCCTGTAAACTTAACTACTTTAATTTGTTTTAATTGTGTAATGTACAAGATAACCATCTAATGGAATATCTGATAGTACCTACTAACATGTAAAACAAAGTTCTAAAATAAAAAATTAAATGTAAATAACTTGTTTTTATTGCCTAGAGATTAGAAATTAAGGGGTTCGAAAGCGATAAGCAAACGGGTAAAAATCTAATCTCCAGATATCTGCGCGAGGAAAACTAATTTTGGAGAATGGGGATGGGGGAAAGCAGGGATGTACCCAAAAATGGACCAAAATGGACCAAATGTACCCCAAAAACGACCAAAGTCACCATTTTCGGCCCTATGTACCCCATTTCGGACCAAATGTACCCCAAACTGGACCTTTTAGCTTTATTGTAATGTTAAACTCCCATAGAGATTCCCCTAAAAAGAATAATAAACTGGCGGTCCAATTTTGGGTACATTAATTATTTCGGAGAGATAAAACTAATTCTGGCAAACTGCTGCGATTTATAGCGAATGGGGAAAAAGCCAATTTCTAGCGATTGGGATCGATAGTATGAGAGATAACAATTATGGTTGTTTTTATTGCCTAGAGATGGGGGAAAGCAACTGGTGATTAGAAGGGGTGAAAGCAATGGGGGAAAGGAGCTGGTGAACGAGAGATAAAGTATCCAGTGAATGGGGGTTGGGGGGAAAGCAACCCGTGAACGGGAGAATCTGGTGATTAGAAATTCTGGTGATTAGAAATTCTGGTGATTGGAAATTCTGGTGATTGAGATGGGGAAGAGGCGCGGGTGGGGGAGGAACGGGAGAGGCGCGGGTGAACGGCGGGAGCCAAGCTACAGCTTTGTGTCTATCCGGTGATTGAGAATGAAATTCTCAATCACCGGATAGACACCCTTCTCTCTGATTACGTTTGTCTTTTTTCCTCAACTTGACCTTTTTATGTTTTTTTATAATTGCAAATGATTTATACTTTTAAAAGGTCAGTTCTCAGAGTTTTATACATTTTCTTAAAAATATGCTTTTTATTTCTGTTTATTTTAATCTTATTTTTCCAAACAATATTGTCAAATTTGTGACAATCCCACACGATGAATAGTTATTTACGGTTCAGCACCATGCACTTCTAACTAACATAATAGGTTTATTGGTCTTCGTAAGGGCGTACTGACTTAATTCTTCACCGAACATGCACAAACTCATGGCAGAGTTTGTGCATGTTCGGTGAAGAATTAAGTCTGCTGATATGATTCTCTTGAACTCAGAAATCTTTCAGGGCTGTCTCGAAAGTTTTACGTCTTTAAGTTGAACATGTCATCGACTCCCAACTCCTATCATCTCATAACTTCTACTTCATTATGCGATCTTTGTTGTAGAATATACTCTTAATTTCACCTACCCTAAATGTATTAAATAAAAATTTTGTTTAATGAGTCGGAAGTGATATTTGATATTATTTTTGAAGTCACTGTAAAGTGATTTCCTTTTAAGAAATGCGATGGAGTTACGGAGTAGGTTCGCGTAATTCATCATTAACAAAGGTTATTGGTCTTTATTTGACTGACGCTTCGACTTCTGTCAAGACTTACACCGTTCTTCGTACGTCAGGAATGAGTTTCTAAGAGTTTTTCTCGTAGCTTCTTTGCTTTTCTGGATCATTCTTTTCCAGAAACCTCCCCAACAGGGAGCGCTTTCCGTGATGTACTCCCAATGTTTTTTTACAGCACTGTTTTGGAAGCACTTGTTGTGTGGCAGTATGTGGAAATACTTGCTTTATTTCCAAAGCTAGTTTTCACCTCTTTCTCAAGATACATTGATTTGATACGGGGTGGATGGTAACAAACAATGCCAAAACAATATGTTATGATTTAATGCTTTTGCATTTCCTGTATTTGCTGTACTGAAATAGCTATAAATATGATTAAGTTATTAAATTTAGTCTACTAACATTACTCATCATTTTAAGCTAACAACCTTTCATTGTAAATTAAAGACATTGGTGTCATTTTAACGTCACAAAACAAGCAAGATAAATTTAAATATAATATATAAGAAGACTAAAATATATTCATTTTTACAGATATTTTAATTAAAAATCGCAATTATCTAGCAAGATAATATAAGATGTGAAAAATATGAACCTTATTTCAGATAGAAAATCCATAATTACGTGCCATAATTTTACTTCTTTGCAGCCACTGCAGCAGCCCAACAATGATAAATAAAACCTTCCTCTAACAAAGCTATTAGCCACTTTGGCTTCTGTGAAAGTAGTCAATACTTAACCTTGTCTTTTTATTCGTTCTTTGATAAAATTCGTGGCGTAGATTAGTGACATATTTTTGCGTGATTTGACAGAGGGTAACTCGAAAGATAATCGCTATCTACAAAATCATTTTACAGAGATTCTAAAACAGAAGCTAACGGAGATGTATGCGGAATTCTAATTTGCATATCTCTCTATGACCTTATTTTCAATTTCAAATCAATATGGGTTTCAACCATTTACACCGTATTCATTTGAATTTCGCCTTTAACAATTTTATTGTCTAAATTCTTTAAGCGAACTCATTAATTATTTTATTTTGGAACGATGTAGGATTTTGATTTTGATTTTAGTCTAATTCAGCCTAAGCGTTTGTGCGGAATCTCAATTTATAATAATCCGATCGTTTTCTTCGGGTGAAATAATATCTATTACGTATCCTACTTAAAAATGCGAATAAACCTTCGTTATACTTGAAAATGAGTACGGCAAAAGAATCTCGGACAAACTACACACCCATTTTGGGTTTGATAACAGCACCTTAAAGGAAGAAGACGTTTTTTTCGGGATAGACATCGAAGGTAGAAATATCACGAAACTTAACATGATTTCGCTAATAATGATAGCTTACTTGGAGCGACATCTCTTAATATGAATAAAAGATTAAGCGTGATTGTTCGAATAGAACGACCAGGAATTGACCCGTACGGAAATATTATATTCAATTACCGTAGAGGGACCTCATTTATTATTTTTAGTTGTTTTTATAGAATTCCTCGATAGATTTTTTATGTGTTTTTTACAAAGTTTTGGGCCAATTTTCTATATAACATTTTATGGAAAAAACAAGTTTTCCTTGTATAATTTTTATAGAAATTTTATAATATTTTAATAAATTTTTTATAATATTTTAAGGAGAACATCACTAACCTTTAATTGTATTCTTCTTTAGAAAATAACAGCATAAATAGCGCTCTGGCGAATATTGTTGGTGTTCTGCTAGTTTGCAGGAGCAGAGATATTTCAGACTTGTCAACAAAGACATTTCGTCCCATTTCAAGTTGATCACATTTTAACGAAAATAGATGAAAATTATAATCTTTTGAAGTGGTGTTCACAAATTAAGTAACGTAGTTAATTTCCTATTTGAGAAAACAAATACTTTTCGTAACACTTAATCAAACTCATTTCCACTTAAGTATTATGTGTGTTTAAAATAATTCAATTACCAAATCAAGAACATTTTAAAATTTATATTTTATAGTTTTAATATTAAAACTTATTACCTTGCTCATTACATTTTCATTATCAGCTACAGAAATTTCCAATTTTGATAGAGACCATTTTACTGTAATGTTTTTTTTGAATTAAATATTAAAAATAATTGAATTATCTTAATTGTATGCTGTGTATTACAAACTAGACCCCGACGCCGCCGAAGTACGCTCCGCCGAAGCCGACTTTTTTTCAACGCCGCCGCCGAAACTAGACCCCGACGCCGCCGATTTTAAATTTAAGCCGGCGTGCCGCCGCCGCCGATTATTTTCCAGCGCGACGCCGATTAGTTCTGTAAAAAATGCTGCCACGTGGATTTTGCGGGTTTCAGCAGTAGCGAAACTTGGAATTACTTTGGAAGCAGGTTTACTGAAAAAAATATTTAAAATTCAGGTTGAGCTTTTCTGGGGCATCTAGAAGTTTGGAGTCTTTGCAGATTCTTTTGAGCTTAGGCCTAACTCTTCTAGGCTTGGTATGGGTTTTAATCATTGAATTGGGTATAGTACCGCTAGAATTATAATTTCAATCTGCCTTCCACGAAACAAATTTTTCAAAATTGAGAACTCTATAATTTATTGATTAACGGTGGGAACTATATCCCATACAATTGAATTAATAGTACCTAATGTATTGTGAGAGTGATAGATGGCGCCACTGGTATAATGATAGAGTTGGCAACTGAGTACTCTGACTCGAAATTTCAGAATTGGTATAGCGAAACCACGACTCCCGAACGATCCTATGTTATTGTAGCTGTACTATTCACAATTCAATGGTATTAATATCGCTGGTGGAATATCCATCCCACTTCGACATCGACTTGTTCCATTTTCGGAAAGCGATCACTTATGGGTCATTTTGCCCAAACCTTTTCGTTTTCTAAACTACTCATTATTTAACTTCATCCTCACAAACCGAGCGAGTTTATAAATTTCAATAAAGCTACATTGTGCTGACTAAAATTCCGATACAAAAAATTCCTTCTCAATTTAGAGGTTTTCCATTGGCTTAAATACATATGTCAGTAGCCAATAGTGTGACTCCCAAAATTACTAGGATGAATAAAAAATTTAAAATCTAACGTAGTCCACCTTTTTACTGGTTCGTGGTGAAACAAACCGATAGTGAAGATTTTTGAATGGAATAAAGGTACAGTGACATCCTTATGAGTAATTATGTAACATATGTTGGTAATTATTATTCTAATCTAGCGTAAATAAAATAAGCCTATACTTGGAATAAATCTAACCAGGAGCCGGACCACAGATAGGTTGATTTGTACTTTCTAGTATGAATAATTTTTTTTTTATAATATGTATTCTCAGCCAACACCGCCACGCACGCCGTTCGCACCGCCGCCGCCGACGACTAAAATTGATCAGCTCGCCGCCGCCGACAAATATTTCGCGCCGTCGGGGTCTATTACAAACCTTTCATGCTTCTTAATTGCGAAAAGTTGGTAAGCATATTCAGTAACGTGAAGTACGTTTGTACCACCCAAACATAGTTTTTCGGGGTAACTGCTCATTGGGTAGATACAAATACATACGACCGAAGGTCAGCTGCTATAGCGTGTAAACGGTTTAGAGGAATTCATAGCTACGAAAGAATTCGTGAGATTTTAGCCGATATTCACAGCGACTTTGGGCTGGATGCTGCTAAAATAATTGCAACGGTTACAGATAACGCTAGCAATTTTGTCAAAGCGTTTAATGTATTTGGAGTAACCATCGATGATTGCAATAAGAACGTAGAGGAAGTTCCTGACGACTATGACTGCGTATCGGTTTCACTGGAAATTTTTGCTAATTACTCGGAAGATAAAATAAAAGCCCTGCCTAAACCTCTACGGTGTTGCGCTCATACCTTGAACCTATGTACGACTACTGACTTGAACAAAACAATTAACAATTTCTAGTTCAGAGAAATTGTTAGAGTTAAACAAGCGAGTAACGAAGAAGTGTTCTACATTGTGGAATGCCTCTGGTCGTCCCAAATCGGCCGAAATTATCCAATCAAACTTGGAGCACTCACTGATAAGACCAGTATACCGACTAGGTGGAATTCGTTGTATGATTCCCTTAAGCAGATACTTCACTTACACCAAAACACACCGACCTATGTAAATCCTTAGGTTTGAAAACGTCTATTTTGAATGATGACGAATACACGTACATAGATTAATATTTGATTTCTGTTGAACCTTTAGCTGAGGCTTTGTACATTCTTCAACGCGAAACTATACGTACTACGGAATATTTTATCCGTGCCTAGGGTCCTTACGCCGGAAATTAGAAAAGCTAAACCATAAATGCTGTCAACCATTCGTCAAGTCGCTATTGCAGCGCATCACCGTCAGGTAAGAATATGCGACTTTCTCGTAATCTCGAGTTATTAGATTTTTGGTACCCTCATTTTTCCGATACCGTAAGTCTATTAAACTACCAGAAGTAAGTCGGCATTATCTTGGCACGCGGGGAGAAGGATACGCCACCTCGAGTGAAAGTTAAAGTAAATATACTAGTTAACTGTTTATCAGCCGCCTTATAACTAGCAAGCAACGCGGACATTTCAAGAAAGTTTGTTTTTGGCCGCCTCGAGAGAACGCGTCGCTATTTTCGAGGGGGTAATGCCATAAGGGGATCATTCTCTCTAAGTATACAAATTCCGGGTCTCGGTCGGGTATCTTAGTCTGGGTTTCGTTACGTCAGAGCTTGTATAGAGAGCAAACTCCAGAGAATAAGTTTGAAAATATATTACTTTTTTTCAGATAAGGCCGTATTTGCAGCTATAGCAGCTCTTTCTTACCCACGATTTAAAGACAGATGGTTAACTTGTCTTAAGCCACTTACGCGAGAGGAACTGCTCAATAAAATGAAACGTATTATCAGCGACAAATTAAACGATTACTCTACGGTGGAACCAGAACTGAAATCGTTTGAAAATGACGGTTTCTTTGAATTTGAACCTATACCTCAGACACGGGAGAATTATTCATCTTCAGCGGAACTTTATTTATTGCAGTTTCTTCAAGATTCCCGATCAGATTTAACAATGCTTAATGACTACCCGATAATAAAGGATATTTTCTTGTTATATAATACTAAATTGCCTTCGTCAGCACCAGTAGAAAGATTGATTTCCTACGTAACTATAACCAGTTTGCCCAAAACTAGACAACTTTCTGATACAATGTTTGAGACGAAAGTTGTACTAAAATCAAATATGACCAATAATATTGTTAAGTCTTGAAATGTATAATGCTTGAACTTGCCAAATATTAAACTTTAATATATCAAAATAAATATTTTGCCATCCAAAGTTATTTAAAATTGTCATTATTATGTCAGTATCATAATTAACATAATAAAAATAAGCATGACACTTCTAATTGCTTTAATGGTAATTTTCTAAGCGAACCTTTTTTCGACACTGATACTCTCTTCAACCTGTGACTTGGACTCGCAACTTAATAACCGTCCTTGGCGAATACTTTTGGTTAAGAATTTAAGCCTAATATCTGAGAGCACATTCTGGAATAGCGGGAAAATTTGGCTTGGTTTTAAGTTCGCGTGCCAATCATGCCAAAAAAACCTACTCGTGGTGCCGAATAAAACCTTTTTATAATTTTTATCACTTAAGCCAAATATTCCGCTTATATCTCGATAAGCAGATATTTTGGCTTAGGCGAAAGTCTCGCATATTTTAGACACAAGGGGCTCTGTACTGATATAACACCTTGATTGCACAATCACTATGAAAATCGGTTTCGTTGTAAATCTCGTTAATTGTCATACTTATTGGTATTATGTTCCTTATGGTTGTAGGTTGATACGGTGTTTCTCAGCAAACTGTGCAATTCTTGGTGGACGGGGAAGTTTACCCAGCTTAGCCGACCTAAGTCTCCCTTGTGGACAACCATTGTGCCCGGATAAATATTTTCCGTTAGTCAGAAACACCCTGATGCGCAATATTTAGGCTGGCAATAAGTGGCTTCTTGGTGGGTAGCAGGCACGAAACAAATATTTCGGCACAAGGTTTGGCTATATTGGCGATGGCTTTAGGCTAGACCTAGAATGCACGTTACACAGAAATCACGAAGATTGAAAGTGAAATATTGATTTGCGATTCATGATAAATTAAAGTTATCAACAAAATATTTTATTTATTGGAAGATAAATGAAAAACACATTTTATTTTAAATAAAAATAAAGTTTTATATTGCAAGTCGCTAATAAAGATAAAAAACGTTTGTATGATGCGCGTTACGGAGATAAAGCGGCGAGGGAATAAAATTTAAGTTAATTTATTTAACATTTTAGTTAAAGGTCTAAACTTCAATCAAGAATTAGTAATAAAATTCTACAAGAACTAAAAAATTAAAACATGACACCTTATCAGTAAATAAAACTAAAAACCTTATCGAGATAAAACCTGCACGTTTATCGATGTATTAAAACAATGATAGAACATTTAAATGAATGATTTATTTTTCAATGCTTTGTTTGATATTGTTCCACTCTGGTTGTATGAAAATTCCCAAAGGGAAAAGTTCCAATGGGCTTTAGTTTTCTAGTGGCAACCAAAAATGTTTTTGACCTCTCAAAACGAAAAAACCTCTTTTAAAAAGTCTGGGAATTTCTCGGTTTTACATGGTACCCCATAACTCCGTTGCACAAACCCATTCTAGCTTCCCTTACCAAAATTATGTTTCGAAAATAAAACCTTAAAAAAGACTTATTCAAAGCCCATAATAAATCATGAATAAGTCTCCCACAGTTCAAAACTCAGACTAAAAATATACTTAAATCTAGATACAATCAAGTTTTATTTACGTTTCTTTAAGCTAGCCTTAAAGAAGACTCGTTTTTAGCTCTATTTAAGATCTTGCTATGAGACCTAATTTAGATTTGTTTTTTTGCGATTTGTTTGAGACTTGATTTAAACCCCTTTTCCCGTGATTTCTGGGAGATTTGATTTAAACCCAGATTTTTTATTTGTAGGGACCCAATTTAGTCCCGCGTTTTACTATTTGTGGGATACTTAATTTAAACTTGTTTTTTTGCGATTGGTTTGAGACTTGACTTAAACACTATTTCCGTGATTTCTAGGAGATTCGGTTTAAACCCATATTTTTTAATTTTTAGGAAACTCAATTTAGACATGATTTTTGCGATTTGAAAGACACTGCATTAAAATTCGCTTTCTGTAGGAGCCTCAATTAAGACCTGTATTTTACTATTTGTAGAAGACTCTATTTATACCTGCGTTTTACTATTTGTAGGAAACTCTAATTATACCCGCGTTTTACTATTTGTAGGAGACTCTACTAAAACTTTTTTAATGCGATTTTTAGGAGACTCGATCTAAACTCTGGATATACTGGTAAATCTGCTGATATGAGTACAACCAGGGTGCCCTATATGTGAGCAGTCCACTGTGATTTATAGTTAAATTCTTCACCAGTTATTGCATGGCTGTCGCTATACAGCAGACCACTTTCACGGTCGGGCGTCCGTTCAAATCCAACGTTAAAATAATTATTAAACACTGAATCAAAAATGACTACTATGTTCAGCTGCCATGCTGGATTGCAAGTTCTAAAATCTCCAGACTTCATGGCTGGCTCTAGATGCTGGCTACTTTTAACTCAGCTCAGTTTATTTACACACTCATACGGAATAAATTTTACTTGAAAGGAAATATCCTAGTTTAAAAATTTATATATATTTATATTATTTAGTATACTTAAAAATTTTAAACGGTTATTTTATTACAAAAATTTTAGGGTTTCAAGTGAGTTGAGCTTAACCAAAATTAGCCAGCCCATCCCTTTTGACCATTTTGTAACCAAGATTCAAGTTGCAATCCATCATGGCACTTGAACAATAAGCTTTTAATAACCTGTTTAATATCAAACTTAAGTGGCCATTATATTTACGATTACTTTTATTTTAACTTCAAATTGTAACCTCTAAGCAACTTTCAAGTCCCCAGAAATGAATCTCCCCATATGAGACTAAAGTGAAGTCTTAAATGACTCTTATTTTATTCTAAAATTGTAACCCATAATCAACTCTCATTTAAGCATTTTTCAAGTCCTCAAAATTGAGTATCCTAATATGAGACTAAAGTGAAGTCTTAAATAACCCTTATTCTAAACAAATATTGTAACCTATAATCAACTCTCATTTAAGCCTTTTTCAAGTCCCCAAAATTGAGTCTCCCAATATGAGACTAAAGTGAAGTCTTAAATAACCCTTATTCTAATCTAATATTGTAACCCATTATCTACTCTCATTTAAGCCTTTTTCAAGTCCCCAAAATTTAGTCTCCCAATATGAGACTAAACGAAGTCTTAAATAACCCTTATTCTAATCTAATATTGTAACCTCTAAGCAACTCTCAATTAAGTCTCTTTCAAGTCCTTAAAAATGGGTCTCCTCATATGAGACTAAAGTGAAGTCTTAGATAACTTTTATTATAATCTAATATTGTAACCCACAATCAACTCTCAATTAAGCTTCTCTCAAGTCTCCATAATTGGGTCTTCCAAAATGAGACTATAATGAGTTTCATCTAAATATATATTAATAAAACTCTTTTAGTGAGACTAAAATAGATTTTATTTAGGACCCAAAATTCGGGTCTCAGTTTTTTATGCTTACATAATACTTAAAAATCCTTGATCCTTCATTGAGACTAATTAGCGACTGAAGTAAGACTCACATTTTGGTAAGGGTTCCTTTTGCCTTTTGTTTAACCTGGGTTAAACATTAGCTACGCTTGCTGAACATGTTTTTATGTAGCTCATTCGTCACGAAATACGTAGAGGTTCATTCATTTTATACTTAAAAACAGGGACTTCTTTGCTCTTGGCTCTGCTTCTTCGCTTTCCCCATTTTTAAATAAATTTCGCGTTTATGGATAATAAATGTAAATATTATATAAAAACCACCACCAAAAATTGTAAATATATAATAAAATACCTGATAACTAACCGAGATCACGAAGTAGAAAGTGGAAAATTGCCATTGTTTACAAGAACGAAATAACAACAATGCTAAGGCTTAACTGAGCGATTGAAGTGACCCGCTTCCCGCCGATATTTTCCGGCGTTTTTATTGGCTTCTTTTTGGAAATATTTTCATGTCAAATAATGGCTTTAAAAGTTGCATATGACTTGGGCCCAAGGTGGTGCCTTGGTTATTAGCCTAGCTGACTATCATTATATTATTATAAATAAAATTATATTTGAAAACTGCCCAAGCAATTGAGATCGATTTTTTTGAGATCCATTTATATTTACGGGGAAACCTATTCTATCGAACTTACGCTAGTGATATCTTGCCCACTGTTGATTGGCCATATAGTCGTGTTCAATATTAATCTGGTTGCTTTTTAATATAGAGTTGTTTCTAAGCCTAACCATTTTTGGTCATATGAGTCGCAGTGGTAAATGATATTTATGTTTTCTCTTTAATAAAGGGCCCACGGCGATATATTTGGCTAGGTCTTAATGATAGTTCAAGGTGCATCTTATTTTAAAAAAGTTCTTGTATCTTCCTAAATAATTGGTTTCTATCTTTAACTTCGACGCCTAGTAAAACCAAATTATTCCTTCTAAACATAACTTCAATATTATCATTTCGCATACAGTTAGCTTCCGATGCTTCTACGCAGCTATAATTATTGTCTGCAGCATTCTCTATTGGCGTTACTCTTTCTTATAGGGCGCCGATGTATTGTATAACTACTTGAATTTCATTAATATTTTGATCCATTCTTAATGGATTTATTTTAATGACATTAACAATGGTTTCCGTTAGGTTATCAGATCGCTTTTATTTTTTGTGAAAAAGCTAGTAATTCATTAAGTATAACTGATTCGGAAATCATATTATATTGGGATTCCGACGTTTCAGATTTCGATCTAGTGTTCGGGTGCTTTTTAGTTCTTTAAAAATAGACTTCCATGACAGAGTTTACTCACAATTAACAGATAGAGAAAAGTTTATAAAATGTTACCAACCTATTTAAATAGAAAATTACATTAGTTCATTCCTACACAGTAATTTCGGTAAGCTCTGCCAACGCAAAACGATGATGTTTTCGAACTTATGGGGGTTATAGGATCTTTATTAGTTCCATACCAAGATTTAACTTGAAACAAGCACATACTGAGTGAGACTGAGTTGTACCGATTAATTAACGTGAGGGCGAGTATATAAATACAACTGTTAAAAAAATATTTCCATTAGATAAGATTAAAAAGTCTACATGTTTTTTCAATAATAATTATCATAACGTCATTCAAAATAGCAATCCTGTCAGCCTTAGGAATTGAAAGGAAAGAGGAAAAATTTGCAAAAAACGACTGGTTTTTCCTTCAATTATTACTAAACACAATGCGTTCAATATTAATTAAAATCATTTTTAGCGTTTTGTATTTTCCGTTATAGGTCTTTGTGACCGTATGCTTATGTTCCATCTCATTGAATTCATTAAAGAACAAAGTAATCTTTTTAATTAATAAAAATTCACAAAATTAAATTTATAAAAGTTCTATAAA
Organism: Leiobunum rupestre; assembly: GCF_980474605.1. Lineage (NCBI taxonomy): Eukaryota > Metazoa > Arthropoda > Arachnida > Opiliones > Sclerosomatidae > Leiobunum > Leiobunum rupestre. The sequence continues at coordinate 2,509,104 of NC_143386.1, forward strand.
ATTAAAATATTTAAAAGAATTCTTACACATTCCTCAAATCGTTGTTCGCAACTATCATAGCATCGTCATTCACCTTGCTGTAGAGATCATTCATCGAAGGATCAACAGAAGCAGTACCAACAATCATTTCAAAGTTGTAGATTTGTTTTTTTCTTGAAGTGTATATCCTTATTTATAATAAATTTCCAGTAGCGTCATCCAATCCAATCCCGCTCTTGTTAATATTAGTGCACATCTTAGTCGGAAACTGTTCCGATCATATTGTAAGATTGGTAATTTAATGGTACCGGAAAATAAGCTTCCGTCTGGGATGGTCCAATATAAAACTGCGAATAAGAAGTTAAGATCGTATTCCTATGCCTCCAATCACCAAGAAAATTAATAACTCGTCGGTTCTACAGTCTACTGCGATAAATAAAGTTTTTCCATTTGTAAGTATAGTTTCAGGGTTATTTTTCTTAAAAGGAACAACCTATAGACTGCAATGCAAAGGTTGATAAAATTAGCGAATAAGTACTAGAAGTATGCTCTCATTACATTTAAAATAATGACAAGGTGATTTAATTTACCAATATACACAGTGAGAAAGTCATTGCATTGTTTTCTCAGAGGTTACATGTACTGTTAAATAATAAAATGACATTGATCATTGTATTTACAAGTTGTTCGAAATGGCCCCCATTAGCTTGGACGCGTCTTCGGAGAGATTCTCGAGCACGAAGAAATATTTCTAGCATGTTTCGGATTGCGTCGCAGGCGTCAATTATGCGTTGACGTATGTCTTCAACGTCTCGAACTTCAGTCTTGTATACCAAGTCCTTGATATGGCCCGAAAGACAGAAATCACAATGGTTCAAATCAGAAGATCTGGCTGGCCATGCAACAGTTCTGCCTCGCCCTGTCCACCTCTGCGGTATCTTGGCATCAAAATGAGCTTTAACCTGAAGGCAAAAATGAAGGGGTCATCCGTCGTGCATAAACCACAACCGTTGTCTCACTGCTAGCGGTATGTCTTCAAGTAGCTCTGGTAAATTGTCGTGTAGAAAAGTTAAGTAGGACTCACCAGTTAGTCTGGGTGCTTGAAAATAAGGTCTGATTAAATGGTCGCTAACAATCCCGCAACAGATGTTGAGACTAAACTGCATTTGATGTGACCTAACGGTAGTCGCGTGTGGATTTTTTTTATTCCACTCATAATGATTATGTAAATTGAAGATTCCGTCACGGAAAAAATTAGCCTCGTCTTGAACCAGCGTACCTAACCAATTGACGACGTTGGTCTGTTCCTGAAACCATTGACAAAATTCGACTCGTCTTGGATAATATGCCTCATTTAAAGATTTAACTTTTGGTAAATGAAATGGGTGGTACTGGTGTCCTCGAAGGATACGCCAGACAATTACATGGTTGACTCGCAGTTGACGTCCAACTTGCCATAGGATCATCCTCGAAGATAGTAAGTACTTGTTCCTCCACGTCTTCTTGAACGTCTCCTTCTGCAGTAGCATGCAGATCCAGTAGGTTGTATTTTTCCGGTTTCTTAAGCGTCTGTCAACAAACGTGAACGTTTGTCGATTTCGAAGCTTGTCTTCGAGAAAAGTGCTGCTGATTCAAGCGCCGCGCTTCCACCGAATTTCTCTGAGTGAGTACATACATAAGATGCATTAAGGCCATATTTTGCATTCGTGAAGTACGCCGTAGCATAGGTTTAAGATACGAAATGTTAATTTAATTATTGAGGGCCCTCAATTTACTGCAAATTCGAGTTTCGTACCCGTCCAAAAAAAACATTAGTAAATGTGTTGTTGACTAAACCTGTAGAGTAAAAATAAATTGTGGGTGACTATTTAATGAGACCATTAATTACACAAGCCAACTTTATTCAGTGTAAAACATGTATTAACATAGATTTACGAGAAAGGTAAAACATAGGTACAAAATAAGAAAAATAATTAAAAATTACATAATTAGATCTATATTGTTTTAAATTTATTGTAGAACTCTGCACCGTCATCAAAAAGGTTCAGGTTTTTGGTATATGTAATCGAGAAGATATTGATATCGAGTATTTGTATATTTCAGAAAAAGAAAAGTACTTATATTAAGTTCGTAGTAAAAGATTTATAAAAATTGATTAGTGAAATTTAAACTCTGATATAATACATATTTAATAGGTTTAATAATTTCAATATTGTTCAGTGTATCTTTAACAATTACTACTTAACATTGTACAAGTTTACGATAATCGTATTCGGTTTGGCTAAGTTCGGGATGTCATTTCGCAAATTAAACTACAATAGGAGAGAATACAAAAGTATAATATAATTGTAATTTAACGTTTTGGTAGAACACTGTTTTCACATCATTATATTCCAAACACTTAAAACAGTTTATTTACTACATATCCAATAACTAGATTTTATGGCTAATTGTGCCTAAAATAACAGATTAAGAATAAAAAAAGTATTTTTTTAGCACAATGTCTAAAATATTTTAAAATTCCAAATATACTTTCAGCCAATTTTTTAACATGATTAAATATTCAATATTATTATTAGATATCATCGATGCATTAATACAAAGCCCGAGATGCTTATTTATTTATCTCGTCTAAATTGCGATTAACTGGGTTATGTTATAAGTCAATTAAAATATATTTTTTTAATTTCTAAAAACACCCTAGCAGCCATTTTTTGCATTTTTAACAATTAGCATTAGCATTTTAACAATATTACTTAAACATAGTCTGAAAATAGGTCGAGAAATTTATCAAAGGAAAGTAAATCGTCCACAAGCATTGCTAATGGTGAGAGAGTGGATCCCTGTGGAACACTTCCCAAAGACGAACAATCTTTAGATTTATTAAATTTCCTTTGACCTTTACGTTCATATATAAACAGCGAAATAACAATTATGCCTCGTTCCTTGAACACTCAATAAATATTTCATTACGAGCTGAATGTTATTTAAAAAAAATATTTTTATTCAATTTTGTCAGTTATCTAACCAATAAAGATATTTTATATTATCGAAAGAGTCCGAATTATCGCTAAAGCTAAACTGTTCTTCAGATAAAAGATTGAATTTTGTACCGAAACTTAAAATTTTAAGGAATAATAATCAGCTAGTCTAATACCCAAGGCACCACCTTAGGCCTTAGTCATCTAGCGACTTTTTAAGCCATTTATTCAGGTGGCCGGGTTACGATGCGTAGGAGGAGCATAGATTGCAATGCTCAAGATAATAATGAGAGCGTTATTCGATAAAATTGGCATAAAATCCGTTCTTTATATCAGTTGCCACTTGGTTTGTTCTTCCAAAATTACGAAGTAGAATAGTTACAACGAAAAAATTCAATAACTCAAATGGTCCGTTTGACAAATATGCTTGATAAACCATATTGCACCAATGTTAATAAGACAGCTGGAAAAATAGGTAAAATAATAAAATTTACGAGATAGCTAGGTTTTGGTATAAAAATGAAAAGCATATCTCTACTACCAGCCACAACGATATAGTACACCAAAAAGTTGTAATATCAGACAAAATATTTACGGTTATAACTTTTAATCGTCTTATCGGATTTTCGAAATACTAATAATTATTTGCATAATAGGATTACTAATTTCATGCATTAAGAATATTATATGATCTTAGTGCTAATATGCAGGCACAATACGAGTGAGCATTTAATGGCGATGATACATTGTACGCAAGGCTTAACAATGAGGTTTACGATTTTTTATAAAAATAGAAGCTAAAATGTGAGCACAACACTGCCCATTTTATAAATATTTAAATGCCAAGCATTTAAATTTGACTAATATTGAACATTTATTTCGGCAGACACAAAGAGATTTCAGTGACATCTCCATCCGGTGTTAAGACCTGAATGGAATAGATGAGTTTCTTGCTTCTGTACCAACTATAACGGTTGTCAAATGAAACTGTATCTGTAGACGAAAATCAAAACTGTGAATGCTATATTATGCCAAGTGGAACAATGCTCTATAATGATGTTCCATAAGTGTGTCAGTTAGTTGAAATAATTATCGATGCTCATAAATGTTACCCCTCTATTAAGAATAATAGGTAACTTAAAACTAATTCTCAATGATTTAGTTGTTAACTGAAAATTTGTATTCGTGCTAGAATGGCACTTGGTAAAAATTTAACTAACACACTTATGTTCTTTTTTACTCTTTTGATCGTACATGTTCCTGTCTCTTGACACTTCCATTTCCCGTCCTCCGGAACCAAATGACAGTTGGCTCTGTCTAATGGTATAACCACTTGACATACGTTGCCCTTGTTTCCGTCCGGGGTAAAGGTCAGCTCGAATCCAATATCGTAGACGTCGGTCTGAAAGGTCCAACTGATGATGGAACCCGGTTTAGTAATTTGTATGTCCGCTTTCATCATGCCTTTACTCGGAACCGTCGCACTGTTCATTTTGTCCGGGTCAATACTTAGCACCTTGTAGCATGAATTTGGTATAGCACCCCCCATTATAACCTGCAGATTTAAAATCGGGTGTTAGTTCTGGTTTCTTCAATAGTTTAGTAATTTATTGACCTCGCAACACCGGTTTCCATCCACTTCTAAATTACCACCCCACTGTTTCGGTAGTTGATCGGGGTCCACCATCTCGAGCACAGCATTTTTCCAACCGTCTGAGGAAATAATATGATAAAGTTCAATGGACACATGGAATTGCATCTCTAACGTGAGGAGTGGCCACCTACGAAGTGGCTATTTGGACCGACATTTTCGGTCCCATTAGCACACAGACTAAATGGACCGAAACTTTCGACTTTTTTAACTTCATGACTATTATAAGCTAATTTGGCCGACAATTTTAAAATCTGTACATTTCGGCCCAAATAAGACTCTTTTGAAAGATTGTTATTTGGGTGAACATTTTGTGAAATCTGAAATGTCGGCCTAAATAGCTTCGGCCATTCATGTAGGCTATAAAAATGAAACATACATGAGAAGCACGCTCTAGGAGTGAGTTACTTAGTTTAAACACGGATTAGAACCGCCTGTATTTCTTCTCATTTATGTACTATATTTTCAGTACTTAGTAGCGTTAGCCAGTTAAATATTTTACACGCAATTTGTTTTCAGTAATGTGTTTGATAAATCTGCAGAAGCCTGCGACAGTACATGTTTCAAGAGAATACTATTATCTAAATAATTATTTTTAAGAAATGAATTGTATTCTTCTGATCAGAATTGTTGTTTTTTTAAATTAAAAAATAAAATAATCGATTGATTTTATTAAGGTTTAAAAATGATATATGCCCGATTTTCTTGACAAATCAATTAATAAATTAAGTAAAGCAGTATTATAAACAATAAATTTTTAATTAATTTTTATTTTTAAAATTATTAATTAGGTAGGAAATTAAATTTGGTTAGCTCTGAATTGACATTGCTAAAGAACGTACTTTCGCACTTTTTCATAAATTTATAGAAGTATATTCGGAGATTTAAATTATTTCTTTTAAAAACTTGATTTAAACTAACCTTTTCCAAAAGTTATCATATTCGTTCTCATATCCTCTCTCATAAATGACAGCATTCCAAAAATAATTTTGAACATCAGCGGAGCTGTTTAAGAATAGATAATTTTATTCATCAACTCGGAAGATAAATTATACGTTTTTTAGGTATACTAGCACAGAGGCTGACTAGCGACGTTTAGTTTGGTGCAGTGGCGGATTATCCCATAGGCACACTAGTCAAGCGCTAAGGGCTTCGTGGTCTCCAAGCCTCAATAATATCAATAAAAGGAAATCTACCAAAAACCACTTTTTCTTAAAAGCACTTTATGAGAAAATGGTGTCTAGAGCCGCAAAGAATCATAATACGCCACTGTTTTGGTAGAGATTTAGTCAATTAATTTGCGCAATCTATCAATACAATTTGTTTAAGTAGGACTCGTGGTTAAAGTGAAATTTGAAACTACAGAATTAATAGCAAATATTACCAAAAAAAAACTCGTGTCTTCCATTCCATCTCTGTTAAAAAAAATTGGACGACAATGGCAGCCCAGCGGTTCTATAATTTCTATAAAATCATAATTTCTTAGGACTATCCTATTTGGATATCGGCCGCACTTTTCACCAACTCGGGCCGAGGGGGATGCACCGAAACATGATCGAACCTCGAAAATGTTGCTCAAATTTAGATTGTACTAACTCAACCCCTGAATTTCAAACCACAGGTGACCGGCCCCACTTGGAAAAGCGACCTGCCCACGTGACCAGTTCGTATCTGTACTAGTACATTATTTTCCAAAATATAAATATTTTGCCATTAAAATGCTATTTTGAATTGTCTACGGAGACTGAACACCTTACCATTTACAGCGATAGCTTTTTTAAAGATTCCCGGGTAATTCAATTCGTAAACCTGTACATGAACATATCCCGACAAATCAAGACCTAGAGTTTAAAAATTGAAAAGGGTTTTCATTGAATTAAATTAATACTATTTCATAGCTTATTTTATACCTGGTTTCCAAAAAAACCCCTGACATTTAAAGTTTTCCAAGTCAAAGATTACAGAATTTTGAGTGATTAATTTCTGGTGCTGGTTAAAATAAAATAACATTAATTTGACTATCCGATAATGGTATACAGGACCTATAAATACTTCCACTACTTAGGGTTACCAGAATCATGGTCTAAAAACCATGATTCTGGTAACCCTATCGATTCACAATTAAGGTCACTATTTAAAGTCATGTCACTTGACAAATACTCAAACGATCAGATAATTTAAAAAAATTCAAGGCCTATTCATATTATAATGAGCCAACACATTTTACCCCACAGGAACACAAACCAAGTTGTTCGTTGTGAATGACGTTCATATTTTCGCACCTTGTTGGCCCAGGTTTAAGGAAGGGGTGGTTTTTTTGGCCGAGGCTAAGTTAAAATTATTTTAATCTAAAAATCGTCTTAGAAATCCTTTTCGATTACACAAAACGATAATAATATTAAGTCAAAATACCTTTATTGATATAATTTGACATATTTTGTAGTTCATAAGATAATTTAATTAAGCATCAGGAGTAATTTCCTTCGTCGGTTAATGCGCAAGCTCGAGGTTAAACCTGGAGTCAGCAGCAAAATTGGGGAAAAGTTGGCTTTAGAGTTACCTTTTCGGATTGAAGAATGGCGTTCTTTTCCATGTATTCAAGCATGTATATATAATATTTGATGTAGTCCGATCTCTGGGCGCAATAAGTGGACCCTTTAATGTCTATATTCCCAGACAGTATTATCCACAATGGGGATCCCTCCCTGTCTTCTCCGACTAAACTGAATGGCATGTATTTTACCAACGCCTATGTAGAAAAAAAAACATCTTTATGCAGATTTATAGATAATTTAAAAAAAATATTGGACAGCGGATACAATAAATATTTTATAGAACTATATAGACATACCTCTGGTGGTTCGTATTCCTCGTGAATGTAATCCACGCGATGGTCCTTTCTCCATTTCAGATGCTGAAGATGAATGACAAACCACATAGTATGTTAGAAAATTTTAGCTTTCAGATATTTCCCAAGTGCCGTAGTACGTTAAAACTGTGTTTTTACAGATGTACAAGTGATGAAAAACCATACTTACCGCTTTTAGCATGTTTTCGGCGGCCGCAACATTAAATTTGCGAGCTGTAACGTAAAGGAAGTTACATTTTATCAAATTTTTTAGTAACTTAAAATCCGCGTGTAGAGTTAATTATTTAGTACATTCCACTGAAGTAATAAATAATGCCTCCACTGAGAATGCAACGCGTAATTTCACCATTACTTTAAAACACTTTTAAAACAAAAGTTATCGATTACGTTCGTAAATTTATGTTAAATTATCACATTCACATAGGATCAGAAAATTTATTATTAATAGAGCTAATAAATGTTCCGATTATTTGGGAGAGTTGAAATTTGAGTCACCACAAATTTCAATATTGAAATTAAGTAAATAAAGAAAATTAGTAAAATCTAAATGGACAACGCTACATTTGAAACCGTAGACAAAAATAGGGTTTTACAAACTAAACATTTCTCACCTTTGAGCCATTTCAGCAAATAGAAATCGTTGTGTTCTGGTTGCAAAAGATCTTGAACTCGACTTCGTAGCTGAAATTAATTATTAAACCAATTATACATGTATGGGTCATTCCATGACAAAACGACCTAGTTTTTTTTTAATTTTAACACCCGACCCCTTTCGATTTCGCCAAAATTTTGTATACAAGGTTTTTTGGGCCTAGGAAAACGATTTTGACAGTTTCATAACGATCGGTTCAGCCGTTTACGAGATACAGCATACGCGTTCTTTCAAAAGTTCGCCTTGACCCCCTAAATGTTTTCTAGTATATCTTATGACATAATTATCGCAAAATCACATGTAATACCTCATTTTAAAGACAATGCGCACCCTAATATGAATATTTAATCAGAGTTGTCATTTGACGTAAATGTCATTAAAATCTGGGCCTTTAAATAATTTGACCTTTGACCTTGCCCAGACACCTCAGTCGTAGGTCAACGATTTTAGCATTTTTAAAATTCCCACTATCGAATACATAATAATCACTCAAAATCTCAAAGTAATATTTGTAGTTTTCGAGATATTAATTTTTGAAATTTACCCCACCACACACAAAATGAAATACCAAAACCATTTATTTTTATAGTTTACACACCAATTAATTTTTATTTACACAAAACAGCTTAAACTTCTTTATACATGGAAAAGGCTTTGGTAATTTTATTTTTATCGTGTTCTTTGATTTGATAGCCTTTCGAATTTGGTAAACCTACAAGAATTTCAATTGCACATAGAACATTTTCACTTGACACCCAACTGCTATCGATCCTTCTGGGCCATGTGTATTTGTCCGAAATACCAGGGGGACGCAAAAAGTTTACAAAGAAGTCTCCAAACTCTTCTGATACTTCCTCAATTAATCCAACGTAAAGTTGGCCTTTGTAGACGCTGGCTACCAAATTTCCCACTTTAAAGTTTTCAGCCTCTTGATTTCGAGTATCTGACAATTCTAAAGTCGAAACCTTAACTGTGGTTAGCGAATCGTCATTAGATAACGGAGAAACCATGATTTCATTTAACGATTTCGGAACGAATTTATGAAACCCTCGAGTTCCTTTTACTGTTATGGCTTTAGAAAACCTTTCTTTTAAAAGTTCCTTTTGTCGCTCAATTTCTTCGTTTTTAACATAGATGAACTTGATATTTTCGAAGTTTGATAGGCAGAAATTAAACATATCTGTTGGAGTCAAAATCTGTCCAGTCACTGGTCGCTGAAGACTGACTCTTGCTGTTTTACGCTTCACTGTTCCGCCAATTCCGTCACAAGGTCCCTTGCCATGAGATGTGGCAAAAAAATGCCATTCAGCGTCCAAACCAAAATCTTGTTTGTGGCAACAGAGATTAGAAAAGTTGTATTTGTTTTTATACTGTCCAGCACATCCATCCGTAAAATAAATAAGCTTTCTAACATTAGGAACATGTGTTTTTATATTTGGAATTAGATAAGTTAAAAAACTGTGAACAGTTTTGGTTGTATGTGTTCTGGTATCACTGATAATACAAAAATTTAAGTGGTTAAGTTCTCCGTTTTCGACTACCCTGAAGTAGATTACGAAGGGATGCACTGTCGCTTGAGAATTGTCCCAATGGAACCCTTGTGCTTCGTCTTGAATTACGAAGGAATAGTTCTCCGCAAAATCACCGAGAACAATTACGTCACCAGGTTTTTGAGGTTTTTAAGATAATTAGATTGCGACTTAGATGTGTAATGATGACGCGTTAGTTCAAGTAGTTTAATGGCCAAAGAGTCGAAAAAGTTTTCAACACTCTCGCTCAAGGTCATGAGCTTTGTGCTGTCAGTTGTCACCCATTGCATGAACTTTATATTTTCAAAATCTTCTAAAAGGTTCGTTAAATATTCATTTTCAAGTAGACCATTTTTCCCAGGACAGTCCTTGCACACCCTCATCATACAATTCCTGTTTTGAGTGTCACACACGGTGAGCGCCATGAAATCGATATCACATTTTAAAGGACAAGGAGACGGTAGAGCTGATATCATTAGCTTGACATTTTGGTGATAGGTGCAGACACACACTGAATGTGTACCTGACGAACCTGCTAATACACACCAAGGTGGTCGTAGATAACAAAATGACGAAAATCCTAACGTCAAATCATGCTCTTCCTTGAATTTGTTATAGAGCTCTCTCAGGTTCAGCAGTACAAGCCTCTTTTGATGATGTTCTTTTTGACCTGTCTCGTGGTTTCTAACTGACACAAACTCCTTTTGTCCAGGTGTCATACGACTGTTATCGTCATTTTCGTAAAATTCAACGACCTTTGATTTAACGTCTTCGGTCAATATTAATCCCTTCGATTGTTTCTCTGGTAGCGAAAGAATTCCTTGACTAGATTTAAGATTCCTGCTTCGTTTGACCATGTATTCTGGTGCTCCAAATTCCTCCATTGTGCGTTGTATTCCAAATGGTGACAAGGTCAGGATCTGAAGCTTTTCGCCGTATGATGTCTTGGAGTTATTGAATTTCTCTCTCAGTTCGTTCAAAATATTCTCATATAATCGATGTTCTTCGAGCTTTCTAAAAACATCGTCCGTAACCATATTATCGTCTGTTTCATCAAGAGAAATTTCCATTGACTCTTCTAATTTGCGTTTCAATGAATTGTTCACAGCGTTTAACTTAGTCCTGCTTAGAATTGTTTTTTGGCGAGATGACAAACCTTCTGTACAAAAGTTAAAAAATATATGTATTTATATATGTATACATATATAAATTCTTTCAAATTCAATATATTTCTTACTTCTTTTAACAGGAGATTCTCCCAAGTTTATTAGAGTTTCGTTAACTGCCACTAAAGCTATAGCTTTGTCGTCTTGCGTCGAATCTCCCGATGAACAAGGTTGACTAAATGAAAAAGAATCGCTTTCTTATGATTCTTGTGCAGTGTGAACTTCTGAAACGTCCAACTGTATTTGGAGTTCATCCTTTACTTTTTTTCCAGCAGACATAAAACACTGGATGCACAACTTATTTCCAGCGATAACTTCAATTCCTCGTAACTTTAATTTTTTGAACAAATCCAATGAAATAGTTTTTAGTCCACTCTTTCTTTCAGCGTCGTGAGTCCCAAAAGGATTCATACACTTCTTTTGACTCGTTGAATACCTTTTCATAAAAAGTTCTTCATGGTGACGACATATGTTTCTTATTTTGGACATAGGTATAGCTGTTCGGCTGCTAAGAACTAATTTGTCATCCTCGGACAGATGGTTGTTGATACCAACTGTTTTCGAAAGTGTTTGCAAATGACATTTACTACTGTCTCTCCAAAACGAACAATTTCGATCCATTTCAGGGCTTTGTTCGAGAATATACAGTTAAATAAATTCTATTTCGCTACTCAATTATCGCTGTTAATATATTTAATACTCAATTATAACTATTATATATTAAAAAGATATTAAAACATTTTTACGTTATTAAAAACGTAATCGATATGACTAAGAGCAATATTGGGTTTTCTTGAGATATCTAGCACATTTCCATTTTAGGGTGCAGTAAGATACGCTACAATAATATTGAACGCCAGACTATACTAAGGACAAGCAATTTAGTGATGTCTTCTGTCTACAGATAACATGCAAAACTAAAAATAATATGTAAATAACTCAACTTAATTTAAGAATTAGTGTATTTGATATTCTAAACTCAAAATTACCAAAATAATAATATTTTTAATTTATTTAGTAGGTCAACTAGTTTCGTGTATAAAATAGCATTTTCATTAATTTGAGGGGTAAATTTCAAAAAATAATATCTCGAAAACTACAAATATTACTTTGAGATTTTGAGTGATTATTATGTATTCGATAGTGGGAATTTTAAAAATGCTAAAATCGTTGACCTACGACTGAGGTGTCTGGGCAAGGTCAAAGGTCAAATTATTTAAAGGCCCAGATTTTAATGACATTTACGTCAAATGACAACTCTGATTAAATATTCATATTAGGGTGCGCATTGTCTTTAAAATGAGGTATTACATGTGATTTTGCGATAATTATGTCTTAAGATATAGTAGAAAACATTTACGGGGTCAAGGCGTTCTTTTGAAAAAACGCGTATGCTGTATCTCGTAAACGGCTGAACCGATCGTTATGAAACTGTCAAAATCGTTTTCCTAGGCCCAAAAAACCCTGTATACAAAATTTGGGCAAAATCGAAAGGGGTCGGGTGTTCTGTGGCAGGCGTTTTGTCATGGAATGACCCGTATATCAGTTTAACAGTTAGCAACACTGCAAATTTGAGGTACATTTAGAGAACTTATCGAGAACACTTATGTGCTCCCATGTGATCTCGTAATGTGTCTATGTGAACTCACAATGTTCTTAAAAAGAATTATGTGTTCTTCTTGTAAACCATGGTGTTATTTAAGTGTTCAAGTGTTCTAAAATTGTAGAATTAAAATTTTCAGAACATTTTACATTTCAAGAACGTTTGGTTCGCATATCAAGAACACTATTCTTTCAAAGTGATCTTAAGATGTCTCTAGTTTTTCAAATTACACAGGCAAAACGTGTTAGGGTTTTGAACACATTTTAATGTTCAATCAGATAATATTTCACAGTAATTTACACTTGGCTAAAATTCAACTTAATATCAAAAGATAACTTTGTGAATACATATTTAACTCAGCCACTTTTAAAGTTTTTAGTGGGAAATAAGACTCCACCAAGAATTCTGAGGTACAGTTGATAGAAAATTCTTCTTTCATAGTTATATCATTGCAGCTACATGTGCCAAATGGCCTCCCATAGCTACTTTTAAGGGTTTTTAGTAGGAATTAGGTACCACCGAAAATTGAGGTACAGGCGAGTGAAAATTCTTTTCCCAGGGTTATATCTTTGCAGCTATATGTGCGAAGTGGCTTACCATAGCCACTTTTAAGGGTTTTTAGTAGAAATTAGGTCGCACTCAGAATTCTGAGGTACACACTCTAAAAAAAAGTGAGGTCAAATTTGACCAAAAATGGTTCATATTTGATCCAAAATCTAGGTCCTTATTGTTCCAGTCCAACAATTTCGGAAAAAAAGGGGAAAGATTACCCAATTTGGTTCAAATAGCACCCCCCCCCCCTCCAAGGTCAAACAGAAGTTTCCCAAGGTACAGCAAATTAACCCACAAAGACCAACAAAATAATCAAATACAGCTGCCAGAGGATTACATAAAAGTCTAGAAAGTCTGTTTTGTAATGATCTGTACTGCAATGAGCTGTATGAGATTATTTTAGTGTTTCGCACTTTGAATAGTTGAGAAATAACACCTGGTGGCAGTACTTGACCATTTCAAATCAAATTGGTTTTTTCCTATACTTTTTGTTATCCACTGGCAGCAGTATTAGATTATTTTGGTCGCTCACAGCCTCACACTGAGTAGTTGAGAAATAGCACCTGGTGGAAGTATTTGACCATTACAAGCCAGAATTGTTTTTTGTTCTAAACTTTTTGTTAACCACTGGCAGCAGTATTAGAATATTTTGGTCACTGGCACTTTGAATAGTTGAGAAATAACACCTGGTGGCAGTACTTGACTATTACAAAACATAATTGTTTTTTTCCTATACTTTTTGATATCCACTGGCAGCTGTATTAGATTATTTTGGTCACTGGCACTTTGAATAGTTGAGAAATAGTACCTGGTGGCAGTACTTGACCATTACAAACCAGATATGTGTTTTTTCTCATACTTTTTGTTATAAACTGGCAGCAGTATTAGATTATTTTGGTGTTTCGCACTTTAATTAGTTGAGAAATAACACCTGGTGGCACTACATGACCATTATAAAACCAAATTGTTTTTTTCCTATACTTTTTGTTAGCCACTGGCAGCTGAAGTATTAGATTATATTGGTGTTTCGCACTTTAAATAGTTGAGAAATAGTACCTGGTGGTAGTACTTGACCATTACAAACCAGATTTGTGTTTTTTCTCATACTTTTTGTTATCCACTGGCGGCAGTATTAGATTATTTTGGTATTTCGCGCTTTGAATAGTTGAGAAATAGTACCTGGTGGCAGTACTTAAATTTATCTCTATTTCAAATTAAAATAGGTTTTTTTATTTAAACAAATAAAATTAAAATTTCATTAAATTAATTTTCATTTTTATTTGTAATTAAATGTTAATAAAATTCCTTTAAATTGATTTTCATTTTATTTGTAATTAAATGGAAATACAATTCCATTAAATTGATTAATATTTTATTTGTTATTAAATGTAAATGCATTTCCATTAAATTGATTTTTATTTTTTTTTGTGCATTTTAAGTACACTTCCGAAAACAACATCTGTAGAACATTTTAAATGCTCATAATTTGGCGAATTTAAGAGCACTATACACTTTCAGAACATATTAAGTTCACTTTAATAGCACACTTTTAGATCAAAAGAACATTTTTAGTTCATATAATGTGAACGTTGTAAGAACGTTGAAAAGTGCTAAGAACATGATTAGAGCACTTGTAGGACACTTTGTATGTGTTCTTCAAACATTCCTGAAGTGTATGTGATCTTAAATCGACACCGTTCGAGGTGATCTTAATGTGTTTTTATTGTGTTCTTTAAATGTACCTCAAATTTGCAGTGAACAAAGAGACACTTTAAAAGTGAAATGTGCTTGTCTCAACTGAAATTTTAATAACAAATGCTCATAATTGGAAATATAAAAGAGCTTAAATTGAAGGTGATTGTGATTTTATGAAAACTCCCTGCGTAGTTTAGTATAGAATCTAATTTCGCAATAAACGTTGACATACTTTAACCTTAGAAAATTACAAAATATTTTATGGTCGAGTTCGTGATTGATTTCGTTATATTTTATCTTGGTGTAATTGCAAGACGCCCAGTCAAAAATGTATATTACTTAAAGGAAAAATTATATTTCTTGGTCAAATCATAAATTATACAAGAATAGTTCTGAGATATATCATATTATTTGTAAATGATAGGTTGACATAAGCAAAAAGCTTTCAAAAATTACGAAGTTAAAATTATCATAGGTAATAAACGTATAACGAACGAAAATTCCAATTATAACTATTCTTATAAGCTTTTCAAACTAACGTAATTTATGTATATGTAAATTTCCTTTAATCTCAAAGAATACGGATATCTATAAAAAAACCTTTATGCTTCCGATGAAACGTTTGGTCCCAATAAAACACAAAAGCGAAACATTACATCTTTAATTATAATCTTTAAATTCCTTACCGTCTCAATTTTTTCTTTTTGCTTCGTTTCCAAATTGTTAACTACATCTTGTTGTAAATCGAGAATTGCCGGCGACGGTCTCAAGTTGAAAATTTCCTTATTCGAAAACATATCCTATAATAACAAAAATTCTTAAAGATATAAATATATCGATCAAAAGCTAGCGACGAGGATCTGATGGTTACAGCCTTTAGTTATCATTTAGCTATTTTTACTCAGAAATTGATATTAAGTAATCCATGCTGGTATACCGTAATACGACAAACGTTTTAGGTGCGTAGGACCTAGAAGTTTTGAAGAACTATTTTCGCGATCGTCTTGGTAAGTTGACACTCCATAAAGACAAAGGAGTCTGTTAAATCAACGATGTTGAAAGCGAGTTCTGACCCCCACTGCGGCTTACTAAAAAAATATGGACGAAAATTAGGTAGTCGAGAGTATAGTTCAAGGCACGTGTATGCCAATTTTCAGAGCTGTATACCAATTCCGAACAATTCGGCTGTTTTTGTAACCATGCCCTCTCACTTTAGTGTGCATCCTGAAAATTTCACAATTCTAGCCTAGGGGAAATATTATTCTAACACCCTGTACACCTGAATTTCCCCAGAAGCACAACCATGCCCCGAATAATGATTACATAATAAATAAAAATAATAATCCGCTAGGCTAATACCCAAGGCACCGCCCTTGGTCTAAGTCATTAAGTGACTTTTAAAGCCATTAATTCGGGTGGCCGGGTTACAATGCGTAGAAGGGTGGGGAAAGGGGAAACCGAAGAGCTCGGGGAAAAACCACTTCAACTAGTGGGGAGAGAGCTTGCAAACTCAACGCAGAAGGAGTCGTTCCGAGTTTTCACCCAGTGCCACAAGTTGGGTTCGAACCCGGCTCCTCTTACTGCGAGAATGAAATATCCCCAACTAAGATTTTAACACGTTATCTCGGATAAGGTGCATTTCATGAATTTTTTTCAAAACCGATGGTCGGTCAATTGAGTGTTGCAAATTTGGATACACGTTTAGAAAATGAAAAAGATATCTTTAAATAGTTATGCTATTTAAAACAAAAATATTTGAAATTGAGAAAACTTGTTTCGCTTGCTCAACATGTCACTTTTCCAAGTCGCGTTATTTTCGGTGAAAAATTCCTTTTTTGTTTTCGCGTCACCGAAAGATCAACGTTTTTGATGACGCTCTACAAGTTTCTAATTGACAATTTTGATGTAACACGATTAAATTTTCAAGAAATGTGGAAACGTTTTACGACTTCGAGGAAATTTCGCTAACGCGGTTCCCCCGGTATGGATAACGTGCAATAAAATCTACAACATTCTAGATAACATAGTTTTTGAACATAATTACTTTTCCGAGCAAAAGAAAACACCCTGTATAATTAATCAAGCCAAAAGAAACCTAACAGCTGATTGTGTTCAGGTACAGCCATAAGCTTCAAAACGGAAACTGAATGCAGGTAACCTATTTTTAGCAATTGCAGCTCGGGTTCTCCTTTGACGGCCTTCAACCTCAATCATAACGAAAAACCCGGTGTTTTTCGAACACTTTTCATACTATTCGGAATACCAAATATTTCAATCCCCCTTTTCGAATATTTGATTATTTTATCAGAATATCCCCAACTAAGATTTTAACACGTTATCTCGGATAAGGTGCATTTCATGAATTTTTTTCAAAACCGATGGTCGGTCAATTGAGTGTTGCAAATTTGGATACACGTTTAGAAAATGAAAAAGATATCTTTAAATAGTTATGCTATTTAAAACAAAAATATTTGAAATTGAGAAAACTTGTTTCGCTTGCTCAACATGTCACTTTTCCAAGTCGCGTTATTTTCGGTGAAAAATTCCTTTTTTGTTTTCGCGTCACCGAAAGATCAACGTTTTTGATGACGCTCTACAAGTTTCTAATTGACAATTTTGATGTAACACGATTAAATTTTCAAGAAATGTGGAAACGTTTTACGACTTCGAGGAAATTTCGCTAACGCGGTTCCCCCGGTATGGATAACGTGCAATAAAATCTACAACATTCTAGATAACATAGTTTTTGAACATAATTACTTTTCCGAGCAAAAGAAAACACCCTGTATAATTAATCAAGCCAAAAGAAACCTAACAGCTGATTACGGAAACTGAATGCAGGTAACCTATTTTTAGCAATTGCAGCTCGGGTTCTCCTTTGACGGCCTTCAACCTCAATCATAACGAAAAACCCGGTGTTTTTCGAACACTTTTCATACTATTCGGAATACCAAATATTTCAATCCCCCTTTTCGAATATTTGATTATTTTATCAGAAAAAATCGAATATTCGATCGAATTATTAAGTGTTACCAACTATTTGCGACATCACTATAAATTACATTAAAATAAATTTATATAAAATAAATTAGTATAATTAATTAATAAAAAGAAATTACTACAACAGAAATTACTTTAAAATATACTTACTCTAAAATAAACGTCTATAAAATAAATTACTGTAAAATAAATTACTAATATATGAAAAATAAATATGCTATAAAATAATTAAAATAAGTAAACTAAAAAATAATTAAAATAAGTAAACTAAAAAATAATTAAAATAAGTAAACTAAAAAATAATTAAAATAAGTAAACTATTAAATAATTTAACTAAATATCCATTAAATAATTGAAATAAATTTATTATCAAAACTATATCATTAGAAAAACAAGGACCATATAATTTTATAAAAATTTACATTTTTAAATACATGGACCATATAACACCGCGAAAACGTGTAGAGGTATACCATTTTAATATTAACACCAATGTTTCCCCCATAGACATAATAAAGAAATAGACCCAAGATTCTACGGAGGGTTAATACGGGAGCGATAGCTAGCAGACAACCGGTATTTGTTCCGTATTCCTGTGGTACCACGTTTAAGCGACGCCTGTCGATTAGGCGAGAAAATAAAAAATCATCACGTGACACGTCACACATGTTCGTGTTTGTAATCTTTTAGGTACTCTGACGTGATTCGCGAATATTTTACCTGTGAGAATTTAAAATAAGATAAATTTTTATTATAATTTTTAAATAAGTCAATTAATTCTTTCAAAACCCAAAAAAAAGCAGCAGATGACCTTATAATTAAAAACAAAAAATTCTAATTGCGAAATGATATTTTGTCAAAGGCTTAAGTAACTCCTGTACTACTATCCGAGTATCCGGCTTGTTGTGGTTATGGCTTGTTATGGGAATATTCTGAGATTCTAAATTGTAAACAAAAGTAAATGGAATTTTGATGAAATGGATGATTCTACCTTGGATTAATAATGATTCTACTAAAGGTATGTAGCTATTGTCCTTGAAATAAAATAAGTTTTGACAATTTAAGTCTGATGGCTTGACCCTTCATTTCTAGATTTTTGTCCCTCGCTAATTTGTGGAGTCTGAGCTTGCAATATAGATTAATAACTTTCTTAATGATGATGTTCGATTCCAACTTCAGCATCAAACATGTTCGTGGTGATCTGGTAAGAGGTCCATGCCAACAATATTTCGTAATACAGTTTTAGTTCTTAGACTACATTTCTTTTATAGGGAGAGGAATATCTCTTCATAACAACTAAACAAAATTGGCTAAAAACCAAGGAGATCTTACTCAAATTATAATAACATAATTAAACCTACACGAAATGATCCTTGGTCAAAATTTAAAGGTGAGAAGTTAACATCACCGGTTTTTTCTATTTCACTGGATGTAATTTCTTTAAATTAAATAAAAAAATTATTTTGTCTATTTTTACTTATTTTAATTCTATGGAAACCAAACCAGAGTTGGAATGGCTTTTGGTGTGACCCACCTTTTGCCATTTACAATTTGTATATCCTGTTCTAAAAAGTGATCATTACAAATTAAATCATGATTTGAATGTGTCGCGATTTACAGCAATTGTCCATTGAGAAAGTATTGTAGGTTTCGTTATAAAAAGATTTTAAATAAGAATGAATATTCATCGAAATAATATGATAATTTAATCCTACTTATGGAATGAAACCTTTTCCGGTATTGTTTTACTTGTTATTGCAATGCGTAAAAACACTAAAATTAACCTTTTTTTACCAAATAAAAACAAGATTTTTAGTAGAAAACACTTTTTCTATAACAAACGAATTATGAAACATGTTAGCTAACATAAAAGTACTACCCGTTTATCAAATTCACCCCTAAAGTTTTTTCGTCTGATTTTAAACCGGATAAATATTCCTATGCGTTAGGCACTACATGGCCTAGGCCAAGCGCTCACTGCTCCTCGTAACGTCTCTGTCCTGGCTTCCACAAGCCTTTGCTTCGTAACGGAGACAATGCCTTGTGGAAGCCAGGACGGATACGAAACAGAGAGCCAGTGGGCGCCTAGTCTAAAGCGCCACTTAAGTTTAGTGGCGCTTTATAAGTAGGATTAAACTATCATATTATTTCGATGAATATTCATTCTTATTTAATCTTTTTATAACTATAGGTTTCCCTTATCTAAACCTACAAAACTTTCTCAATGGACAATTGCTGTAAATCGCGACACATTCAAATCATGATTTAATTTGTAATGATCACTTTTTAGAACAGGATATACAAATTGTAAATGGCAAAAGGTGGGTCACACCAAAAGCCATTCCAACTCTGGTTTGGTTTCCATAGAATTAAAACAAGTAAAAATAGTCAAAATAATTTTTTTATTTAATTTAAAGAAATTACATCCAGTTGAAAGTGAAATAGAAAAAACCGGTGATGCTAACTTCTCACCTTTAAATTTTGAACAAGGATCATTTCATGTAGGTTTAATTATGTTATTATAATTTGAGTAAGATCTCCTTGGTTTTTAGCCAATTTTGTTTAGTTGTTATGAAGAGATATTCCTCTCTCTATAAAAGAAATGTAGTCTAAGAACTAGAACTGTATTACGAAATATTGTTGGCATGGACCTCTTACCAGATCACCACGAACATGTTTGATGCTGAAGTTGGAATCGAACATCATCATTAAGAAAGTTATTAATCTATATTGCAAGCTCAGACTCCACAAATTAGCGAGGGACAAAAATCTAGAAATGAAGGGTCAAGCCATCAGACTTAAATTGTCAAAACTTATTTTATTTCAAGGACAATAGCTACATACCTTTAGTAGAATCATTATTAATCCAAGGTAGAATCATCCATTTCATCAAAATTCCATTTACTTTTGTTTACAATTTAGAATCTCAGAATATTCCCATAACAAGCCATAACCACAACAAGCGGGATACTCGGATAGTAGTACAGGAGTTACTTAAGCCTTTGACAAAATATCATTTCGCAATTAGAATTTTTTGTTTTTAATTATAAGATCATCTGCTGCTTTTTTTTTGGGTTTTGAAAGAATTAATTGACTTATTTAAAAATTATACTAAAAATTTACCTTATTTAAAATTCTCACAGGCAAAATATTCGCGAATCACGTCAGAGTACCTAAGAGATAACAAACACGAACATGTGTGACGTGTCACGTGATGATTTTTTATTTTCTTGCCTAATCGACAGGCGTCGCTTAAACGTGGTACCACAGGAATACGGAACAAATACTGGTTGTCTGCTATCTATCGCTCCCCTATATTTTTGGCAAATCAAACTCCGCGTAAGGTGTCTATTTCTTTATTATGTCTATGGTTTCCCCGCCAAAAACACGTACAATATCTATTTCAGCCTTAATTTTCAGCACCTACGAAGCTAAACTATCCAATGACTTATATACTTAGACGTAAGGAGAGCGTAGGCTTGAGCATGCTGAAACATGATGTGAAAAATAACCAAGTCATGCCTCCTGCTAAAACACGTTTCGCCATTGGACGAGACGAGTCCTGAGTCGTCGAGGAATTATCGGCTCGTGTTTTAAACGCAATGGGCGTTGGCCTTGAGCGTAAAAATCAACCCAGAATTGAAAAAGTTCCCAATTTTTATTTTTAGTCTTCAGTAGGACTCCCGAGAAACAGAAATTGACATAAAGACAATACTGTAACATAACTTATTTAAATTTGAATTTTAAGTACTGTATTCAAAAGAAAAATATTTTTATACGTATGTAAAAAACATTTCCAATATTGAAAGAGCCGAATGAAGAAATAAAAAGAGGTGGTACATGTGTGGGATGTTGATAAATTATTTGATTGATTATTAAGTAATTTAGGCGTCTTTTTGAAACAAATTGGCTAATAATTCGTGTGCAAAAGTTAATAATAATAACCAGCTAGGCTAATACCCAAGGCACCACCTTAGGCCTAAGTCATCAAACGACTTTTGAAGCCATTAATTCAGGTGGCCGGCTTACAATTCGTAGGAGGGTGGTGGCCAGCTCTTCAAGCCACGCGAGCCAACAGCTCCCTACACGAACTATTACCAATAACCTCAACAAGTTTTTATGGAAGGGGAAACCGAAGAGCTCGGGGGAAATCCCCTTAAACCAGGGGAACTTGCAAACTCAACGCAGAAGGAGTTGTTCCGAGTTTTCACCCAGTGCCGCAAGCTAGGTTCGAACCCGGCTCCTCTTGCTGCACGGTATAATGGCTACACCTGTTGCAATCTAATTCAGCTGAGTTGAAATTTGCGTATATTATTTCAACACTAACAGATACGGTCCATTTACTTTTTTATTATTGTTAATTCCTAATTACTTTAAATTAGCCTTGGTAGTCTAGGACCGATTTCAATGTATTATCTGAACATTTCTATACACAACTTACTGTTGGACCATATTTTTTATTTTATAATTTTTTTACTTTATTTTTATTGTTACGCATTAATTGTGCTTCTTTAAAATGTGTGTAGAAAGTATCAAAATCTTTTCCATTTGTAAATACCACTTTAAATTCAATTTAAAATAATAAACGCGTTAGTATCGTCAATATGACAATTTTCTTTCGTCGCGTTCCCAGCTACATCATAAAACTTGAAATAGACAAAGTTATCAATTCGGGCAGGTAGATGCTGAATTCTACTTAAAATAGTTAACTAAGGAGTATCACTCATCGACGTTAATTAAAAGTTAAACGCACTTTTGCACTTAGGGTAAGCCAAGTAATCGGTTTCATAATTATTTAGGTGATAACGGGATTTATAGAGCTTTGAATTACCCATTATTAATCACTAAAATAACAATATTTACAATTGTGTTTCTCGAGCAGAGCTGCTGTCAAGCTTGGATGACACAGTCGTTTAACTAAAACAGTGAAACACGTTATTAAACATATAGTAAATTTTTAGAGTAAAGTCGGCTTTGCGAAAGACAAATAGTAAAATTATACTAAATAAAAATTTTTTACTTTATTTTTCTTTTAAATCCGACACAATTATTAAACTTGGCGTTTTACTAGAAGTTTATAATTATATCATACCAGAGAAGTATCTACTAAGCAAACATTCGTAGGATCCATTTAGCGCGAGTTTCCCGCCAAATCGCTATGTGAATACCGGGTGTTTCAAAGAAGTCTGGAAAAAATTGGCAAACAACATTACATTGATCATTGTATTTACGAACGTTTTTCCAAATTGCCCCCATTGGTGTGTAGGCAACCTTCGACGCGTCTTCGGAGAGATTCTCGAACATGACGAAAGATTTATGGCGTGTTTCGGATTGTGTCGCAGGCGTCAATTATGCGCTGACGTATGTCTTCAACGTCTCGAACTTCAGTCTTGTATACCAAGTCCTTGATATGGCCCCAAAGACAGAAATCACATGGTATCAATACAGGAGATCTGGCTGGGCATGCCACAGTTCCGCCTCAACCTATCTACCTCTTAGAAATCTCGGCATCAAAATGAGCTTTAACCCGAAGACTAAAATGAGGGGGTGCTCCGTCGTGCGTAAACTACATTCGTAGTCATACTACCTATGCTGACGTATGCAGCAGTGGTTTATGGCCGAGGATAGTGCTAAAGTCAGTTCAGGCTCAACTACGCACTGTGCAAAGGCTGTCTAGTGTTAACATTATAGGAGCTAGCCCAAGCGTTTCTCTGGAGGGGCTCCTGATTATTCTACCGCTCCTTCTTTATATAGAGGAGGTTGCAATTATCAGTGCCTATTGGTGCTAATTGGGAGTGCAGCCAAACCAAATTGTTAAGGTGGTGCCTAGCTGATTATTATTTTTTTTATTATATTATTGTCAGTAACTGATTTTATTGATGGGTTCTGACAACATAGTTGCAAAGTTACACTTTGAAAAGTGGTTTTGTGTTTTCTTTCCAATTTGTCTAGACTGGTCTTGCGACACAGTTTTTGGATCCAAGGGTGAAATTGTTTGGTTCACGGCTACAAGACTCACTCAGGGGTGGGTGCTGGAGTTTATTGTCAGACTAAGAAATTTGGCTTGTCTGAGAGCCTTGCTACGGTTTTTCAGGCTGAGATTTCGGCCATCTGCTTCTGTGTAGACCTCTGCCTTAAGAAGTATCGGGGAAAAACTGTTCAGATTTTCTTGGACAGTCAGTAAGGGTCATAAGGGGCATCATGGCAATGAGATGGCCGACACTCTGGCCAACTAGGGTGCGGAGGCTAGGTTCTTAAGTGCTGAACCTGCTATTCCGATACCCAATGGCCTGGCTCGCCGCCATGTACATGGCACTATGGCTGAGAGACAGGTCAGGTTTTGGCTTGAGACGGATGGTCAGAGGCAGGCCAAGGAGATTAATGAGTAGTATCAGGGTGGTTACGGGCCTACTTTTAGGTCACTGCCAGCTTAATAGACATCTGCATCTGATTGGTATCAGTTAGAGTCCTTTTTGCAGGGCATTCCTTGCAAAGGAGGAAACTATTCTGTCCTTTGTGTCGGTGACTCTTATGCGGCTCAAAGGTTTGAGCATCTTGGTATGCATAGGCTGGAAACGAGTGATCTTTCCAATACCCCGAAGCAAATCTTGCGTTTCGTTTCGGAACCTGGGCTTTTCCATGTTTAAAAGGCTGGGGTTGCACAATAGACCTCTGGTCGAAGTGCTAGGTTGGGTCTAACAAAACCACCCAGCTCTTACTAATAATACTTCTAGCGGTATGTCTTTAAGTAGCTCTGAGGAAGTGTCTTAGATAAAAGCTAATTACGACTCACCAGTTAGTCTTGGTGGTAAAAAATAAGATCCGATTAAGTGGTCGCTAATAATTCGGAACCAGACGTTGAGATTTAACTACATTTAATGTGACCTAACGGTAACCACGTGCGGATTTTCTTGCTGCTACTCATGACGATAATGTAAATTGAAGATTCCATTTTGGAAAAAATTAGCCTCGTCAGAAAGTAGGAGCGTACATAAGCAATTGACGTCGTTAGTCTGCTCCTGAAACAACTGACAAAATTAGACTCGTCTTGGATAATTGGCCTCATTTAAAGATTTAACCTTTTGTAAATGGACAAGTACATGGTTGACTCGCAATTGACGTCCAACTTGCCTCGTACTTGTCGTAGGATAATCCTTGAAAATAGTAAGTACTTGTTCCTCCACGTCTTCTGGAACGTCTCCTTCTGGAGTTTGGTGGTATTTTTCCCGTTCCTCTTCAGCGTCTGTCAAACGCCGTGGATGTTTGTCGATTTGAAAGCTGGGTTTAAGGAAGGTTCTTCTGGTACAAGCTCCACGCTTCCAAAGTATTTCCCTTTTAGGATAAGATGCATATCGGAATATACTACATATGTGAATAAAGCCATAGGCTTTTAGTATACAGGATTTTTTGAACAAGTTATTTTTTACGAAAACTACTTAAAGAAGAAATTTAAAAAAAATGTTGTAGCGTAAGTACACTGGGGGTCATTAATTAGTGAAATTTCATCGTTTTCGGAAAATATTTTCATACTTTTAGAAAAACCCTTTGGTCACCACTATGTGCTAGATCAATTTTGTCAATTGAGAATTAGCAGAGCATCATCTGAAATTTTCGAGTACCTTTGTTTTGATGGAAAAAGACTTGAAAATAAACAAGTTTGGCAAAGCCAAATTAAATTACTTTGCTCCTGTAAATCGATAGTCACGCATTTTATTACGAGATCGTAGCCTACTCATCTAAAATTTAAATCATTAATTTGTTCAAACATCATCACCAAGTTCAATTCCAGCGCTCAAATGTTTGGGTTGCACTTTAAAGAAATCGTTTGATTGGTCCAGTTTTCTTGCCTTAAAATCTCAAAGAAAGAAATATTTGCCTCTTTTTGTAAAAAAAGAGTTCTTGGATACAATCGACGACCTTCTTTTGGTTGAAAGACGCCGAGTTTGGTTTCAGCAAGATGGCGCCCTACCAAATTAAGGTTCTGGTACCGACGGTCGCGAAATCTGTGTTTATATTCTAAAATGTATTTCGTTATTTGGTCGATGTGCAACAGCTTAAAATTCTATCAAATAATAAGTGTAATCTCAAGGAGATTTGGGCGGTACGTTAAGACAACCGCAGGGTTTTTGGTCGATTCGGATCGTGTTTTGATGTCAGGAGCTTAATTTCTAGTAGTCTTGGATTTTATTATTTTCTTAATTTCTATCTTAAAGGCAATTTTCTACCCGATAACTTTTTACTCGCAGGATTGAGAGTATCCGAGAACCTGGTTGTGTGCGTAAATGAAAATAAGAACTGATGCGCCATCTGTCGCTGAAAAAGTGCGTGAGGCCACCGAGTTAGAGGTGGTTGATCAAATAAAAACTTAGGGACTTCAAAAGCACATTCTTGCTTTTGGCGCAAGGCTACTGGGCAGGATTCCTTGTTCTCATTGCGGGCTCCATCGAACCATTCGCGAATTACGTTAGGATTAAACCTCAAAATTAAAATGGTCTGGCAAGTCGGGTTAGAAGGATGTACCAAACTGATACGAAAAAATTGGATGAACATTTGCAGATACTGGATCGATTTACACTGTTATTTGAGCTTCATAATATTTAAAACTTAATGTGGGCTATCTTCACTTATTCCATTTTCATTGCGCTGAAATTTTTTTAAATACGTGTTGGTTTATCATTTTATTAAGATAAAAAATACTTATCAGCCATTAGTATAATTATCGCACTAAGCACTCTCCATAAATAAAAGCACACAAAGTAACACCTCATTGCCAATGTTAAAATTAACTACAGCCAACCAGAACTTTATCCAGGAACACAAGGAGTCTATAAAAACGCCGCGATTTTGAAACAGATTTCATTGGATATAAAGGATTAAAACATTTATTAATTGATGTATTTTTAGCTATTGTATACTTCTAAAGAATAACTAATTAACACAGGATTTATCAATTTACCATAGTATAACACATCAGGGTTAAAAAGCCTAAACATGACGTTTTTCGAAACAAACTATTCTAATATACATTAACACAGTTGGGACGCGATTGAGGTAACGCAAATTATTTGACTCGATCGGATATTTTCCCACTTTAAATTACATTTATTTTTTACACTAATCAATTAATAAGTAAGAATAACTCGTCAACATATTAGAATAAGTATTTATGCATTTTTTCTTTCATTGTATTGATCTTGTAAATAGTTGTTATGGAGAATTCCACCAGGGGTAAAGATTGTCCAACGAATCTGTAGTTAACAAAATCTGAGTTTACATATTTTCTACATTAATTCTTAACAAAGTATTTTATTTGGTATTTTGTTTCAACATATCTTTTGTGGTCTTCCTTTCTTATTAAAGAGAGCTTAATCTCTAAATCCAGGCTTTTCAATGATGTGGGAGGTACAACAAAGTGATCTTTCAAGAGGGACACTTTAGGCACTAGAATGTCGCAATACCTATGGGAGACTTAGGGTTCCCCTTCCATAAAAACTTGTTGAGGTTAACGGTAATAGTTAGTATAGAGAGCTGTTGGCTCGCGTGGTTTGCAGGGCTTGCCAACACCCTCCTACGCATTGTAACCCGGCCAACTGAATTAAAGGATTTAAAAGTCGCTCGATGACTTAGGCCTAAGGTGGTGCCTTGGGTATTAGCCTAGCTGATTATAATTTTTATTTTTATTATTATTATTATTATTATTATTATTAGTTTACACGTAAATACACCATATTATTATACATTGACGTTTTTCGCAGAAAATCTTTATTTGTTCGAGCAAAAACTGTTTCATAAAAGAGTTTGTCACTTCGCTTATAATACCTTTTAAAATTAATTTTGTTGTCTTTTCGTCAAACTTCAAAGCTCCATTTTCTATACAGGGTGCCTCAGAGCGATCCGTCCGGGCATTTTACTAAAAACTATTTAATCTGGAGTTCTTAAATTTTCGAGGTATATTTAGTGGCAATGGAAAAATCGGAAAAGAGTTTTCTAAAAAATTTCCACCAATAGGCGACACACAAAACGATTTAATGAAAACGTTGTAGAGCGAACACTCAAACTAACGATTGAATTTCATGGTACCACCACTTTCCAAACGAGGTAAATCATTCTCCGGAAGTGAACTTGAAACGAGAATTGATGAAAGGTTCTGGTAGTGACGGTAGCAAAATCCGGGTTTATCTTCGAAAATGTCTTTCGTTTATTGGTCGATGTGCAACAGCTAAAAATTCTATCGAATAATATTTTTAACCTAAAGGAGAGTTGGGTGGTATGTTAGGACAACCGCAGGGTTTTTGGTTGATTTGGATCGTGTTTTGATGTCAGGAGCTTCATTTCTAGTAGTCTTGGATTTTATTATTTTCTTAATTTCTATCTTAAAGGCAATTTTCTACCCGATAACTTTTTACTTGCAGGATTGAGAGTATCCGAGAATCTGGTTGTGTGCGTAAATGAAAATAAGAACTGATGCGCCATCTGTCGCTGAAAAAGTGCGTGAGGCCACCGAGTTAGAGGTGGTTGATCAAATAAAAACTTAGGGACTTCAAAAGCACATTCTTGCTTTTGGCGCAAGGCTACTGGGCAGGATTCCTTGTTCTCATTGCGGGCTCCATCGAACCATTCGCGAATTACGTTAGGATTAAACCTCAAAATTAAAATGGTCTGGCAAGTCGGGTTGGAAGGATGTACCAAACTGATACGAAAAAATTGGATGAACATTTGCAGTTACTGGATCGATTTACACTGTTATTTGAGCTTCATAATATTTAAAACTTAATGTGGGCTATCTTCACTTATTCCATTTTCATTGCGCTGAAATGTTTTTAAATACGTGTTGGTTTATCATTTTATTAAGATAAAAAATACTTATCAGCCATTAGTATAATTATCGCACTAAGCACTCTCCATAAATAAAAGCACACAAAGTAACACCTCATTGCCAATGTTAAAATTAACTACAGCCAACCAGAACTTTATCCAGGAACACAAGGAGTCTATAAAAACGCCGCGATTTTGAAACAGATTTCATTGGATATAAAGGATTAAAACATTTATTAATTGATGTATTTTTAGCTATTGTATACTTCTAAAGAATAACTAATTAACACAGGATTTATCAATTTACCATAGTATAACACATCAGGGTTAAAAAGCCTAAACATGACGTTTTTCGAAACAAACTATTCTAATATACATTAACACAGTTGGGACGCGATTGAGGTAACGCAAATTATTTGACTCGATCGGATATTTTCCCACTTTAAATTACATTTATTTTTTACACTAATCAATTAAAAAGTAAGAATAACTCGTCAACATATTAGAATAAGTATTTATGCATTTTTTCTTTCATTGTATTGATCTTGTAAATAGTTGTTATGGAGAATTCCACCAGGGGTAAAGATTGTCCAACGAATCTGTAGTTAACAAAATCTGAGTTTACATATTTTCTACATTAATTCTTAACAAAGTATTTTATTTGGTATTTTGTTTCAACATATCTTTTGTGGTCTTCCTTTCTTATTAAAGAGAGCTTAATCTCTAAATCCAGGCTTTTCAATGATGTGCGAGGTACAACAAAGTGATCTTTCAAGAGGGACACTTTAGGCACTAGAATGTCGCAATACCTATGGGAGACTTGGGGTTCCCCTTCCATAAAAACTTGTTGAGGTTAACGGTAATAGTTAGTATAGAGAGCTGTTGGCTCGCGTGGTTTGCAGGGCTTGCCAACACCCTCCTACGCATTGTAACCCGGCCACCTGAATTAAAGGATTTAAAAGTCGCTCGATGACTTAGGCCTAAGGTGGTGCCTTGGGTATTAGCCTAGCTGATAATAATTTTTATTTTTATTATTATTATTATTAGTTTACACGTAAATACACCATATTATTATACATTGACGTTTTTCGCAGAAAATCTTTATTTGTTCGAGCAAAAACTGTTTCATAAAAGAGTTTGTCACTTCGCTTATAATACCTTTTAAAATTAATTTTGTTGTCTTTTCGTCAAACTTCAAAGCTCCATTTTCTATACAGGGTGTCTCAGAGTGATCCGTCCGGGCATATTACTAAAAACTATTTAATCTGGAGTTCTTAAATTTTCGAGGTATATTTATTGGCAATGGAAAAATCGGAAAAGAGTTTTCTAAAAAATTTCCACCAATAGGCGACACACAAAACGATTTAATGAAAACGTTGTAGAGCGAACACTCAAACTAACGATTGAATTTCATGGTACCACCACTTTCCAAACGAGGTCAATCATTCTCCGGAAGTGAACTTGAAACGAGAATTGATGAAAGGTTCTGGTAGTGACGGTAGCAAAATCCGGGTCTATCTTCGAAAATGTCTTTCGTTTATTGGTCGATGTGCAACAGCTAAAAATTCTATCGAATAATATTTGTAACCTAAAGGAGAGTTGGGTGGTATGTTAGGACAACCGCAGGGTTTTTGGTTGATTTGGATCGTGTTTTGATGTCAGAAGCTTCATTTCTAGAGGTCTTGGATACACGATTAAAAGGGGCTGGTCTTTTCGCTGCGGCCTTTGCTCTCTCGCCTTTTGGACTCAGCCAGGTGAGTTCTAATCCCAGCTCAGAAATGTGAGCAAAATTATGACTCTGAGAAAGAAGATATTTTCGGTTTTTTCTGCACCATTTCTTTCATATGCGAATTTGAACATCAATTTTAATAATAAAAATGAAAAAGAAATATACCCCTTTAAACAACAACGAACAGAAAGTCTCGTTAGATAAAATCAGCCAATTTTCATCATGGAACAATTAATCAACCAATTTTTACTTAAAACTATCAACTTTAATCAGTAAATATACTTAAATTGAGAAGAGACTAACGCCGTGCCAAAAGGAAATTTCACCAAATTTTAATTTAAAGAATGCATTACGAAAGAAGAGCGAATGCAAAAATTCCAATAGTTCAGACTCGAAAGAACTACGTTAAAATTTTCTATTTATCTGGGATAACGACCAACTAAATGTGGGCGAAAACGCAGTTTTTATATAAATTCTATAATATTTAATAAAGAAACAAGTTATGCCTCCTAGTGTTTAACAAAAGTTGAAAATTTCTGAAAAATTGTTCGACCTTTATAGTTACGCCATCCCTTTCGTGGGCATCATAAGGTAATGGAAGATCAAGCAACTTTTCAGTAGTGAAGTCACTTCACATATCATTTTAAAATCTGGGTAGATTTGACTAGACGTGTGCAAACTTCAAGGATATTAAATGATTTTGGAAAATTCCGTGAAAAGTTTTAAAGCTATTACCTATGCCACTTTGGACAGTAAGCATGCATACTTGGCATATCAATTATGATCCGCGCAGCTTGGGCAGAAGCTTTCAATATTTGATTAACTGATGTGCATAGTTTTAGCTAACAGCGATCGTAAATCGCAGGCTTCGACCAAAGTTTTCGAAAGCTTTCAAAAACATTGTTATATGGCCATAGATTTAACAAAAACAATTACAACATCAATACCACTATCAGAACTAACACAGCCAATTTCTTAAATTGGTAACACTTCTAATATTATTTTACCAAAATTGTGTGGTTTCTCTTTCGTGTGATTTCTTATTTACAACCAATTATCGTATATCCATCTTCCAAGTAGGTAAGTAGGGTACTGATCAGTGGTCAGAGAAGGCAACTTGAAGGGGACACGGCGCAAAAAGGGATGGTTTAAACTGATTAAAATTCTTTTTTCACGAGCACTCAATTTTAATATTCTTCTCACCCATTTCTTTCATCCAAAAATGGTTACCCAATTTGTCACACCGTCGGTACGTTGCCGTGAGATCTTGCACACCTGTTACCATATTACCAGTTGGTCTCCGACGAAATTGTACTAAGGTGGAGTGGCCCTAATTTTTATTAATCTATAGCTATAAGCTGAATTGAATGGTTTTCATAGCTTTAAAAATTAAAAAATAGCTAAAAATAGTTTCATGTATAACAAGTTTTTATTGCTTGGCATTATTTATTTTCAAATCATATTTATTGTATTAAATTTGATAATGCAATAAGTCCACTGATACAACGCTAAAATTAAAAATATTTACATTATTTATGTAAAGTGGTTAATTATATCATTCAATTTTAACGAAAATAGCATATACTTGTTGTCTGATAAGAATATATTACCTCTTCCATATTGAGACGTTCCTCATCGGGGCTGTCTAAACGCTTCATTCCCTATAGAAAATTTTTGTCATCGTTTTAAAACTCAATAAATATTATTTTAAGAAACTTACATAAAATATGGAAGTGCATACCTAAAGATTTTAAAGACCTAATTAATTTTACTTCTGTCACGATTTACCCTAAGACAATTGAATACTCACACAACTTTCCAAACTATGATACATCCCCTAAAAATAAATCTTTTGTGAATAACAAATCTTATATATATTTCCCAAAGCTTGTGCTTCTGATTGTCTGTCTAGCTATATACAGGGTGTTATGGTTAAGTGTACCGAAAGTTTTATAATGCATTCTATGGGTCTCTACGAGTAGAAAAGGACACAATTCGAAACACGCCACGAGGGTTCGAAAACGTTCGTCAATCATTTTTACGACGTTGTCGTACGTGCATTGAAGCTCAAGGTGGACATTTCGAGCATTTGTTGTAAATGATTTGAACAGTTGTAAATAAATTTTGGTACTTATGAATAAAATAGTCAATGTAGTACAATGCGTTTGTGGTTTGTATCTTGGTATCCCTCACATTGAGGGGACAGCAGAACGTCGACCTTAAATGTAGGACATTCACAATCTGGCGATTCATACTTCCGGACGAGATCTTAACGACCTTTTGATATTCGACAATCGTTTTTATCACTTTACCTCTCAAAAACAACCGATCATTTTATGAAAACAATTGTGTTCAAGGAAGAATGAAGATTTTACATTTGCGTGGATTTCAATGTTTTTAGGGAGATTTTTGAGAGCTTGTATTTTTTAAACGGAACACTTTAGGACCATAGTTCACTATACCTTTTCTACTCGTAGAGACCCATAGAATGCATTATAAAAGTTTCGGTTCACTTATCCGTAACACCCTGTATACTCTCAACATAAAATTGACCGTATCGCGCTATTTGTATGCCAATGAGGACGAGTTTTTATCCGACTATGCCGAAGAAGGCGCCTAACCACTTAATGGGAACGTGCCACAGAGTGAGCGTCACACGCCGTTATTTAATGCGGCTAATTGATTTAAAAATCTTCCTTATTCTTCCAACCAAAAAATAAATAAAAACAATTAAACACGTGAAATTGAAAACCAGGGAGATCTATGTTGGTAATCGTCGTAACGGCACGCCATATTTAAAACGCGAAGTTCATTTATCTACTTTCTTTGCGCATGTCAATATATTAGCATTCAGTGCAGTTGGTTTCTTAGTTGCTCAAGCTTACTGATTGGTTCTTAGTGCGTTAAACTTTAATTTCAAATGTGAAGTCAGTAAGCGGAGTGTGGCGTAAACTTATGTATCGCGTCTTACTCTGTAAGTATTATACGATCAACTTTATTTGTTGGCAAGAACTATGGACTTGTAAGGATAATACTTGTCTAAATGGTCTGCACTATTATAAAAGCCCGTGACGGGAAAGTTCTTCAATTAAATTCTGGCATTTTAGTTCGGCAATTTTGGCCACTTAGTTGTTTCGTATCTGGACCCCGTTGGATTGACAACAACAAGGTTTTAACTTTACACAATCACGACCCACACATTATGTGGCGTTGCAAATGGTTGCATTATAAAAGTTTGGGAAAAAGTTGAACTTATTTAAACGAGCAAAAAGTTAAATTCAAGGATTTAAGGGAAATAAAACTGAGCACACGTATTTCATTAATTTAATTTATTGTCATTGTTGTTCTCTCTTAATGGAAATCTCTCTTAAACTCCTCGTCCAGATCAAAGCCACCTTTCGGGAATCCGAAGCAATGAAACGAGTCGTGTCGTCGTTTAAATGTGCACCCTTTAACGGGAAGCGTGCTCTAGTCTTAATGATATTGTAGTTAAGTGGTATAATATCCCAAATGTATATATTTTTTTAATTTTGGGTTCCTTAGAAGCAATTCTACAGAAAAATATCATAAAAATACCCTAATTTCTGCATTATACAGTCAACACCTTTGAACTATCAAATAGCAGAAGAATAAAATTGAATTACTTGTTAAATTATTATTGACAAAATTTTAAACTTAGGTTTCGAAAAAAAATTATTTTGTGACACTTCAATGAAGTAGCACTTGCCCGAAGTAATGTAATTTTTCAAAACATTGGTGATATATAAAACACGTGCAGTAGAATCCTTGATTCAAAATAATTTACCTTTTTATTTATTACTGTACAACAGGTATGCACCCATTTATTTCAATCGATATTTTTTTAATCAGCTAGGCTAATACCAAATATAGTAATTCCCATTTATCCCAATGAGGTTTTGTGTTCTCATTTTTCCGAATGGTGTTTTAAATAATGAAAAAATTTAGAGAAAAAGGCATTGAAAACTAGGTCTATTACTGACTTTAGAGTACAATTGGTACGATAGGTTGGGTTAATTTTGTTAGTTTAGGTTAAGTTAGGCTAGGCTGGGTTTGGTTAGATAAGGTTGAGTTAGGTTTCGTTGTTCGTTAAGTGGCGATTTTATGGTTATGATATTTATTTCGAAGACGGGTACAATAACTAAGGCCCACTTTCAAAGAAAAATTTTCTTTAAAATAGATAATTTAATACTAATTCATTGAATCATTATGTGGTTTCGGGTAAAATTTAATTAAGCAAAATGAGCCGATTTGGGTGAAATGGGACACCTATTTTGTAGACAATGGGAGTGAACCGCTCAATATAAATATGTATCTTCTTAAGTAACCCTTCCCAACATAACACATAAGCGAGCGTCTTCCACACAATTTGTCAACTACTTAAAAACTAACTAAATTAAAAAAGTCAATTCTTAAACTTACTCCTCTCCCTCCAAGGTACAGAGTATTAACAGCACATAATTTGTTATCAAAGAGCGCAGGTCTTCGTAATAGTATCAAGGTTCTCTTTTTCGAAAAAGAAATTAAAGAATGTGGTTTAAATATATTCGTTTTGTTAGGTATCGTAATCTTACTTGGATACACACTTCGTCCGGTTTTCCATCTCCGTCTGGGTACTGCATAAACGCTTTCTTCACTATTTCTTCAATTTTGGCAGAATCTTAAACCAATACCGGTTTTACATCAATTCAAATTAAGGTTCTTCAGACTGCCCTATATGAATATCCAGCTAGGATTTAGACTGGCAGAAGGCCCGCCTTAAATTACAGCATTTATGACGAATTAAACGATAATAATTTCACCGAAAGCTAAAAATAATATTATTTTGTAACTACTAAAAAGTTAAATAAACTAGCATTTTACAATGAATATTTATAACCTCCGATGGTATTGCTCGGGTGCTGATCACTACACGTAATCGTTGGGTTGGCTTCCCGAAAAGAGGACGTAAACCGCATAGCCTTTTCGTAATCCTCGTATTCTCCACGTATAGTCTAAAGCCTAGAACCCACATACGTAAAAATCGAACGAAAAACCAAACTGAAACGTAAACGCAACAAAAATACGAAAATTGGGACGGAATTGGGACGGAAAAGAGAGTTGAACGATGTTCAAATTTTTGCGCCGCAAAATATTGTACGTTATCAGCCAGCCAATATCCAGTCGGTCTACGTGATGAAAGAAAGCTCTGAATAGAAAAGAATTGGAACACTTTATAGAAAAAGTAAGGAACTACCCTTGCCTTTTTGACCAAAAAATCCTGATATTAAAAAAAAAAACATTTGGCAAGCCATTGTATCCAATTTTATCATACGAAGTAAGCACCTTTCTACACGTAGAATTTAAGCCTTGGCTTAAAGTCTGCTAAATGTTTTTTGGACGCCATTATCAAATAAATCATTTATTCGGGTTTGTAGTTTAGCATTTGAGGTGGCGCTACGGTGGCTGAAAAAAACCAAATGCATTTCCAAGTGTGTATCAAAACTGGAAACATAAGCAGAAACACAACATAATTAAATTTTGCGTTTACGTTTCAGTTTGGTTTTCTGTTTGATTTTTACCTTTGTGTGTTCTAGGTTTTAGCGTACTCGACGTAATCTTTGCGTAATCCTCGCATACTCCGCGTAACTTTATCGTAATCCTCGTCATCTGATCGTACACCCCGTAATTTTCGCGTTACCTGCGTTATCTCGCATAATCCCAGATGACATAATCGATTTACATGCAAATTAGGAGTGAAGAGCCCCTGGGTATTGCTCAAACATTTTTGAGTAAAAATGATTCTTGATAATAGTAAACAACGGAATAGCGGTTTAAATATAGGTCGGGGATGGTTAACTTTTATTCAATAGATAAAGCTCTGAAAATTATTCGTAAAACGTTTTGATCAAGTAATTTATATTTCTGTAATATCCGATTAATGTTTTGATAAATTTGTAAAATTAATTGAAAAAACGACGTTTTTTTCGAAAAAAAGCTCAAATTTTACTAATATTATATGTTTTTTAATCATTTTCCGAAATATTAACCGGTAAATTTTTTTGTTTACATTTTTTTCCCAAAAAAAATCAATTTACACATGAATAATGATTAACCGTCCCCGACCTCTAGGTTTAAAGGCAACTATGGCGTTTTTGAATCAACAAATTCACGTATTTGTTCTAGTGTGGGACATTGGCAATTAGTGAACGATTACAGCCATTACGAAATGCTTACAGTGTGATTTCAATAATCATTTCTGTCACAGTTTACACCGATTAAATGATCAGCCCCTCTATTAGGGCTTTGCTTTATTTCAACGAAGATTTTTCATATTTCCAGTGCCACGTTTGATTAATATTGTTAAATGGCTTACTTTCAAAATTATTTCTAATTAGTGGACGTTAAAACTAAATTTTTTGGGCAAGGACCAGATCAGGGGACCATTTATTAGAACACTCATTAAATATTTAAAATATTAAATCAGATCCACTTATGATTAATACATAAAATGGTGGTTGGAAGATTAAATTCTATTTTATGTCATTTAATCATGATTATGAAGCTTGAGTGGTGAGCTTAGATAAAAAATTGTGATTTTCTAGATGAAATTGTGTTAAAAAATTATAAACTTATTATTATGTTTACAACAAATATTGTATTTAAAATAAAATGATCATTTTTTGTAAAACATTTAGTGTATGGGGGACAACCATACTCATCATGTAGTTTGATTTTGGTTACGGAAAAGCAAAATAAAATTAAACACTTGCCGATGATCATAGTCTGAAGACATACTTACTATCTTCGTCTTTAACGAGTAATTTAATCAATATCGGGCACTTATATATCAAGAAATCTCGGAATTGGTAATGTTGTTGAATAGTCAGTTTTTCTTGGTCGGTACTCGTTACAACCAGATCAAAGAAAATCAATGTTAGGTAGCTAATAAGTATCTTGCTTTTACGAAGCATTTCAACTTTATGGCTAAACCACGCTATCCTTTGTGGCTTAGTTCCCTATTTGTATTCAATTAAATGCCGCTCATTAATCACTTTCATTGTGTAGGTGTAAAATTGAACTAAGCGCTGGTTTTAATTCCCTTTGACATAAGGTGATTTCAATGCTGTTATTTTTCTTACTATTGTTCAAATTTGCGCGATAGAAAGATATTGATTTTTTAAATAGTTATCTCGGTGTTAGCGTTGATAAACTAGAATTTACGACAGTACCCAATTGATAATCCTTCTATCTGACAACCAGTTCGAATAAGTTATGGATTATATTGTGTTGTACGATGATAATTAATAGTGTTATTGTAACCAGCTAACGCGATTATTTTCATTAATAAGAATATCCCTGGAATACTTATAAAATAAAAATTACAATAAAATAAACAATTTTACTTAGCTCTACTATATTTTTCTTAAAATTTTACTTATTTTTATCGTGGGGGAATTAGGAAAGTTGCGTAGAAATCATTTTCAAAGAGACAATTTGGGGTTTTGGACATTGTATAAAATCTAATTCATCAGTTTCGTTTGTAGCTGTTAATCTCTATTACTGTAGTGCCTGATAATAGTATTTATAGTCAAAAAGTTAAATCTTAATTAAAAACTGATATTCAAGTGGGTATTTTCTCTATTTATTTAAATCAAAATTTACCTTAAAAATTACAAAGCCATGCTTCTTTAAAGATAACCTTGATAACCGAGAACAAAAGGAAATATTGGTATCTTTTTAAATTTTAAGTTATAGTGCCTTCGGCAGGTAGAAAAACTATATTTAGATTCTTAAGCTACAGAGAAAACATCCAGCGGATATGAACACAATTAGAAGCCGAAGACTTATTAAATAAATATATTTTAGTTTCCCCAAACGTTGTTGGTCTTTTTTCCCTCTTCGACCGCGTTTATTTTTTCTCTAGGCAAACGGTGCTTCTCGTTTCTAATAACGAATAGAGTTATTTCATCCTTTATAAAAAGGGAAAAGAACCAAAAGTGTTCCCCCTTTTAATGCTTGTATAGGTTTTTGTTTTATATTGAATAAAGGTGTTGTCAGCGATTACAGACAAAGGGTTTCCATTCTGAATTAGAATCTCTCCTTTTCCTTTCCTCTCTCCTAGATTTGATTCACCTCACGAAAGCCCACGACTTGCATTTTATCGCCCTCTTCCCACGCTTCGGTGAATTAAAATCTTTAAGTATGGGTTAAGGATTTAATCCCGTAAAAGGTTGCATTCGTTTCAACCTTTTAATGAAATGGTTTATATCCCTTAAGAAAACAGATTTAATTACTTTTACATTCATAAATTACGATTTTATCGAATGAATATAATTTCGGACTAGTTGTGAAGCCAATTTTACGAAACAATGTAAAAGGAGTTCTAAAATAAACAAAACAAATGTATATAACTTGTTTTCATTGTGCATTTCAAGATAGCGATTTGGGGATAATTCGGGTGATTTGCGGAATCCAACTCATTTTCGGGTGTACTCATTTAAGCACACTCAGTACCCCGTTTCTGAACAAATAACGTTAATTTGTACAAGACTACCCTATTGTGGACCAAAGTACCCGAATCCAGGTACCAACGAGCTTCCTGGTAATGTTAAATCAATATCGAATTTCCCTTAAAGACTTGTTGTGCTCAAATGCGGTACATGAATAATAATAATCCCAAAGCACCACCTTAGGCCTCAGTCATCAAGCAACTTTTGAGGCCATTAAATCAAGTGGCTGAGTGACAATGCGTAGTAGGGTGGCAGCAATCCCTGCATGCCACGCGAGCCAATAGCTACCTACACTAACTATTAACGTGGAGTAGAGAATTACGAAGTTGAAAAACCAATTCTGGCGATTGGGGAGCAGTGAAGGGGAAAACCCATTTCGGGAGAGTGGAGTACAATGGGGAAAACAGTCTTTCGAATGAATTCTGGCGATAGCAAGGAAAACGAATTATGGAAATTCAGGGAATTGTAAAATCTGGTGAATGCGAATAATGGGGTTTGGAAATTATGGTGATTCGGGGGAAAATGAAGGGGGTGGGAAAGCAGCGAGGAGAAAGGATTAAGGTGATCGAGAAAAACGGGAAGGCTAATCTGGCGATTACGGTATAATAATAATAATAATAATCAGCTAGGCTAATACCCAAGGCACCACATTAGGCCTAAGTCATCATGCCGGGTTACAATGCGTAGGAGGGTGGTGGCAAGCCCTGCATGCCATGCGTTCGAGCCAACAGCTCCCTACAGATTGAGATTTCAGACTTATTATCTCAATCATAATTATTTGACTACGTGGTTTGACAAGGAATCGTATGTAGATACCACAACGCCAAATGACCTTTTTAACAAGTTGTCGTTCTTGAAAAATCCCAAAATTCTTTAGCACGCCATACATCATTTTACAGTGGCAGTCGGTGACCAAGAGTTTGGAAAGTCGGTGTTTGTCAGGCAGCACATATGAATGTTTGCTCTTGAATTCCAATTTAGCCAACTGTAGCAGACCTAATATTCGGATAACTCCTACGGCGAGGAATGGGTTCAAGTGTGCCAGCATCAAACTCTTAAGAGTTTCCGTTCGTTCGGAAAGGTTTCTTTTTGCGAGCGCTTTAGCCAGAACAGCTTTGTTTGATGAATTTTAACCTCGGCTTCTATTCATCTTCGGTCTCTTAACGTTGTAGGCGAAATGCTGAATCCACGCAGCGATACGAAATACTTTGCCGGAAAATTGGTACTTCGCTAGCTTCAGTAATGGTGCATTGACCTTGACGACGCAATTTAGTTGAATAGTTCTGCGTTTTTTCCTAAGATCACAATGGGAAGGTCATATGCTTGAAACTGGTTTTATTTAACGATTCTTTGCTCAGGGACACCCAATTAGGAACTCGCCATCGTAAATCTTTTGGATTATCCTGAGTGGGACCGTTTGACCATCGTAGCCGTTCAGTAAGACTTTGATTTCCTGATATGAGGATTTGATGCTCCTTGAATCCAGAGTGGTACTATTTCGAAGTCAGACCAGCTTCGATAGCTCGTGATTTATCCCTCAAACGCACTTGAGTGTACGTCAACAACCTTGCTCCACATGTGCGAACATTTATTCGAGTCTTGGCATCGTTAACGTTTTTAAAAGAGCAACACTGGTTTAAGCCAAAATCAGTGATACTCCGAACCTTCGGATGGTGTCTCGTAGAGTTAGTAAACTCCGGCTCCGTAGTCCTTTGTATTGGCATCAAAGAACTGTAACGTGTTTATTCTTTAAGAGTTATTGGGGTCATATTTTTTGGCCTACATGATGGTTTTTGTAGGGAATGGAAATTGATGTCAATCAATAGGCAATGGCTGGTTTACCCTACAAGGCTGGTTTCCAAAAACGTGGTTTTTAATATGTGGACACCTGCGGTGTGCGTTAAAAACGAGAACCGCGTTAGTGGGTTTGTCCATCGACATTCCTGAAGGGATTATGGGCCGAGTTCAGCGATGTAACTAGTTCAATCTAGCTGGCATCACAAAACTATTTTGGCGGGAAAACTTTGAGGAGCAAGGATTGCGCGCCAAAAAGGGCAGAAGAATTTGGGAGTAGAAAAGGAGGCAGATCTTGGAAAAGCTAGACAATAGTCGCGAAGATACATTTCACGAGGGAAGCGAAATACGCGACGCCATGATAACTTTATGATCCTCTCGCCGGACTCGTAACGCCGCGGCCGTGTTGCCAAGAACAAAGTGTAGTATCTTCATAAACATTCACGCGGTATAAATCAATTTAATTTAATTGGGGAACCAGTCAGTTCGAACGTAAAACAATGTGTTTAGAATAATTAACTAAGTTAGCTTTTTAAAGTCTTGGTTAAGTTTTAGTGTGTAAGTTAGTAAATGTAGAATGTTGCTTAACTTTATTTTTTGGTGTGTATAATTATTTTTATTAGTGTATAAAAGTATGACGAAACTAATTCCTGAAGTCTGTGCCCATTAATTTTATCTGTTGAATGAGTACGTCGTCTAAGTTTAATCCTATTTTGGAAACGTCTCAGAACATATGTACGTCCTGTCTGACTGGTTTTCTTTTCCCGTGGGGGCTCTGGGGCTCCTGCCCCCACAGGGAAAAACTAACGAGGGCTGAGCCCCCACAGAAATAAAATTGATGAAAAAAGCAACCAGGAAAATATTTATTATCTCACTGCCTTTATTTGGGTCCGAATTCAGTCTTTTTACAGAAGTTATTTTGAGATTGCAGATGTGAGTAGCGTTAAGATGATATAAGTTATAATCGTGAAATTAATTACGATATTATCAATATATTCATTGACGGATGAGATATTAAAAAAACGCTTTAAAAAATATGTATAGTAATAAAAATTTAGAGCTGTACATTTTCGTGCTTAAGTTTTATGTATATGAATTTTTGGATGAAAAAATATGGCCTGTGCCCCCCCATACATATTTTCCGATCGCCGCCGCTGATCTCGGGACTGATATATTCTGGACCATGGTTAAGTCGTTACACCAAAGGTCCCTTTCTTATTGAAGCTCCGGTGGCAATTTCTCGTCCCAATCTACGCCAAGGTGTCACAACTTCTGGAAAAGACACTTGCCATTGTACAGAAATGGAGATAGTAGAGCTACTGTGGTCAAAGATTCCAACTGCAGCTTTAAGAACTCCTCCCTTGGCTGAGTGCCTGAAAGTCATTCCCAGGACCTTCCTCCAATCACTATTTTTACGTTCGCTCCTCCGAGTTGGTTTAATTGTTACTAGAAATATTCAAATATTAAATGAGAATCGCTGCCCTAGAAGAAGTGCATTCGGAAAAATTTTATATATTGTAAATTTGTACAGAAATTATCTACAATTGGCTATAGACAGAATATTTCACCCGGCGAGGAATTGTACACTAACTCATATACAAACTAAGACGTTAAACAAAATTATATTTTAAGTCAATAAAGAAATTAAGAAATGTTTTAAATGAGATCTCTTTTTTCTACAATAGTCACCTTTTATTTCTATAAATATTTCAATATTGATATATTATTATTATTATGTTAATATTAAATCGCACTATTTTCACAGGAGTTAAGTCAGTCAATGGTACACAACATTACAAAAAGTTCTAATGGTACTGATTCACGATGTCAATTATTCTCGATTTCGTTTCGAACTCAGAGACTGTTTAAACTAGTTCACGTGTTTCACTTTTTCATTCTAGTTTTCTGCTCTCTTCCAACTATCTTGCAATATTTTCAATCCAATTATATCTGTTTTTATATCTTCAACTTTATTTCTCAGTACCATTTATCTTTGACTAGCTTCATCTAGCTTAAATTTAAACTCTTCAATATGCTTTTTCATTTCTTCCAAATGCTTTCTTATTACATCTCGCCACGTCAAATTATACTCTTCCACTATTTTACTCGCTTCTTCAAATGTATTGAAATCCATATG
Source organism: Leiobunum rupestre (assembly GCF_980474605.1). NCBI lineage: Eukaryota > Metazoa > Arthropoda > Arachnida > Opiliones > Sclerosomatidae > Leiobunum > Leiobunum rupestre. The sequence continues at coordinate 2,551,766 of NC_143386.1, forward strand.
GTTATAATTAACAAAACATAATTAATATAAAAAGTTCAGAAATGCTAAAATTTAGGTCGTCTGAAATAGCTATGATTAAGTTAAGGGAATTTGAAATCTTAATTACTGAGTTAATGGCAAAATTAGCAGAGAAGGAAAACCTTATTTCAAATTATACGAATGACATGCAACAGAAAATTACGGAGCTGAACAACATTGGAGATGCAAAGTTTATCTGAGAATTCTGTCGATGGAAATGATGAGAAAGTTAAATTCTTTACAGGCCTTGAAAACTTACAAGTTTAATGGAGATTGTTGAAGAAGTAAAACCTTTTCTATTTAAAAATCAACCCTGTCGTGTTTTCAACAATGCATTCTTACTCTATTGAAGTTAAGGCTTGGTCTCACGAGTAGATATTTAGCGTATCGTTTCAACATATCCGAAAGAACGGTGGGAAGGGTATTTAACAACAACTTGGATGCTATGGCCACAAGTCTTGCTAGGTATATTTACTGGTCTGAAAGACATTTTTTTACAAGCAACAATGCTTCAGAGAACATTATTGATACAAAAGTAGCAGTGATCATCGATTGTTTTTAAATTTTTACGGATCCAATTATAAGCATAAGAACACAGTAAAATACATCATTGGCATCACACCGCAAGGAACGGTCAGTTTTTTATCGAAAGGGTGGGGTGGCCGAGTTAGTGACAAGTATCTTACCGAAAATTGTGATTTTCTTAACAAATTAATACCAGGAGATGTAGTGTTAGCCGATAGAGGATTTAACATTCAAGACTCTGTTGGGTTATATTATGCTACAGTTAAACTTCCGGCCTTCACTAAAAATAAGAAACAACGGGAACCACAAGCCATTGAAGAGACAAGGAAAATTGCTAACGTACGAATACACGTTGAAAGGGTCATTGGTCACATACGTCAAAAAAATAATATTTTGCATAATAAAATACCAGTTGAGCTGTTACATGGTGCTCCGGAAGATGATCAAGCTAGCATTGATAAAATAGCTTTAGTTGCGTGCGCCCTAATAAATCTTTGTCCGTCAGTTGTGCAAATGTATTTTAATTTTTACAACCTTTGGAATAATTAAACGATTAAAAATGGAAAATATCTTATTTGGTCATATCTACCATTGTTTTACAGTAAAATATGACAAAAAAATTAAGTTTAATTAAAATCAGGTACTTGTTATCCAAGCTTATGCTTTTAAAATGATTTCCGTGCTTTAATGCAATCTGGGCAGTACCACTTCTTCTTCTTTGGGGGTACAGCAATTTGCAAGCACTTAGTATGGAATCACTGGACTTTACAATTTTCATTATCGCAGGCAATCATTACAGATCCATCATCTTCTCCCTTACAGTAGCACCATTTTACAACTTTATCACTACCTTGTTTTTGATTGGAAAACATTTTTTGTGGACTGAGTATGTCTGGCTTGTTTTTAGGATTTGATTTATCACAAGTTTGGTTTTTATAATTTTTTTGTACTTCGGAATTTCTTACTTATATTTTCACTTCTTGCAGGTTTACGAACATATCTTGACTGATCAGAGATGCTTAATTGAATAATATCACAGCTTGTTTGGTTAAAGTTTGGGGACGTTATGCATAATTTAGATGCATACTTGGGTTAAGTAGACTACTACTAGTGCTGGGGTGAGACTAAGCTGGGGTTGGTACGTGACCTTGACTAATTATTGACATGATGAAGTTGGGCTTGGGAGGTAGCCTTGACTAGTTATTTGTCGTCTATTTGGCGAGGTTAAACACTTCCCGGGGCTAGTTATTTGGTATAAAACATGCATTTTGGACGGACCTAGAGCTCTACTTGGCATGTTGTAGGTTTTTTCTGTTGTATGGTGGTCGATATTACTTGAGGTTGGATTTCGTTAATGGTGGCCGAGTTCATTTGAGGTAGTTTGTTGTTCCTGGCAGTTAAGTTCATATGAGGTAAGTTTTTGTTTGCGATAGTCGTATTTACTTGTACTAGGTTTCCATTTGTGATAGTTGAGTTCATTTGAGGTAGGTTTTCGTTTGTGATAGTTGGGTTCATTTGATGTTGGTTTTTATCAGTACATGCTGTACCAATCTCTCGATAAATACTTTCCTACGAGCTCTAATAGTATGGCTCTCTTAAAGAACAAAGAGGCCTTTTCTATGTTAACTTGCCAAAATTCCTTATCTGGATTAATCTTTTCTATGTGGAAATCTACTGTAGTCCAAACGCAAAAATTAGCAGAAAGAGCTGCAGTTACAAATATTTGTGTTTGCACCTGGTAATAATATGGGTGATTTATTTTACTTATAGGCTCTGTCTGTTATTTGTAGACATGAATTAGGGTTTTTGGTTTTGAAAGAGTCATTTCTCGTACTGAAGGGTGCTTTAATTTCAAGGACTCCAACACCACAACAATCACAAGAAATGATCGCATCATGAGAAGCACATAAAAAGGGATACTCTTTTGATAAAACAAGCCCCGAAAGTTTCACAACTAAATTGACATGGGAATCTTTCATTAGCTGTGAATATTCTTTTTTGGCTACTTCTTCGTGATTCAATCCCCACCTGGTGGCTTCAGTGGAAAAACTGTAACTGCCAGGATAACATATCTTTTTAAATAATAATACGGAAGGCTTGGAAGGGTCAGAATGACAGACTCTCTTGAAATTTGAGGCAGTTATTCTTCCTGCACGTATTCTTTGCCAAAGACTGGTCTTGGACTGCAACTTAGTTTCTTTCTTAGTTCTATAAATCTGGTAAATACGCTGGATATTTCTCAGTGATGAATTTTGGCTTAAATTGTTCGTAAAATTTCGGGAAAATTCGAAAAATTGCGGCTTGAGGAACTTTATCAAATAATCTTTTATTTCTTACGTTGAACTCTTCTAAACTCATTTTTGGAATGGGCTTTTGTTTTTTAATATTGGTTTTTGGGACTATTTTTTCATCATTTTCATTTGAATCATTTTGGGCAGAATTGAGAGTTTGATTAAGAAGCTTTAGCTTTGCTTTAGCTGAAATCAATTTTAAATTAACAACTGGGCCTTATGTTACTTCTTTCATTGCAGGAACCTTCCAATACGCTTTTTTCCCCAGTGATTGTAACCACTTCTCTATAACGCACAGCATACTCTATGTAAAACAATAACGCTGCGACTTGAGATCAACATTCTTCAAGCCCCGCCATGCACGTGCAATGTCCTGATTGAATGACCCCATGTTTGTTTGAAATTACCCATGTTTTCATACCACTCATACTAAAAATCTAAAATTTTCAGGATATGTTCTCTAGTAATGGACCTCTTCAATCTGTAAATTTCAGAAGAATCTGAAAATATTTCTTGGATTTGGAAAAAGTATTTTTTCACCGGCAGGTGGTAGACAAAAATGTTCAATAACAAAGTTGAAGAGAATACTCTGAAACCTAAGAATACATTTTGTTCTGTGAATTTAGGGCTGGTTGGACCTAGATAATCGGCCCCGAAAAATAACAAGTTGGTACTACCGAAATTATGCTTTTTGATTAAAAGTACTTAGTTTTTAACATATGAAAAATAATTCGAAAGGTTATCAAAATTGAAAGTTTATTAATTTACAAAAATGGTTCGATGATTCCCCCTTCTGCTGCTATTCAAGTCTCGCAACGATAAACGAGGTTTTGGAAGGCTCTTCTGACCATTGAATGGTCCGGTTCAATGGCCACCCGACCTGAACCCGCTTGACTTTTTCCTCTAAGGTTTCGTCTCGGAGTACGTTTATCAGACGCCTGTCAACAACTAAGATGTCTTACGCCAAAGGATAATTGAAGCCTTCCGTTTGGTCACACCTGATATGGTCAGAAAAACCTTCCAATATCTGGTTTATCGTTGCGAGACTTGAATAACAGCAGAAGGGGGAATCATCGAACCATTTTTGTAAATTAAAGGGAATATAACCTGCAAAGCAATCTTTACGGAAGACCCCTTCAATTTTAAAAATTTTCCTGTACAGTGGCGCCAAACTTTTTAAAGCGAAAGGCAAGAGTGGCAGAGCTGCAAGCGTTGGTGTTCCACACCAAATATCTGAGGTTATATTCCCTTTAATAAACTATCAATTTTGATAACCTTTCAAATTATTTTTCATATGTTAAAAACTAAGTACTTTTAATCAAAAAGCATAATTTATGAAGTACCAACTTGTTATTTTTCGGGACCCATTATCTAGGTCCCAACCAGCCCTAAATTCACAGAACAAAATGTATTCTTAGGTTTCAGAGAATTCTCTTCTACTTTGTCATTGAACATTTTTGTCTACCTCCTGCCGGTGAAAAAATACTTTTTCCAAATCCGAGAAATATTTTCAGATTCTTCTGAAAGTTACAGATTATAGAGGTCCATTACTAGAGAACATATCCTGAAAATTTCAGATTTTTAGTATGAGTGGTCTTCGAGAAATATGTCCATGCCGAATATTTTCAGACACCCTGTATATCAGGATATAAAAATGGTGGCAAGAGTTCAAAGATAGTGTTAGGGCCTTGGTCTACATTTGCAACCACACTTATACATTCATTTTTTTAATTGATAGAGGTCCAGGCCATCTATACATGAAATATTCACAAGATAACGTTTAGTATATCTGGGGTTAAATTATTAAAATAGTGTTTACTAGACACTTCCCCTGCTTGCTTTGTTTTGTCCTTTTCCATGTTAAAGCTATAACGAAAACGCGAAAAAGGTATACCATAATGGCCGACGTGTTAGTTCAAAAAAAATCCCCTAGTTGGAGGTTTGAAATTCGATACGTAACTTCAACGCGACCCCCCCCCCCCCCTGTTTTCCCCAACTGCCAAGTCCCTATTATTTTTACGCCATCACGAAGTGCGTGAAAAGGGGTATATTTCGTGGAAGTTTCGTTAATTTCCACGCCACCGTTTTAAAAATATAGCTAATTTATTATATTTATTCTAAATCCTTTTGGGTAGGAAATATGGCGCCTCTGCTTTTTCCGCGCTTGAAACTTACTTCCGTTTCGAATACCGGAATTGTTTTGAAGCCATCACGAGGGGTATATTTCGTTGTCGCTTCATTCGAAACAGCATATACTTAAAATTCACTTATAGGTTTTCAAATATTACTTCGAATATTTTTCCGAATCGAAGTATCATAGCTCTTGATATTTATATTGAATTTAATTTGCTTGCTTACCTTTTTTAAGAAATTCTGACCAAATTTAAAACCACTAGATTTCATTGATTTCTACGATTTGGGTCCGTATCCACAGTTCCCATTTGTGAAATTCCCATTTGGTTGGTTGCCGTTTACTCACTTCCTCATTGGCGCAGTGGCCATTTGCGTAAGATTTCCCCTTTCGACATTTCCCTCATTTGCGCAGTTTTAAGTTTCCGCAGTTTGCTCAATTGCTCAATACACCGTTGGAGCAGATTAACTTTAAAGCAGTTTTTCCCCATTAGCGCGGGTTTCCGTTAGCGAAATTTTTCTGTAAATGTAAAGAAATAAAGTTTCAGCTGTTATAGATCTTTCTTACCCAGTTGTTCAATGTGCAGTAATGGCGCTATAAAGGGGCAGTTTTGATTCATTCCCTCTAATGTGTGATATGGTTATTAAACACGTTAACGTAAAAAAGGCAAAATCACTCTGTTTCGAAAATAGTGGCCCTAAATGGGTCGGAGTGTGCAATAACTGGTGGCTTTACCGGGGAGTCGGGGTCCGGCTCTTGTAAATCATAAGGGCGGTGGCGCACTGGGAGATGTTAGCTTCGATCAAATGGTCCTATCTCCACCTCCGACTTCGGTCAGGTTTGGGCTGGATACTGAGCTTCGGCTCAGGCTAACGGAGAGGGTCCATGCAAACTGGTCGCTTCGGCGGATTGGGTAGCCTGCTGTGGGCTGGCGGGCCTCTGTATGAGGGTACGGCGGTCCTGTTTCCCGGCCTTTTGGAGCCCCACCGGGATCTCCGATGCCAGCTGTGCCGGGTTACTTGCGCTGCTGTTTGCCCGTCGTTTCCCTTTAGGAGCTCTCTCCAAAGGGTTTGACTCCTTACCTCCGTAGGTAGCCTGGTAGGGTGTCGGCTGGAGTTGCTATAGCATCCACTCTTAATCCCACTGCTGTGTGCGAAGTGGGGATTGGTCCACCCATTGCTGCACCTTCTGCTGGGATGAGTGGCTTGCGTCAAAGGTGCGACCATCAGTAGTAGGGTTCTGCTACCCATGCTGGATTTGTCACCTGTCCGGGCTAGGGGGACGATGGCGTAGGGCACTATGATGATAGGCCTCCGGTGGTATGGTTTTTGTTACTAGGTACACCGGGCTATAAATTCTGACACACTGTTTCGAAAATAGTAACTCCATATCATTTTGAAGAGTAAGGTTAGTTGTACTACACTTAGAAATTTCAAGTTAGTTCTATACGCGTACTATCATAGCGGAAATCGATATGCTTGGAGTAAAAAATTATTAATATATTAAAAATTAAAAAAATAATTATAATATAAAAAATGTTATAAGTAAAAACGCTTGGTTTTGGTCGTATTTTAAAATATATAAGGTTTAGTTTCGTTTTTCGGTTTGAATATTTTATATTTAATGTATAAACATAATTATTGATATTTAAATTTAAAAGTAAAAACGTTGATAGGTCGTTTTTTTCAATTATTTGTTTAGTTTTGCGTTTCGGTTTGAATATTTTATATTTCGTTCTGTGGGAGTCCAGCGATATCGAGAGAATTAGCAAAAAACGTCTTTTAAAGTTTCCCCCTCCTTTCTCCGTCAGATCGTCGCTGGTCCTTTTTAACCAGCGTCAATTTGCCAGAATGAATCTTTCGAAAAAATATATGTTGGGGTGAGGAAGGGAACGCGAAGACAGGCAATATTTTAGACGAGACTAATTTAAAACGAACTGAACATTTAAAACCAATTTCTACAAAATAAAACGACACAATTAAACAAAAACTCGATAAAACACATAATTTAAATCAAAATAACCAATAAAAGCTCGATCTTAAAAATAAAATTAAAAATTACACTGACAAGTTCCGTGCTCGAGTTTGACCACCTCAGTGCTCAGGCTCATGTTTTTCGAAATTAAAGCGGTACAGGTTAGTCAAAATAACGTTGATTATACATACTTAAGTGCTTTATCGATCAAAATTAAAATTATTCTGGGAGCGACATTATTAGTCGAAATATCAAAGGCGTAACTCACTAAAAAACGTGTCAAATCTTAAATTCCGAAAACATGCCCGCCATGTTCTATTTGAATTTCCCAACAAATGACGCGGGACAGGTCAATCAAACTAACGTTAATTTTACACCCTTAAATGCTTTATCGATCAAAATTAAAATTATTCTGGGAGCGACATTAATAGTCGAAATATCAAGGGCGTAAACGCACTAAAAAAGCGCGCCAAATCCTAAATTCCGAAAACATACCCGCCATGTTCTATTTGAATTTGCCAAAAAATTACGCGGGACAGGTCAGTCAAACTGACGTTAATTATACATCATTTTTTTGTTAAACAGCAACTTTTAAAATTTCTTTATAACAGAGAAGACCTTAGTGAGTATTTGCTTAGGGCTAATAGGATATTAACTGGGGTGGCCACGGGGGAGGATTTAAACAAAACACTAATTCATTGCGGTACCTGTCACATGATGAAGGACGTCAGCGTGAAGGCGACAAAATTTTACAAGGACAAACGTTCCTTCGGACTATTCGTATTTAGTGTACTTCTTAATAGCGCAACTTTGGCTGAATTTAAAGATAGATTGTATAGTTTAGCTGTTTTATTTCTTTCGCAAAAACGAAACGCGTTTTACGAAAAGCATCTTGATAAAATGTCGATTTTAGTTAACATATTAGGTGACGAAATTGGATCCCAAGTTCCGCAAAATGATCTTTTAATAGCCGATTACGTAAGCAGCGTTTTAATTGTTGAATCTGAAGAGATAGTAGCTGAAGCCGGTGACACCGCTAAACCACGTTATTCGAAAAATGAAGAGGAATTTTGGTTGGGGGGAGGAAGCACTAATATTTTTAAAGTTATGTGCGACCAAATTGTAGAAAGAGTATTCGCTGACGTCCAGAAGCACGTGACAGCTAATGATACTGTCCATAACCCTAGCTACGGTATTAGATTTTTCGAATATATGCAAAAAAATTATTTTCCTACTTTTGTTTTATGGACCAGGGTTTTAACGGGGGATTTAAGTAGACACTTTCAGGGAGAGGTTCCGTCGTTATACAATCCTCGAAGTCATTTCCAAAATGGGTTAGTTAATTACATAGACCAGGAAGCCACCACCCAGGGGCACATTGAGGGCTACAACAAAGTTTTAAAAAGTCAGGCACTGTGTTACAATCGGTTACGCGTAGACGCGCTTGTTTCAAAATTAAACGAATATAACGATAATTTATATTTAGAATATGTTAAAATCTCTAGGAAAATAATTCCAAATCAAAACAGAAAGAAATCGTACGAACAATTAGAAGAGACATTTAAGCATACGCCGCAACACGAAAGGGGGGAATCGGACATCAGCGGGAAGAAATTAAGGGGATATCAAAGTAAGCCGCGAAAACCATTGGGCGAAATTTTAGAATCTACCTCTAAATCGGGTACGAGAAAAGCTTCTAAAAGGATAAGTGATACTAGTTTAACAACTCCTTCAAAAAAATTGGCTAAAACAGTTATAAAGACCACTTTATTTACAGAGCAGGAAATTTCCGAATCCGAAATGGGAATTTTCACAGATAAAATTTTGAATCTGGAAACGAATTACCCGAAAGGGTAAATTTCTTTTCTGATTCCGAAATAACTGAAAAGAAAATTTGCGAATCGGTAGAGGAGATTTGCAACTCCAGAAATCCTTCGTCTTCGATAGTGGTGCGTAAAAATACGGTACATTGGGATATAGATCTGGACCCTGACGAAATAGAAATTGAATCTAGTGCGAAAAAACAATTCCGTTTAGGCAAAAAACAATTAGAAAAAATCGCGTCTAAGAAGTGTTTTACCGGATTTATGGTAGACGGTTATTTTAAATCTCTGCAGGCGCGCTTTTTGAAAAATCAATATTTAGACACTTCTTTTTACACTTCCATTGCGAAATTTATAAATAATTTAAATAAACTTACAGAATACCAATTAAACTTTTATTTCTAGTATTTTTTGAATGAATTTAACAGATTTAAGACTAAAGAACTAACGCTTATTCCAGTTATGGTAAAAAAAAATTATTTCTTTCTGGTAACCGTGAAATTGATCAAAAAAGACGTATTTAAAATTACAGTTTACGACTCTAATTGCCAAGTCACCGATTTCATCGACGACGAAATAACTCCTTATAAAGGAAAACATCAAAATGAGGTAGATCATTTGGTTAAATATTTAACTTCCCTTCAAAACCATTTCAAGCTCACGCCAACCACGTGGATAACGTCGGCAAAATCTAACTTGTACTTTCAACCATATTATTACAACTGCGGACCAGCTATTTGTCTATACGCTAAATGTTTATCAGAAAAATTATCAGATGAAATTAATAAAAATAGTAATGATATTAACGAATTCCGTGATAATTTTCAATCAGAAATAGAACATATACAAACTAAATAATTTTGATCAATTTCACAGGTTTGCAATGCTTTTGCGTGGAGACCTTTATCTTCTAGAGAAAGTTCTATTTCTTGAAAATTACCTTCATCTAGGCTGTCCGCGATGAAAGTCGTTTTCGAGTGGTCCAAAAATGGAAAGGAAAGTTCGTTGTCGAACTTTATATGACGGTTTCTACGCGAAAGCAGAGCTTCAAAACGTGATATAAAGTATGACGGCGGAATCTCTGTAATAGATAGTACTTAAAATTCCGAATTGTATTATAGCGGGGAATAACGTTCTTGGCTAAACGATCAACTTATAATTCTTCACGATCTATAGAGGCGACATGCTTCTCGTACACCATTATCTGAAACGACTTGCTTATCAGAACCTATTTCCACATTCCCAGAGGCGACATGCTTCTCCTACACCATTCTCAGAGGCGACATGCTTCTCCTACACCATTCTCAGAGGCGACATGCTTCTCCTACACCATTCTCAGAGGCGACATGCTTCTCGTTCACCATTCCCAGAGGCGACATGCTTCTCCTACACCATTCTCAGAGGCGACATGCTTCTCCTACACCATTCCCAGAGGCTACATGCTTCTAATACACCATTCTCAGAGGCGACATGCTTCTTTGGAAACATCTTAAAACATAATGGGTTGGGAGGGGATATGTTATATTTTGTTGGAAAAAGCGAAATATAATATATCTGTAGAAATATTGAGAAAAAATTAAATAGCAATTAAGTTCGCCATTTTATTTTAATCAGCATTTCTACAGGCCACAATAAACCAAGCCTTTACGCGGCGTGTGCCATAAGTAACTTTTATGATCAAAGAAAATTATAATATTACTAAAACTATATTTATAATTTAAACTGATATAACAGCGAAACTAATTGGTTTAAAGTACGAAAAAAAATCACGTTAACCGCTTTCCGAGCGCCCATTTCAAAATAGATTTTTTCATATATTAATAGTATTCATTAACAGAAATCAGAGATAGAGACTACATTCCAGTGTAATTCTAAAACTACACATGCAGCAAATTAAAGACACGTCAAGGAAATTTAAGGTAAAGAAATCTAAGACGTTCAAAACAAAAAAGAACATATAAAATAAAATGTACAAAATTTAAAATAAAAACTAGTACAAAGCTATCTATTTAATGAATAGAGGCGCTTTTTTAGTGAGTTTCTCCATTGATATTTCGACTAATAATGTCGCTCCCAGAATAATTTTAATTTTGATCGATAAAGCATTTAAGAGTGTAAAATTAACGTTAGTTTGATTGACCTGTCCCGCGTCATTTGTTGGGAAATTCAAATAGAACATGGCGGGCATGTTTTCGGAATTAAAGATTTGACACGTTTTTTAGTGAGTTGACGCCCTTGATATTTCGACTAATAATGTCGCTTCCAGAATAATTTTAATTAAGATCGATAAAGCATTTAAAGGTGTACTAATAACGTTAATTTCATTAACCTCTCCGGCGTCAATTTTTATAAAATTCAAATAGAATACAACCCTATGCCAGTTTTTGGGTAAGCTTACGTCATTGATATTTCGCTCAATTATGGCGCTCCCAGAATAAAATTAATTTCAAACGATAGAGCATTTAAAGGTGTACTAATAACGTTAATTTCATTAACCTCTCCCGCGTCAATTTTTATAAAATTTAAATACAATACTACCCTATGCCGGGCATGTTCCCGAAAACGGCGCGTTTTTGGGTAAGTTTACGTCATTGATATTTCGCTCAATTATGACGATCCCAGAATAAAATTTATTTTAAACGATAGAACATTTAAAGGTGTACCAATAACGTTAATTTCATTAACCTCTCCCTCGTCAAGTTTTATAAAATTCAAATAGAATACTACCCTATGCCGGTTTTTGGGTAAGCTTACGTCATTGATATTTCGCTCAATTATGGCGCTCCCAGAATAACATTAATTTTAAACGAAAGAGCATATAAAGGCGTATAAATACCGTTAATTTCATTATTCTCTCTCGCGTCATTTTTAAGAAATATGAACCCTAGCACTTACTCCCCAGTTCGTTTTTCTGTAGTTCAGACCAAACTTCCTTTCCCGCGTCGCGTTCCCACGTTATCCAAAAATGTACTTTTTAAAAATTTTCGTTCTGGCAAATTGACGTTGGTTCCTTTTTATTCATTTCCGAATTCCGAGCCGGCAGCTTTTCGACAGACTGCTCATCGCTATGCTGTAATTTAATTTAACTGTTTTAAAAATTTTCTGTGAGAAGAGCGGATTTCTACCTCCTAGAGGTTTAAAGGAACCTTAATGCGCTCACAGAATGTCGGAATTAGTTTCATTTTATATTATTTCAAGAATTTCAACCATTCAAAACGACGCCTGCCTAGCTTCAGTACTAAAGAACAGGGAAATTTACTAAGCCTAACCAATGCCGTGCCACGCCCGACAAGTTTGTCAATAGTACTCGCAGTCTCTTACTCTCCCAAAAGAATTTCAATTAAGTTATTGAATTTAAAGAATTTAAGATAACATTCTATTATCATCAATAACTTAAGGGTTTTTGCATTCGAAGTATGAAATTTTTTGGAAATGAACTTCAGTTAACAGGCTACGTGGCTACGAATACATTTTTGTTATGAAACTGGACTAGTGACGATGGAATTATTTTAACCTAAACTATTTATCTTTCAATATTATACCAAGCGACGTAGCGAGCGCGTAGTCGCTTGGTATATATAGCTAACGAAGTTTTTAACATAGGAATCGAAAAATTAAAATTGATGAGCTTAACGCTATGGGGAATTTTCATGGGCTTAACGCTATGGGGAATTCTCTAGTCAACTGTAGCGGAAAAACGGCGGGATTGTAACGTTTGAAATTTTAAACCAAGGTTCATTATTGAATTATCTAAGGACATTTTAATCTTATTAATTTTAAATAATTTTAAGATATAGAAAATAATTTTTAAATAAAATTATTGTGTATAATTATAACCAGATGGCGATTGCGCGACGACATCCAAAGAAATTTTTGTTACTGAACAGGCCTCTTATTAATTTATAAGATAGCCTCACTTATTGTGAAAAATAAAATGGCTGTCTTCGATGCACAAGGTCGATTTTTAACTAAGCCTTGGATACCATATTGATTACTAGAAAAAAATTAAGCCACTTCTCCAGATAAGCGCGGCCGAGAGGATAAGGACGTTGTTTTATGATCTTACACCACGGTTGTGGGATCGAATCCTGTCTCGTGGAAAAATATTATATTGAAATTTAATTTAATTATTAATTAAATCAACAAGTGCCTAGTCGCTTTTCCCTTAAAAATATGGCTTTTTGTATTATATAGGGTGTCCCAAATTGCTGGAACAGTGCATTTTTCTCAAAAACTATTTCACTTAGAATTTTGCAATTTTCAGGGTAGGTGTAGTAGACAGTAAAAAATGCTTTAATTAGGGATATTCCAGAAAAAACTAATCGTTTTTCACGGGTTTGAAAAAACAATTTACCATTAGGTGGTAGCGGAAAAGTTTTAATGATAAACTTGTAGCGCATACTCTAAAACATAAAATAAAATTTGATCTGTGAAAATAGCCCTAATTTTCACTGAGATACGACGACATCAGTGGCGTAGGAACGGGGGGGGGGGGTACAAGGTACCCCGTCATACGCTTTCAACGTATGACCAGAAGTAAATAATAAGTGTGACACTGGTCGAATGTGGGTTTGTCGCTTTCAACGTGTGATCACAGAAGTAACAAATAAGTGTAAATACAATTAAGTGTGACCGTGGATATATATTGGTTGTGTTACCGGCGTTGCCGGTTGCTGTGAATAGCTCAAACAAACTTAACACATCAGAATGATTGTGTGTATTTTGACCATCGTACGTCTTGTTATTCATTTCCTCGTATCTCAGTGAAAAATAGGACAATTTTCACACATCAATTTTATATTTTAGAGAATGCGCTACAAGTTTATCATTGAAACTTTTCTGATACCACCTACCGGTGAAAATTGTTTTTTTTTTTAAAACCGTGAAAAATTATTCGATTTTTCCGAAATTTCATAATTAAGGCATTTACTGTCTTCTACACCTTCCCTGACAATTTCAAAATTCTAAGTGAAATAGTTTTTTCTATCATTATGTACACTCTGTTTAAAAAGTCTTCGACAGGTGAAATTTTTGCCCTCTTTTTATTTCTGCTAGAAAACTATAATAGATAGATCGATGAAACCAATTGCAACTATTATTTATATTCCAATATCTTTCGTTATTTATCGGTTTCGTCTGCCAAAAATTAATAGTTTAGGCGGAACTTTTTAAATATTGGTTCTACGGCACTGACTCGCACGTTTTTGAACTCGCAATGGTTGATTCATATGTAGAAAGTGGAAAAATTATCCCTCTACAACCAACGGTTGAGAAGTTATCGCGTTTACAAACTTTCGTCGAAACAAGGAAACACCTAAAATGCATCAAGCGATTATTAATAACGCAACTTCGACAGCGAACCGATAAATAACGAAAGATATTGGAAAATAAATAATAGTTGCAATTGGTTTCATCGAATTAAAAAGAGGGCAAAAATTTCACCTGTCGAAGACTTTTTAAACAGAGTGTACAATATATATTTCCTTCACAACAACTGAAGACCACGGAACATACGACTGCTGAAGAGGGACGTAAATAAATACTGTCGTTGAAAAATTTTGCCCGAAAATTGGGTTGCAGGTGACTTTCCCTTTCTAAACTTCGGTAGGGCCTTTTAAATGGCATCTTTGGCGGTATCTCCGTGTTCAATTATTTTTGGCAGTTTTGAACATTTATCATACCATTTCGTAAACGTAAAACTAAGAATCTTGTGAAACTTGCGAATGTGTATTGTACATTTATTTACTTATATTTTATTTTGATACAACGATTGATATCAGTCGTACGCGTGTTCTTGTTTCTATAGCAATGGCGCGCACCCGGGCAAAATTAAAAATGTTCGGAAAAAAAGCGAAATAGTAAATTATTCTACAAGAGGCCCTCCGAAAATTTCAAATGCGCGAGCACGCGCCTTTGCTATGAAAACGAGGGCGGCGCTATAACTAATGCGAGTTATACCAGGCGACAAGCGAACCAATCATAGGGAAAGGAAAAGAAATGTTGTTTCAAAATTTCGCCCTTGGCGTTCTTCTCGTTTGGGCAGCAGAGGTGGGCAAACATTGTGAGCGTTCATTTTTGAAAATCCTCTCGAAACGAGTGAGCACTTCAAATACGAAGGTCGGTTGGTCTTGTTAAGCGAGAAAGAGAAATTGAGCCAGCTCAGAGTGATCGCCGATTAGTTCGCGCAGTCAGTGATTTTTCACGGCGCGTTGAGCGAGATCGGACGATCGATGCGCTAGCCTGCTCATTTTAAGCGCCGCTTCCCCTAGCGGCGGGATAATTCGGTCACTAGAAAGCGCTGACGGCGGGCTGAGTGAGATCGCGCCGAGAGAAGCGGTAGTTTTTCAACATTGGAATTTCTCATCCCACTGAACGACGGGATACTCTTTTTTCCGGAATTCGCTCACAGCGCTGTGAGAAAAAAGTTTCATTTCTTATAAATTATTTCATAAAAAAGTGCATTGAATAAAAAAATCGACAATAAAATATTATTTGTATAATTTTTTCTTATGACTGAGAGAATTTCGCGGCAATCGGCCTGAGCTGGTTCAGTTTAAGAGAGAGAAAATAGCATCGCCAGTATTGAGCAGTAGCTTAATTGATCACTCAAATTAAAAAAGTCTGAGCGTTCATTTCAGAATTCGCTCACAATTTTTGCCCACCTCTGTTGGGTAGGGGAGAAGGACAAACCTGGGTAGGTTTTTGACGGTAATAATACGGGCTTAAAACACATTGCTTAGCGCCATCTCGTTGATTTTTCAAACAAATAATACATCGGAAGGGACTATTAAAAATAGTTTAAAAAGACGAGTCGTCGCCTGAAAAATAATAAAAAAAAATGTAGCGATAAAGACGAAACTAAATAAATAGCGAATTCCATTTCAAGAAAGCGAGATATGGTCGATATTAGATCGAGGGATATGGGCTATATTCAAATAGATATTTCTATAAACAACGTGGCCTTAGTGTTTCGGGAGAAAACTTGGTCTTCTACGTCACCGATCGTAGTACTGCTGAAGCTACGCGCGGTAACGTAGAAGGGAACGGTTTCTTTCGAAAAAAAGCCATGTTGGAGGTACTATTATTTTTATTTAAAAAAAAGCGGCTACTTCATGGCTTTAAGAAAAAAATATGAAGTAGCAGCTATTTAAAAAAAAATCATAATTGAGCGTAGCTCTCACTGTGGAAACTGGCAGAAAAAGTGGCTGTCCGGTCCTAGAGAAGCTATTGGATGAAACGAAAAGGGCCGTTTCGGAAAACGACTCGAGAGGGAAAAACGGATGATTGTTCCGCGCCTTAAAAAAATTGGTATTCTCTCACTGCGATGAATTGGGGGAAAAACAAGTTCGCCAAGAAGGCGATGATATTATTTCATTGCCAGGTGTCACACTTATTTGTTACTTCAGGTCATACGTTGTAAGCATCGCGTATTACTCCGATAAGTGTCACACTTATTTGTTCCTTCAGGTCATATGTTGTAAGCATCACGTATTACTCCGATAAGTGTCACACTTATTTGTTACTGCAGGTCATACGTTGTAAGTATCGCGTATAACTCCGATAAGTATCACACTTATTTGTTACACGAAACGTTTAAATGAATTTTTAAATTTATATTTTTATTGACCGAAAAAAACAAAACGTTTAAATGAGTTTTGAAATTTATAATTTTATTTAAAAAAACAAAAAAAAACACGTTTAAAAATTTATTTTGAAATTTTACGTAAAAGAACAATGGGCCACGTCGACGTTGACCTCAGATTCCAGACCGGCAAGTCGTTCCCCGCATCTTATAACTGTTTCTCCACTCATCAATGCAAACGGAATTGCATTGACGAAATCATCGTCGTCACTATCCAAGAAAAAGTTTGGTTCATCCGCGACATTTCGCGGTTCGAGTGTCCTACTTTAGCAATACAAAAAACACACACACTGATTAACATAATAACGATAAGTAGTTCTATTGCTTTAATGATAATTTTGTAACCGATGTTACTTATAATTATACTAAAATGCCACTTCACTTACCGATGTTACTTATAATTATACTAAAATGCCACTTCAGTTATGACCTGATTGAGTCAATACAAAAATAGCACTGTTTATACTTTAAAATTTTCTTACTGTGTTTGACGTCCATTAATCCTGTTAGGTGTTGACATTGCACCATAGTCAGATGTCGAAGGCTAGCCCTGTTTTGCGTTGATACACATTTGGGGGTTGGTTTGCGCTTAACCAACAGCTCTGACCGTTCATTAGCCCTGCTTGGTACTGACACAAGAGCAGATGTTTTCCTCTTAATTGGCATCGCTAGTCGATTGTTATCCTCAACAGGAGTGTTTAAGTGTGATTGACTGGGTGTCGAGTTCTGGGATAAACTAAAAATATTGAATAAAATTTAAAATTTTTCTCCAGACAATTTAATTAGAACTTCAATTTAATATTCCAACCAGAAATGTAATGTGTAATTACCTTAATTCGCCTTCCAAGTTTTGAAATTGACCGTCTCGCACACAGAAACTAATAATTGTTCTTCGTAAATCTACGCTGGAATCCCAGGTTTCGTAGGCTGCTTTCACAGCTGCGCGACAGTCACCATACGCCTTACTGGCTCCCGTAAATTTTAAAGTTTCATAAACAAGGTCTACCGAAACTTTATTTACGTAGCAAAAAGCTGATATGTCCAAAATTTGGGTTGGTGTTTCATCCGTTCTTTTAAAGAATAAACTCTTTAACCCTTTAGGCCAAGAGTAAAAATTTCCGTTTCCGATAGTGTTTTGTAATTGTGTCTAATTCACTTTTCGTGTCGAGCTTTTTGGGGATGCCATGATTCCTACAGCCGGCTATGTTAGTAAATGAAATCCTTCTGGTCTTCAAAAATGGAGAAAAAATATAAGGGAAAACCCAATAATCCTTTGATTATCGTACTCGAATTCGTGTTTTGACCTTGGCACCACAGCCGCGAGGGAGAACCCCAAATTACTGCCTAACCCCCCGGCCCTAATAGTCTTTAAATAGAAAAGAGGATTTTTTCCTCCCCCGACCCTACGCACTAGATAGGGGATTCACAAAATCTGTCTGGCGCCGATTTAGGCGGGCAATGAGACGGACGAGGGACATATTGCGACACCTTTTGTAACTTATTGGAAATAAACGGGCCCAAGGAAAAGTTTCGTTATTCGAATTTGAAAAGAGAAGCCGAGTTTTTCTTTTAGCCAAACAGTAGTATTTTATAAAAAATAGTCGTTTTTATTATGGCTTTTAGCCTAGCCAAAGAAAAGTAACTTAGAAAAAATCGTTCGATTGTATACATGGCTGATGACCAAAGAGGTCTTGCTCGGAGGAATGGCTCTGAGGAAGTCCATCAACGTCCAAAAGCGCAAAGGCGACGAGAGAGGGCTGTTATAACTGACGAGCAAAGGGAAATCACCAGACAAAATAAAGCAGAACGACGTCGCAACCTAAACGCTGCTTCGAGTCAAGGACAAAGGGATATCATCCGACAAAACAACACGGAACGACGTCGCATCCTAAGAGATGCTTTGAGTCAAGAACAAAGGGAGGTCATTAGACAACGTAATAATGAAACACGGCGTTTACGACGAGAGATTGCTCGGAGGAATGGGCTGAACGATGAGCTGAACGATGACAGACTTGCTGCTGCCTTTTCCAGTGAGCTTAATCAATTAGCATATCAAATTGTTCAAACTGCCAACGCGAGGAGTTAGGCTCAGCAAACGGTATCACTAAATGTTCTGCCTGCTTGCGTGATGGCTTTTAATTTACCTTTGAAAATAATATGCAGCCTGGAAATACCCCTGTAGAATTGTTGAACTTGAGTGTCATAGAGCAAATGATAATAGCGAGAGCGCAACCCGTACTTCGTTATTATCAAACTCGAGCGTACAACGGAGGCGGTGGACAGCTAAGATACACCGGAAACATAATAAATATTGAACAAGGTGTGCAACAGCTAGCAACAAGTCTTCCACGCACTCCAGCTAATGTTAGTGTAATATTAATGTGCCGTGCTGGTATGGATGGCCATCCTGATTTTCACGTGCGCCGCTGCGCTGTCCTTAGCGCTTTAAATTGGTTTGTTCAAAACAACCCTCTGTACGCCGGAGTAGCGATCGACGATGAAATTTTGGAAAATTTACCCGAGGACGGTAGTATAATGAAACAGTTAAATTACCGTGACGAGGGATTGGTTTCGGACCATCAACAACTCGAAGAAGATGAAATTAGCGAAACTGCTCTGCCATTATTAAAACACGGCGACCAACGAACGGTAATTAACAATGTCTTGGATTGGCCTAAAGGAAATCGTCATCCGATCAATGAATTTCGCCACGAAGGTTATATTGCTATGGCATTCCCGCATTTATTTCATTTTAAGGTATCAATTTGGCAAAAAACAGTGGCCAAAATGATTTGATCAAATTTTAAATTTTTCATAGTGTCTTTTGTAAACAGTTTACCTAAATTATTCGTAATATCAGTCGGTAGAACGTTTTTGTCTGAAATATCCATATTATATTTGGCATATTGGCAACTAGTTATAAGTAGACACTCTTCTTTATCAGTGATAATAGGAATATTCTCACCCCATCTATTATACTCAGTCAACTTTTCTACTTAATGTTGCCAAAAATATTCTTGAACTCCTTTGTTTTTATTTTCATGCAAAAGAAACAGAACTGAAAACCATGGATTATCTTTGAGTTCGGTATTTCGCATGGCAACTATTTCCGAAAATAAACTTCCCACTTCGATAGACCTATTGTAGGATATTGTTTGTTACAAAGTTTCATCTTCAAACGAAGCTCTTAACAAGCGTTTAGCTAACGTAAGAGCTTCAGGTTGACCCCATATTGCAAACGTATCACCTTCCCAGATGGCAAAATGCAGAATAACATCTTTCAGAGGCCCTTTAGCTAGATAGGATACCTTGACAAATGCGAATCCTCAGAGTCATTAACGTAATTTTTATCAGAGATATTTGAATAAATTTCCTCTCCCATTTCAATTTCTTCTATATCAACTTCCAAGCTTTTGCAATAAGGTGGCTTTAGCGGTAGTTTAGTTTCATTTGTCTTTCCATGGAAACTAGGTGGTGCAAGTTTTTCGTTTCCAACATGAAGTGCAATTACAGCCACTTTAGATTCGTTTCCAGGGTAGGTTAACACGTACAAGACCTTTTTAATACCCACCACCATTTTCGAGTAAAAGTATTGTTGCTTCACTCTAACCTTTTCCAGAGTTTTTACCCTTTTTGTTGAAATTATCTTTCATAGGCTCCTCTTTCTTCAAATTACCTTTTGTTGGTGCCAGATGCATGCCATCTTGCTGTATGTTTTTAATTTCATCTCTTGTAACACAAAAGGCATGCATGTCCCCACCCCGTATGTCAATATTTTTTGGTAAGGGATTATGAAATAGCGGTTTTTGAAATTCATCATTTTCAATACAATGCAAAAAAAATTCAATTTCATTTTTAGGTAAGGAACATTGAATGTTCGTTCGAAATGCCTCTCTATTTTTGGTACCAAGTACGTTATCCAATTTTTCATCAGAGTTAAGGATATCATCCCAAGGTGGGTTTTCTTCTTAATCAGAATCTCCACCTTTGAAAGTTCTATTTTCCTCAAATTCCAAGTAATCTTTTTTGATTTAATTTCTATATTTTCTTCCAAATTAAGATCACCATTGTTGGTTGATCTATCATCATTACTCAGTAGTTCTGTTAGGCACTTTCTTCCGGAAAACTTCGCAACAATCTCCTTTTTAAGATGAAAACCGCCAAGAATTTGTTTGATTTTGTTACAGTTTAAGTAATTAATATAGGACTCCGGTTGTATCTTATCATAATTAGGCTGGAGTTGTTTGTTGTAGTTTTCCGCAATCTGACCAAAAATGCAGTGAATTATTGCTTGGTTAAACAATTCTGTCTTAGTTTGGCTGTATGAACCTTCGTTCATTTTTTCCCAGCAATGTTGAGTTTCTACATTTATGGAATAATAATGAAGGTCTAAAAAGTTAACAACATTTATAGAATTCATGTAATTTTCGAACATTGTTCTTTCACTTGAGCCCAATAAAAAGGTTGGCAAAGCTCTGGGCATTCTTCGTACTTGACGAGAACGTGGTTGGTAATTAGGCATTGCTGATAATCAGTCAGGACCTGAAATGAGATACTCCCTAAAATGCATAGGTGGCAATAGTTGGCATAGTTCCGGCATAGGTCGATTTCCTACCGTAAATATTGGTACTATAGCAACGGGATCACTATTTATAAGGCATTGTTGTTTTGTATCAGGCATAGCTCTTTTTGCAGCTCTCTGGCATAGCTCCCTAAAATCGACCGACGCGACATCGGGCCACGAGAAACGTGGCGGTTTGGATTCGCCGGACTTAGCGCGCGATTCCGAGGGGGGATCGAAGTCTTCGCAGAGTAATGTCGCCTGACGGCGACGCGCACTCACTTCGCTAGAGCGCCGGGGGCGCCCAGCGCCCCCAACCCCATTTTAAAAATGCTATGGGCCATCTATAACGCACCAGGTTAATTTTCTGGACAATTTCCGAATTTTCTCCTTCCGACGGCAGCAGGCGCTAAAGCGTCTAGCCAATGAAAAACGTACACAAGAAAATCCACGACTTTTGACGGGTTGCGTTCTCCTTGTGTGGGGTGTTGTGTTAGTTGCTCCTAGGTGTCCTTTAAAAATCAAACTGGGCTTAAAATATAAAATTTATATTTAACAAGGCAACAAAACTTAGTTTACCAATGAGAAGTTATAGTTTTAAAATTCAAATTTTTGGTTGATAAAGTTCAAGTTCTTTAAACTTGTAAAAGTATTGACCAACATTTACATTACAACAAGTGAGTTAAAAATTAAAGTTTAAATTTGGAAATGTTTTTGTTGGGAATGTGTGGAGTGACTGTAATTATATAAATTGCGATAGTGGCGTGTTGACAGATATCTCCGTTAGAGGGGGTATTACGTAGTCAGATGGGGGAAGTTATCCCGGGCGGTTTGCTTAGCACTTATGCTTGTGGAGACCATGAGATGTACACGTGTTCTATTTTTGTTCGTGCCTAATCGTAACTTCGAGAACATCAAGAACCTATCATATTGCCGAACTATGGTGGAGAGCGTATTCGTGAATTAGTGGACTACACCAGCTTTGAAAGAACTCGACTCATTTTTCTTTATTTCCCTTACGAGGTTAACTTTGAATGAAAGATTAAAAAAACCCATTTGTACATAAAAAGTACAACAATCAGTTAGATAAACCAAAGCTCAATTAAAAAACATAACATTTGAATTAAGTGCTTATTCTTTTGAATTCTAAGCTCAGAAGCAACTTACTGTAAGTAAAGTCAACAACTGAACAATTTTGAATGATTAAAATTCTTTTATTAACTATAATAAAACAAACCCTAACAGTTTTAAAAAAGATAAATTTTTGTTGAGGTTATGAAAAGTCTTGTGGTCTTTCAATTTTTCATTGTACAGTCTCCCCTGTCAGAGTATAACATAGCTTTAGTGAATTTGCTATTCATAGTTTCTGAAAACTGAAAGAATAGTTAACTTTATACCCCTTTCTCTGTATAATACGAATGAAAAACAGTGTTGGTTAAAAATACTTCTTGAAAGTATTTAAAATACAAATACCATAAATGTATTTAAAATACTACCCAACACAGATGAACAATACGTATTGGTCAAATGTTTATCCACCTAATATGTGCTCTTAAACCTACATGTATTAACTTAACCTATGCTCAATGATGCCAACCAAAGGGTGCCAAACAATTTTTTTAATGTTAGTGCTTATATATTTGACCATTACTCAAGAAAATAAAAACATTAGATATTTTACTCTGTCATTGTTGTCCCTGATGGATTTGTAAATTATTTCGTAGTCCGGGTGGACTTTCTCAGCCTTTTGCCCTTTAATTCGGTCAATTGGCACATCTTGTAATATTTCTTCTCTCAACTGTGGCCCTGGTAGAATACTTTCCATCTTAATTTTCAACTTTTCGAAAGCATTTGCACCAAATGTAAAGGAGTTGAGGCCTAAGCCAGTCATGGCTTCACTGTGTCTGTTAATTTGGAGCCAAAATAAATATTCCATAATTTTATGCAGATATGTTGAAAACCTACTTGACCATATTTTCTTTAATTTTGTTTTGTGAAACAAAATCTATTCACTTGAGAATATGGATGTTTGGAACTAAAGAAAATAATATGTTATATAATAAACAAATATCTAATCGAAATAATTAATTTCTGTTTAGTTTCAACGATATGCTTTTCCATAGTAAAAAAATTGGCCATAAATGATGCCGAAGTTGTTGGAGGTGGAAGAGGGGTCAAAACAAATTTATCCTTTTTCAGTGAAAGCAGTAAATGCTTTAAGGGGATAAATTTTTCTGCAATTTTCAAAAGGTGGCAGTCATCTTTCTCATACTTCAATTAAAAAAATAAATTTGAAAAGGACCAAAAAGTTCCATTGGCATGAATTTCAAACAAACAAAGTTCCACTCTAGATTAGAAGCTTTACAAACACAACATAAAGTAAGACAAGAATTAATTTACCTTCCTCCAGACTTCATTGGATCCAACAAAAAATAAAAAACTTTCATCATAGAGAGTTGGTTTTCTAAAAAAATAGTAAATAAATAACAAAAGCAAAATAGCAATATAAACAAAGTTCTCACAGTTCCAGCAACGTTTTAACATGAGCAATTGTTCTCTATTCCTCCTTTACTGCTAATACAGCCCATAAATCTGTCCCGATTATCACCTAGTTTGGCTATAAATACAACAAAGTAAATTTGAAGAGTACAAATACCATTAATAAATGAAAATAATAACATTCACATTTGGTTCAAAATTATGATATGACAAAAAACCAAAAGAATGCATACATGGGACATTTTTCCCCATTAACTAGACCATAGAAAGTTTCTATTTTAAGATTATACAAAGTAAGTTGGATTATGTAATGATAATAATTAATATTCATGACTGAATACTCACCACAATATGGTACTTTTCTCACTAAATGAAACCAAAATTTATTTACAAAACTATTTATGAATATATATGTTTTACAAATTACCTCGTTTACCATTTTGTCGTCTGGAAGCATTTGGATTGGGGTAGCTTGAGGAGATCATTATTCTTGAATTTCCATTATAGAGATGCTCACTCCTCTGTTTAAATTTTTTGAGTAATTTTTTAAGGGTAGTAGAATTTAAGTTTTTTTGGGTGTCTAACAACATTTTTGGTTTGAGTGTGAGCAGGGCCGTCCAGAGCGGGAAAAAAACTCAGGGCCCATGAGGGACTGACAGGGGGACCCACTGCAAAACCTCAAGGGGTGGGGAGGAAATCAGAGACAGAGAAAAATAATTTACAGAGCTCAAGGGGGGGGGGGGGAAGGTTGAAATCAAAGGGCCCGTGCTGATCACATTTCTTCATCTGAAAACAAAAACCACGTACCTTTTTAAGATGTGTATATAGTTACGTGGTTTTTGCTTTCAGCCGACGATTTACCCAGAGTGAATCATTTTTGCCTTTAGTAGGGATTTTTAATGTGCCACTAATAATTAACCACATCATAATTATAATAAGTTATTCTTAAGCTTGGACCATGGGCACCAGTTTTACCATTGACTTCTTTCCATTTTGGGTGAGTATTAATCATAGTAAAATGATTAAATCAGTGCAATCAAAACTAGAAAATCTGATCACGATTTAAATCTGATTTAATCATTCTAATCACGATCTAACCATGATCTAATCTGTTTAATCAGGATTTAATCATTTTATTCAAATTTATACATTCTGCAATTTAATAAAAATAATCACGATTGATTTCGATTTAATCTTTTAAGGGGTGCGTTGTTAATCAAGGACCTGCCCTTCGGCCTTGTATCCCAATGTAACATCATGAAAAGTCTCTAAGTAGAGAAACTTGAAGCAAAAAGTCTTTTTTTTTAATAATTATTAATATTTGTTAAAAATAATTAATAACCTTTACCGTGATGAGATCTTTTCCTATTAAATATAAATTTTATCTTTAAAACAAAGAAACGTCCGACTACCACGCGTTGAAATATCGAAATAAACTAACCGTTAAAAATTTCAAACACAGCTGTAACTAAAACAGAACTTGTCACGGAGTTGCCAGATCTTCATAATATTTCCAATTATATGGCTGCCAGTCACCACACCGATCCCACCCATAGAAATTGAAATGAGAAGTGACTTTGCAATAAATTAAAAATACAAATCCTCCAGTTTTTTTAATTAAGGTGACTCAGTACATAATTTTTGATATGTTTTAACTTTTCTATTATCAATTTTCATTATTAGATAATGTTTTTCCTTTCAGTATCAGCAGATAGAAAATGAGAGAACTGGCTCACGGTCTCCATGTTAATGAAAGGGAAATCGGCGGCTCCCCGTTGATTCTCTATGGGGAATTCCGTCACCTTGAACGTCCTTGAAAAACGCAGCGGCTCGAAGTGGATACATTCGCCGGTATCGAAAATACGAGAAAGACCGTCGAAGAAATCGACGGAGATTCTGCTCGAAGTGGATGCATTCGCCGGTAATGAAAAATTCGAGAAAGACCGTCGAAAAAAAATGGACGGAGATTCGAGCCGTTCTCCAGGAGTACGGGTGGCGAGGAGAATCGTAGCCTCCGTCTAATTTGTAAGCGTTTACTAATA
This sequence comes from Leiobunum rupestre, assembly GCF_980474605.1. NCBI lineage: Eukaryota > Metazoa > Arthropoda > Arachnida > Opiliones > Sclerosomatidae > Leiobunum > Leiobunum rupestre. Next base: position 2,577,272 of record NC_143386.1, read on the forward strand.
TCTACCGTACCTGCTCGGTGTCATGTACAGTGTTACGTCGAATCTACGGTGCGAAAGTCGGGTTTTTTTTTAAAATGCGTACAAGAAACTTAGTCATCGTTGAGCGGGGAGCCGAAACGCCCTGGAAATGGTACTTGGGTATTTTGTTACAGCGCTTTGGTCTTCGCGCGGCGTGGGAGGCACTATAGAGAGAGAGTCTTCGGAACCCATGTAGCACAGCACTGTCGGTTAGTAGTCGGTTAAGAGTCTGATAGTCGGATAACAGTCAGGTCGGCTCTCCCGACTGCAACCGACTCAAGCCCGACATATGAAATACGTGAAAAAATGTGGTCCAATTTTCCTACTCTTTGCCGTCTGTTGTTCAAATAGTTATGCATGAGTCGGGCTCTCGCTTTGGTCTTCGCGCGGCGTGGGAGGCACTATAGAGAGAGAGAGTCTTCGGAATAACCGGGCGAATTGGTGGGGGTATCGGGTATCATCGAAGGGAGTAATTGATTTTGTTAGTTTTACGAGGAAATTACCGTATGGGATTTATTCGCGTGCCGGCCGCAGTACGCACCCCGTACAATTTTAAGCAAAAATTAGGCAAATTCAAATTGAAATGTGGTCCAAAGTACGATAATAAAGCGCTATATAAAGGGAGCTCTTCCCATCGAAAAACTATTCATAATTTTAGCCACCGTTACTCTCGCATCTTGGAAATTAAAGCCTCATAAAAATGTAAGTATATGATAACCTTACTAAGCGCAAACATGTTTTAATGAGTGCAAACTTTATAGGAACGCCAGCAAGGTTTTCCCAATGTCTTCAACGAAAGTAGTTTGGGTAACTCCAGACAGCAGTTCATATCGGAGCATTAGACCGGAACGTTGGCATCGCACTGACGGAAAGCCAGCTCAAGCAACTATGGAGGACGAGCGACCGAATTACTTCATTCTTGAAAGACGATTCTACCTCTCCCTCCACGTGGTTTTTCGAAGGATCGGAAACGAGACGGGTCGAGTTGTGTTTTTTTCCAAAATCGGAGGGTAGTGGACGTGAGAGAACTCGTCCTCGGAACTGGAACGAACTACGGGAAATGGTACCTGACTAAACAGGGATTCACCATTACGCTATATCCCTGGATGGCATTGCTCGAAAAATACGACGAAGTTATGATCTACCACAACGAAGTCAACCGTGTGTTTAAGGATATTAAAGAAACTGTTCTTCGCGAAATTACGGATTACATTAATAAGCAATGCATGGGCTGGTAAATTGATCATCTGTCGCAAAAGCAGCATGATTGTTTAATGATCGACTGGAATTCCCGTTTATTTATTCATCGATTTAAATCCAAACACGTCAGATGAATATCGGCTGCGAATGGGAATCATACCAGGAGAAGAAATCGCGAATTTTGTTCCAAAATGAGCATAACGACATCAAAACGATTTTGTAAAAATTTTATCTTTCTGAAATACTTGAGCATTTGAAACAGAGGAAATCTATCATCAAGCTAGCAGATCGAGACGCTATTTTAGCGTTGATCGAAGGTTCTATAAATGTACTACGTGGAAACGTTCAATTAACAGATGGACAAAAGTGTCAGTTGAAGAAACATCGTAAAATCTTACACCATCTTTGTCGAAAAATTCCTCTCGCTAAAAGAAAACAGATTTTAGTGCCGAAAGGAGGTTTTTTACCGCTCTTGTTAGCTCCCTTACTGCCGATCGTTAGCTCAGTAGCCGGTGCGGCGATAACTCGCGCCATCAATAAGTTAATGGCTCGCAAAATGATTCTGGTGTCTGAAGACGCCCTACGTAGAATGAAAAATACAACCCCCGAAGAAATATCTCGTGAACCTGAGATGCCCAACCTGGATAATGCAACGAAAGCGATTCTCGAGAATTCCAGTATGTCACAATCCGAGAATTAACGTTATACAATCAAACTTTGCAGCGACACATTTCTTCTAATCGCAAGCCAGTTGAAAAAATCAATCCGTTAAAATAACGTGGTACTAAGAAATCGCGTCTTCTATTCCGTCACTCGGACCGAATGTACTTCATTTTCAATTCCTCAAGGAAACATGAGTGTGGTTCAAGATCATTTCTTTACCGGGAAAATTCCGAATAAGGTGGTTATTGGGATGGTTAGTCAACCCGCGTTTCTGGGTGACTTAAAATTATCTCCATATAATTTCCAACATTTTAATTTAAATCACATTGGACTATTTGTCGACGGCAATAGTGTACTCCGAATTTTGCCGAGAATAGTTACATTCAGGCTTACGCCAATTTATTTCTTCAACGGGTCAGTGGAACATTGATGAGGGGAACCAGATAAGTCGTGACGATTACGTAGGTGGGAACTGCCTTTTCGTTTACGACTTAACAGCTGATTTGATAAGCAACGCCTCCCACTTTCATCTTGTTAAAAACGGAAATTTACGACTCGAGATAAAATTGGCTTCCGCTTTAACCGAAACCATCGCCGTCATTGTCTACGCGGAGTTCCAGAGTTTTATTGAAGTCGATAAAAACAGAACCGTGCTTTTGAGCTAGAATGGATACCTTACAGCTAACTAGAGTTATGGAAAAGGATAAATTCGCCAAAAACCTATTTCGAGGAGTATTCGCCGCGGATCAATTACCGAAATATGTAAAAACTTACCCGTCTCTTTATATCGTAAACACGGCTACTTCAGAAACGTCCGGAGAACATTGGGTGGTACTTTATTTCTCGAAAAACAACTGTTATACAGAGTTTTTCGATTCTTTTGGGAACGCCTCCGATATGTTTCCCTTTAACGACTTTGTCGAAAGAAACAGTAAAACTGTTACTTTTAATTCATTACAATTACAAGGGAATCCTAGTACGACTTGCGGTAGCTTTTGCGTAATCGTTGTCGGGGAGTAAAAATGTTTGATATTGTAACTAGATTTTCTAAAAATGAAAATTTTTATGATCAGATGATAAAAGAATTTATGTATTCAAAATATTCAATAAATATTAAATAGTTTTTATGTTTTTATTCATTTCAAAAGAATAAAAAAAATTAATTCCACTTTAACACTACGGTTAATACCGTTAATACATTGATTTTAAAATTTTTATCCAATTGTGACCTACGATAACGTGCTCACACCATCCCCTAAAAGGTACTTTTGGTTATCGCAAGGGCTTAGCGCTATTTTATTTTGGGGTATCGTAAAAAGTTCATGTTTTGAGCTAACAATTCGTTTCATGGTGCTGGTGGTAACTACGTTTTGAAATAACGAATCACAATAATTCGCCTGCCTGATCTTATTTTTCACAACGCGTTTGCAAATTCCTTTCGCGGTCTTCTTTTCGCGCTTCTCCGATAAGATAGAATACATCTTGGGTCTGAGACCGCAAAATTCGCGAATAGGTACACCATCCATTTCGTCTTTCATTTTTCTGATGACCTTTTTGTTGGCGTTGCTAAAAAGAAGGTGGTCGACAGGGTAGCCCGAAAAATCGAAGATGTGAATCTTTCCGAAAATCGGCGTAGACATCTTCCGTCTGGATGTCATAAGTCAGGCTATCCGTATTCGTGAAAAGTAGACGCGCACTGTCACCGTAGGTCTTTCGTATGTACTCGTAGTGAAACTGGTACATAAACAGTTTCGAGATGTCGAGAATAGTGAAACCGGTTTAAATTGGTCTATTTAAGGAAAGCGACTTCTTTTTCATTTGAATGACCACCAATTCGTTGTGAAAAATTGTGAAATTTTCAAATGCTGGAGAAGAAGCTCGTTCTGGTGTTTGAACCAGATGAAAATCTATTCGGTTTCTCAAATTCTCCATTGTTTTACCTAAAACAAAAAAAAACAAAAAAATAATTATTTATTTTTAATTTTAATTTAATTACCGAAGACGCTATTGTTTTGGAGTTTAAACAGGTCCTTCTCGAAATCATTTTTGGCTAGTTTCCTTTTTTCCGCGTTAAAGTTTATGAAGGGTCGGAGCCAGGGTTCTTGGTTAAAGGACAGGATTTTGTAAACCTTTGTTAATTATAAGCCCTTGGATAGGTAATACTTAAGATTTCTATAGTGAAGTACGTATCTTTCTTTGTTTCATAAATTTGGGACGAGTTTAGGAGGAGTTTCTTTCACGGGGAGGGACAGATCGTTTAACATTTATTTGTAGTAATTAGAGAACATATTAGTCGTAATCTTTCGCGACTCTGGCGCGAGAGGATAACAGTTGTGTTCTTGATGTAGCTCGTCTGGGTATTCCAAATCAGTCTCCAAAATAAAACCGTAAGAAGACTCGTCCGCTAAAGTCAGGACGTGGCTTACAGCGTAGGTTAGTAGGTCGTTCACTGATACCCAGCTGAACTTACTAGTCGGAAGATAATCAACCATGGCGAAACCGTAGAGATTGTTCATATCGAGATACATAATAAAGTTTGACGGTTCGTCGGGATCGTAGGTTTCTGGAATGTAGTGGTTATTGGCTTCGGCGAAACGGTGGCTAATCATAGATACACCCCCTCTTATTCCCCGTTCAATAAAAAGATGCATTTCTATATCTTGAAGAAGCTCCAATCTGACTTTGGTCATATACAAGGCGGCTTCTCAAACAAACCCTGGCCCTGTAAAGGCGTGAGCGCAATCAAGCTGATAATATTCGAAGCACATTTTGCGGAAGTTTTGAAAGACATCGGCTAGTTGTAAGGTGTCAGCCTGTACGTATAAATCGTGCAATTCACCTAAAATAATAATGTTAGTAACTCATTTATTTTCCACGTAATATGACGTACCAAGATTTTTTTAATGAAAAACATCCCAAATTGTTTTCACGGTCTCGTATTCTTCGTCTAAAAGATGTTCGTCAGTTAGCGCGTTGTAAAAGGCTTCTTTCGGGGGTTATTGCGCTTCGTCAAATTTGTCCATGCTGCTCATGTAGTCATAGGGGTACGTTAGCTTTTTAAGTAAATGAATGACCTGACGGGAATCATAGAAAGAATTGAGAATCGGAAATTTTTCGGCTCCTCCTTTGGCCAAGTTGGAAATAAGAGTTTCGAGAGACGCCGGCATGAAACGAATTGAGTCTAGAAAACGGAGACTTCCAAAGCTAAAACTTATATACGTTTTAGTGTTAGAAGGAATGGCGGAAATTTTTTCTTCCTTCTTAAGGCCAATCCGCTGCATGATGAGATGGGCGTCGTAGCTTTAATTTTTAATATCTAGTTAGTTTAATTGCTAAGTATTCGATGAAAGATATTAATACCGTACCGTGATAAGTTATGCATAATGACTGGGATGAATTTCCCTACTCTTAACTTCAAATTGCAGGTATTATGAGCGACTCCCCGAAATCGTCCTGAAAACAAATTATTAAAAAAATGTCTCATTTCGAATTGATAATATCATTTTATCAGCTTCAGCTTCGTATTCATGTTTGACTCTTTTGGTAGTTTCTTTGCAATATGTCTCCTTGCTATTTGCCCCTGGTAGGTTTGGTTCTTGTTTTTGTAGAAACTCAGGGAAATTGCTTTTAGATAAATCATAAAATATTTCATTACGTCTCAAATTTGAAGGAATTTCATTTTTTTCCATCTCATCATCTCATAACAAAATTAGTACATATCTCAACTTCATTGCTGGCCTTGGGTATTTCAACTTGAAATGGCTCTAAATCCCAGAAATGTTGAAGACCTGTAGCTGGGAATATTTTTTCCTATTCTGCTACCGATTTCGCTAGATCAAGAGAGTATGAAATTCTTAGATCCTTGGCTCTTGGATCAAAATCAAATTCTTCATCAGGTACCTCTGGTTTTATATTTCTATCATCATGCTCGTGAAGTTTGGGCTTCTTAAACATTTTTGGTGTTAAAATTGCGGGAATTATTTTTTTACCTCTAGGTTGATTCCAAATACAGGGTTTTGAAGTACAGGAATTTTCGCCAGATTTTAATCTTTCTTGAGAGAAGGCATCTAGGCATAAAAGTAGTGCGCCTATGTGGCTACAAGAACCTGAGAGTCCCCTAGAATACTCGCAAGCACCAGCGCAAACCTTTCCACTACTTTTCAGGCACACTGCAACTGTGTAATCCACATTCCGAAGCAAAACACTTTGACTTCACGTAAAAAAGGATATCTGTAACCTAAAAATAAATATTAATATTGTCATAAATATTAAGCTTTTAACTTAGATAAAAGATATCATAAGTAATATAATAAAAATAAGTTTGACATTTCCTATTGCTTTAAGGCTAATTTTCTAACCGAACCTTTTTTCGTCACTGATACTCTCTTTAAGCTGCGAATTGGACTCGCAACTTACCATTCTTGGTGGATACATTTCGATAAATCATATTGATTACGCAATAACTATGAAAATTAGTTTCGTTGAAAATCTCATTGTCATACTCAAAAGGAAACAATTTTAGCTGGTGGGATGAGTGCTTGTTGAGAACTGTTAGAACAAGTTCTTCGGCATAAATGTAACATTTTCCATCAATTTGCAAGTTATCAAATCAGTTAAATCCTATCATTCGACGAGATAAAGCTATCACCAATAAATCCGTTGTTTTGTTCAATTCAATTCAAACTTTTTTATTCTGTATAAAAACATGTTAGTACAACACTTCTAAAATTTATACAGAGTTAGTTAGTTTGTTATATTAATATGTATTGTTACATCATAGATCCAAAAATTTGCTATATCCAGTGAGCATATTATTAATCCAAAATTTTACCCTTACCCGAGCAACAAATATCGTAGAGTGAATATCTCCAGCATTCTTGTGAGCTATAGCCCTTTCCAATCCTTTTCGGTCATTGCGCTTGTTCTTATCAAATGTTAAATTGCTTCTCACAAAATAATTAAATATGTGGTACATAATAGTGTCTGGTAAAACCGATATATCTTTAGGCCAACTAAAGGGCGGAATTTCATCCAGATCCGGTAATATACATGGAGTTCGGTAAAATGGTAAGGTTTCCAAAATTTTGTTTTCAAGAACCAAATCATTATGAGATGAACAGGACGCACTAAATGTAAGTTTTCTTGTATATTCATCTTTTGTTTGTTTAGATTTCGGAACTAAAACGCGTTCTTTCTCGACATTATTAATACATTTTAACTTTGCACTTTCTTTAGCTATACAGTCTACTGAACTCGTTAAGCCTCGGTCGTCAGATTACATGTTTTCAATATCATAGTTTAAAAGCAAGTTAATGTAAACTTGGTTCTTAGAGTTCGATTTAAAAGGTATATTTTTAGTTTTACAAATTTCTTTGAGTTGCGAAAATTTTAATTTGCCGTATTCTAAATTATAATTTTTCATCGACTTGCCTTCACCATTCATTTTTCCCGTAGAAAAATAGAATCGTCTGATAACTTGGCCCCCAATGCCGTACTGCGCAGGCGTGCATAAAATTACGAAAAGGGCTATTGGGTGCCGACCTTAAAGTAGTTGCTAAGCAATTAAACAACGCTAATCCCGAAGCCATCACTGATAAAATTCATGGTTAAATCATCTGTTGCGGTTAGGCGGGATTTGCACGCAAGCTCAAAGTAAGAATTGAGAATTTATGAAGAGATAAAGATAACAATATTGAACCTGTCAGAAAACAGTAAAAACCCTTATATCAGATCCTAATATGTATTTTCCTAGTGTAGATATTTTTTCCAGACGCTTCTTATCAGAAAGTTAAGTTTCGTTATAGAATGACAAGTTTCATGTATTCTGTAGCCTTTAATACGTACATTTTTGAATAGCTTGTGCGTATTAAAGTTATCGTATAAAAATATAAAAGAAACTTATAAATATAAACAAGAATTAATAAATATAAACTGAGAATATGCAGGCGGAACCCTGTTCGGCTCGTGATTCAATGCGGAAACACCTAGCTCCGTAGCTTTTCACGTACCTAAAGGGGGCAGCGAAAGGGGGTAGACACAGCGCGCGCCTCGAACTCACAGGCGCTTTCTCTCTCCTTGTAGGCGGAGAAAGTAGACACTATAGTTGCGCCTGCAAGTCCTCAGATAGCATTAATTAATTGTTCATATAAATTGTTACCCAAAAAGTGAAACAATTAAAAGTAATTAATATATTGGATCTGAGGGGTTCTTGTTTTTGAAAAAGAAATAGGCTTTTTAGCTTAACGCTATGGGGTGACTCAGAATTTCATGGGTTTGACCCCCCTGTAATAAATACCTTCCTACGCCCCTGCGCAGTTTCACCTATTAGTTTCACCACCCTAACCTCAAGTGGTGTCAGCTCATCGTACGTGACTGAACCACCCCTGTCCCTTTTCTGGTCCTTATGATATGTTGAGCCCTGTTCTTGACTATGCTTTTGAAATCATACCATTTGGTTCTAATTTTTCAAACAGTTCTTATTGACCCCATACCAACACCTGACACTTTCTTGGCCATTTCATCCCATGCTTTTGCTACCTCTTCATTACTTCGTTTGCTTTCCCTATTCCCATGACTCTGTTCACCAAACCCATTCCAGCTTCTCGTCGAGCAACAATTGCTTCCTTTTCCCTTTCATTACAATTATTTGCCCTTTGCTCTCCTTCTTCACAATCTCATTTCTTCGCTTTGTCCATTGTTAAGATAGTGTAAAAAAGTAAATGTTAATATAGAAAAACAACTGTAAATAACAAAAAAAAAATTATAAATAAAATATAAAAAAAATGATAACCATCCGAGATTATAAAGTCGCAAGTGGAAAATTACTGCTGTTTTCAAGAAAGAAGTAACAGACAGCGTTAAGGCGTAACTGAGCGATGGGAGGGACCGGCGATATTGCCGGCATTTCTATTGGCTATGGCGGAAGTGGAGTTTACAAAAAAAAGGGTAAAAAATTCGAGAGATAATTTACGAATTCTTGAAAAGATGTCTCAGGAACGCGTTTAAAATACGAAAGCTCCGGTCTCGTAAATTTTGTCTCGTAACTTTTTAACTAACTTTTCATTAAAAATGGGTTTGCCTATTTTAAACCAAAACCCAACATTTGTTTAAGTTTAGGACTATCAGAGGGGAAAGTTAAAACGTTGTTTCCGCCGCTACCTTATATGGAAACTGTTGAACCTGAATTAAGATTAAACGTTAATTTAGTACTAAAAAGGCTTCTTTCTTTGGCCCCGAAAAATCGTCTATCGTGTAATACACGTCACTTGAAATCCTACAATTGAATTTGTCTACAACGTAAGGACTATATGAATAACAGTTTGTTGTTACCTGAATAGATGAATATTGCGTTTCTGTCTTCGACCGTCATCTACTCTGTTTGAATCTTTTCGGAAGATTATGAAATGACATAATCTAGTTCCAGTCGAATTTGAAGCCAATCTAGCGGTTTGCTTTTACAGACTAAAGAAATATAATCCTATTGTACTCAATTTTTAAGGGCTCGGCTAAAGGACCAAATATTTGCATCTCTACACCACTCATCAACTCAATTTGAAAGAAATCGTTCCCATTTCCATATAACAGGGGCGGTTCGAAATAGTTTTGAAGTTGGTTTAAAAATTGTAAATTTAGTGAGAGAGTCCAAATTTCCATCTACTAGGTGATAAAACCTTATTTCTTATGTTTGGTTGATGAAAATATACAGTTTTTGGTTAAAATATTAAATCAAAGGACATTTTTAGACTAGTTTCCCCTTAAATTATGTTTAAAATTGTCTTTTTTTAAATAAGAATAATATTTATGCTTTGGCATGTTATTTCACTAAGGTAGGCTTAGGTTGTATTGGAAGTATGTTTGATTTTTTTTTTTTCCGAAAACTCTTTCGTGGCAAAAAGTAAAGTTGTCAGTCCGCTTCTGGCAGAGGTAATTATAAAAGAAAAAACTACTGCATCTTACCAAGAAACCTTCTATTTTACCAGTTCGATTAATTTCTTTGTCAACACCAAAAATATTCTGATCAATAAAAGCTTCGAAGCGCTATCAAATGCTAGAATACTGTTTTCCCTATCTAAATTTTCTTTAAGTTCTCCTCGAACTACTCACACATTTCTAAATTAATTATATGCAATAGTATAAAAAGCTAAAAACTATCAAAATTATTTTAAGCACTAGAAGACAGTTTTATCTATACCGCAAAATTAATTTTTAAAAAATTCCACTTAATCCAAAAAAGTTAGATTCGAATCAGAAAGTTTAATTTTTCAATTTATCTCATTAATCTTACTCCTTAACTAAAATGTCGGATATTAAAAAGAGCCTCACCTTGCATAATATGTTGAAGGAAAACCCCGTCTAGGTTTGGATAACTTAACAAGATATTAATTCGAAGAATTATTTAAAAGCCATTTTAGGTCACTATAATTTAAATCACATACTCATTTTCAACAAAATAATTCTGAAATGAAAGCGGAGTAGAAACACAAGGTATTTTATTGCCATATTACAAATAACCGCAAAGATGACTTAAGCCAGAATTACTATACAAAATTGACAGTATACGGGTTAAGTTTTTCATACAACGAAGCTAACGCTATTTCTGTTAACTAAGCTATAACAGTACTAGGGCATCGAGTGTAATTAGAGTGTAATCATACAGAAATTTCTTATAATTCCGTAAGTGGACGACTACAATTGATACATCATTTTAGGTGAGAAACGAGCTCAAGGCAAAATATCATGATGGTGATAGCTATTCCGTATATCCATATTTGAAAGACTTGTAACAAAGCCGGAAAAGTCATAGATTGCACTTTAGCGATGGTCGATTTTCTAGTTGCCCACAGAGATCCGTATTGATAAGAACGAATTTGGTCTGCAAACGCTGATTGAGCCGTTTCAAAATAACGAACTACTCTATAAAAGGTTTTAAAATTAGGTCAGTTGTATTTGACACAATAGTGAGTGTTTAAATTCCTGTAAGTCCGTATTAAATCTAGTATTCAGATCTTTCTATAAGTAAGAATAAATTCAAAAACAATTTTTATCCTGGTAGGCGAAAGGCAATCGGTTTCCAAAATATTGTTGGATTATTTCAATAAAATGATTAAAAAATAATTTTAACCGGTAGGTTGCAGGCGAAGTTTCAATGATAAAAAGAAAGAGCAGATTCTAAATGGTTAGAATCAACTTAGTTTGGTTAAAATCAACTATTTTTCACTGAAATATGAGGTCATAAAAAAGTTGATTGTAGAAAGCATATGCTTTTTATTCCGTTTATTCCAAACACATCTGTTTTTTACATACGTTAACTCTTTAAAAATATTCCAATTAGTATTACAAGCTGCAAAACAGTGAAATCAAATCATTATTCTAAATTATCAATTCAAGTTTGGTATGCCTCGTTTTAATTTGGAGTATTCACCCATATTTTAGAATTATTTCTCTATGTCGGTAATCGAAACGCCCGTACAGTTACATAGCTATTTAGATCAGTTTTTCAACTTAAGCCTTAGTCACACAAGTGCCCTCAGAAACATAAGAGCCTTAAACCATTTTGGCAACATTAATCCGAGATTCTGGAGGAAAGCAGTGTTGCCGCTAGGTATTTTCTGAATGTACCTCAATAGAATACGGAAACGTACTTGTGCTATAAAAAACGGGCCCCACATACTTTTGCATATTTTTATTGCCGACAAGTTTTAAAAGATGGCGCTGAACTTTATTTTTTATCAGAAATGTTTCAACTTTCAAATTGAAATGTGAGTCTCAAGAGCCTAATTTGGTATATAATTGTAAATCTAACCTAGTCAGGAGCTTCTCTAAAGTCGTTTTTCTCATAATTTTAACGTTTTGAAAGACCTCGAAGGAAAAATTCCCTTTAATTCTGGAAGGTACTAAAATTCTTCTTAAAATTTAAAAATATTAATTTTGTTCTTGGTAATTTCAAATCGTACCGAAAAAGTACAAAAGTAACATGTCAAAGTTGTTTACGCCTTGTCTTGGACAAGGCCAAAACAACTTTGACATGGAAGACGTTGTCCTTGCGTACTTCGTTGCATATCCTCGATCGAGATTCAGAGTTGAGAGCATTTACGTGGGTGTGGCAAACATCTACGGTTTAAGTGATCTAATTAGTCACCATAACCAAGCGACACTCCATCAACCACTGCACAATGGAAACGTGCAGCTCCAATTAGAATTATACAACTGGCTGACGAAAACTGGGATTTTGAGCGTTTATTGCTTATGTGCAATAAGTACACTTACTGAAGAGATGGTTCTTTTAAACACCAGAACTATTAATGTGGTGCAACATGTATCTTCACTGGGGATATCATTTATTTAAAGAAATTATTATTATTATATTTATTGGTCTATTTTCTACCGGCTCGTCTGAATGGACATAAATAGTTGGCTTTTTTTCAAAACGAGGTACCAGACGCATAAGATAGTCTTTCCCTGCACGATTTTGTGCGTCTTTGATTTAGCATGATGGAGCACCAGCTCATCTGCACCTTTATGTCATATAGAACCTCAAGAACCAATTTTCAAATCAATGGACTTGACCGTTCTGGAGCGTTTCTTCTGGGGCTTAATAAATGATCATTTATAACGTACGCCGGTGGCCACTGTTCAAGAGCTACGCCTAAAAATTGTAGAAGCATGTCGTCTTGTCACTCCAGAAATGATGCAAGACTCTTGTCGAAATCTTTTTTGCCTTGCCCAGATGTGTATCGCTAGTGACGGTGGTATTATTAAAGCACATTTGTAATTTTATTTAGTTTTCTGAAATTCCAAGTGGTTAATTCTAACATAGAAACCCACAAATAAATGGAATAAAAAGTTAATAATTTTTTTATTTCATGACCTTATATTTGAGGGGGAAATAGGCAATTTTTAACCAATTTTATTGTAACCTTTAAGAGTTTCCTCTTTCACTTTCTTATTGAAACTTATTGTCTGTACCCTACCGGTGAAAAATAGTGTTTATTTGAAAATCATGAAACTGTCCCTATGTTGTGAATATTAAAATTTAAAACGATTACTTGTCTTCGAGTACCCCCTGGAAATTTCATACATCAACAATACGTAGTTTTTGCGTAACACGCTTGTATCGATCAATTTGAAACCCCAATATATATAATATAAAAACTAGAATGTCAAATTTTTATAAGTCAAATGTAAAAGCCACCTGGAAAAACCTGATTCTTCCTATCTTGTGAAAACGCATCATGATCATCAATTTCTACGTCATTCTCCCAAAATTAATATTAATCATGTATTATTTTTTCCCGCTTTTTGGCTTGGAAGATATGATTAACGCAACTCGTCTAAGACCAGAATATTTTTTTTCTTTAATTGAACCTTAATAGATATCTTTTAAATGTTTTACAGAATGTTTCCATAGATATTTGTCAGTTACGTCAAGGACAAATATAGCTTCAGCCGACAAAACATATTTTTTTCCCGATACCCTTTTTACGCTTATTTAATTTTTGTGGAAAATGAAGCGCCATTTTAAATGTTGGATGTTTTCTAGAGCGATTCTACCCATGAAAACGAAAACTGTTAAGATTGGGAAAAAACATCAAGATTTATGACATACACGGTGACCCTTTCTCGATATATTTAAGGCCGATGATATTTCCCTTATAGGTGGCCTCTATTGCTTTAACAAAACTACGAATTATTTAGCACTCACAAGACATCCGCATTTTGACGAACTTTCGATGGAACCTGCTTGTTAAGTAGGAGACTGCTATACGTTTGCGAATATATTTTGTCTCCAAAGTAAATCGTCTTTCCCATTTTCCGCATGTATTCTTTGTAGTTCATAAAATAAATAAATACAGATCCAAAATCTTCGAATAAAACCAAATCTCCAGCAATGAAACCATTGATCATTGACCTATCGTAGGTTCTCATACAAAGCGTGAAAGGCCGTCCATTGAACTCTCTAGTTATTAATTTAAGATTTTCAGATTGCTTTTTCTAAAAAAGGAAAATATGAAAATACATTCAAAATTATGAATTACCATATTTAAAACCCCTACTCGTAAAAAGTAATAAAAATATCTCATACATCTACAAGACGAAAAGCGTGTTGTTTCGAAAACAAATTCTAGCTTTCAGCGTCAGTTAGAAATGAGGGCAGGAGTGAAAAATCATAAATTAAACCAAAGAAAATTAAGTTAGAAAGCCAAAAAATACATTTCATAGCATATGGCAGATCCACGTCTTACCCATGGTTGGTTCTTATTTGTAGTCCCGCTATTTAAAACTGACATCAAACTAAACTGTTTTCATAGTTTCTACCCTCAAGTCTTCTTGTTATTGGATAAATCAAATAAGTGTAGCATGTTGTGTGATATCTGTCCGGCGCAGCTGTTTGATTGGCTGTGGGGCATAACCCAGCCAAAGCCTCTCTCTTTACACTTCATTTATGTCTACCGTTTCATTTTCTCATGATGATGAATATTTAACGACTTATATCCAACAGAAAAAGCAAAAACTTAAGTCAAGGCGTTAACAGTCTCTGCAAATTGAAGCTTTGTTGTCCTATTTACTTTTTGTGCGTAATAACGTTTTTATTTATATTTTGACTTGCCAGAAATATTACAAGCTTAAATACCAATTTTTTAACGTAGTCAATGCTGTAAAATTGAGCACTTAATTTCTCGGATATTAAGTGTAAAAACCAACAGGATCGCCAAAGCGACAGTTTTACCGATTTAAATTGGACGAAGACCAAATTATGAAAATCCCTCTCTTGAAGCCTTGGCTTTGTTTACTGGGTTAAGCGTAGACATTTTTGTCTGCTTGGTACGTCCTGTATACTTTGAATAGGTTAAATTAACCACCAAAAGTGTTTTTAATACGTAACTTAAAATTATATCACGCATATCAGTTGGCGCTGACTATCTCGTATCATTTACCGACAATTACCATAAACTTAATAGACAATAAGACGGCCATTTTTAGACACGCTGCTCTAGAAAAATATTTTGCTGTAAAGAATTTCATATACACCCTAAACCAAGACATTGGGCTTGTCGTAATTATTTTCTTGGCTTGGCCCAAATTGTACTATAACACATATGCATGCTTGTTAAAAGTCCATAGTTTTAAATTGCTTTATAGGCGATAAGTATTTACCCAAATTTCCATCACCATCTGCTTTAGATTTTTTACAGTTACCAACCTTTTTCTGATTAAGGATTCAGAACCTAAAGAACTAACAAATTACTTACACCTCTGAGGTTAAAACCTCTTATTGACGTCACAAAAGGCGACAAGTACCGAAGCAGCGGCTTTTTTGTCCCCGTTGCGTACAAATCTTCTTTGGTGTTAATATCATTGTATTCTTCCACCATGATTTCACTACAAATTAATCCGGAAAATGCTTTCATGAAGATGAACGATCCGAGTAACCAACCAAACAAAATGAAGCGGCTGGATCTGAACAACGTAGTATCTGTAGCAATATTTTTCAATTAATTGCGTTTAGGATAAGATGTTTAATAAGGCAAATCTATTATCCGAAACAATGCTTATTTTTAATTGTTAAACTGTGGGAAATTGTTCTAAAAATATAATTTTACCCCAAAACGTTAGGTTCCTAATTTGTAAATGTTTCCAAAAAAATTATCTGAATTATCAGGATGATGAATTTCGGTATCTATTATGCTGTTTGGAATCCTACAAGCGAACGCGTTTTATGTTGACCCCCAAATAGTATCCAGTGGATGCTCGAGTATTTTCTAGTTTAAAGTAAATGGCTCTTTTCTAAACTATTTAAATGTGAAGTGGGCAACGGCGAAATAAGGACAAATAAAACGATTTTTTTTTTTTTCAACGATTGTGTTAAGATATTTCGAAATTTCAGGTTTTTTTTCATTAATACGCTAAAATTTGAGAATATATCTGTACTATCTAAAATACATACGTATAGAGCTGCGGTGTCCACTATAAATGACTTAGGGAAATAATTTAAACTCTATTTTGGCTAGGAAACTATATTTTGAGATCGCCTAGCATGCGCAGAGTGTCATTAGATGATACAAAACTTAATGCCAAGGTAATTAGAAAATTTATCTCGGTAACCATTGTACTAATGAGAGTGTACCCGAGGTGTTAATCACCGATTTTGATGAAACTCGGGGAGTATGTAGACCTTGGGGTAACATGAATTTTCACCAATGGAAAAAATAAGCTGGGCTTCCGTTTTGCTATGGCAACCGAAAATGTTTTTGACAACCTAAAATGAAAAAATCTACATTTAAAAAAGCCTGGGATTTTCTCGGTTTCATTTTTTCGAAAAATAAAAAAATTAAATATTGAAATCTTAACTAAAATGCTAAATTTTAACTAGTTTGGGTAGAATTGAGAAAATGTTAATTAATTTGATAAACAAGGGAATATTTCAAAATTTTACTTAAATATGGTTTTGTCAAATATTTTTTTTTAAATCGACGAAAATTTGATAAAATAAACTTAAATGTTTAAACAAAGTTTTTTCATGAACAACTCAAATTTCGTTCATTTTAGTCCATAAAATTAATTCAACACGATTCTAGTCAATTTCATTTATTTAACCCAAATTCCAGATGTTTAACCAAATTTTATACAATTTTAGCCACATTTTTGACTGTTTTACCCAATTGTAGCCGATATTAGTTGTTTTAACACAATTTTACCCAATTTTTGTCATTTGGACGAATTTTGATTATTTTATCCAAATTTTATCATTTTACCCAATTTTTGTTATTTGGACAAATTTTGATTATTTTATCCAAATTTTATCATTTTACCCAATTTTAGCCTATATTACCCGAGTAGCAAAGTGAACGTTTCTGCATGTTTGAGTTTTGGATTTTTGGTAGATAAAGCGTTTTTTGTTTATAATTAACTATTCGTCTACGTTGATATTTAATTACTTAAAAAAACAATTTTCAGCAGGAACGTATTTATAACGTTTTTTTAAAACTGAACTGCACGAGGATATTTTGTTGGTAATTTTGGTATTAAAAGAACGTTATTTTTAAGTAAATAAATATACCATAAATCTACCTAAATATTTATTATTCAAAGAAAGCTTATTTTTTCCCCAGAAATTAAAAAGCCCAAATCACCCTTATTCGCTAGATCCGCTACCGAAATCAATAATCCCTTTCGGCGGCAGTCTAAACACCGTGACCGTAAGATTTCCTTATTCGCTACCGAAACGAGTTTATATAGGTGGCGCAGCGACGCTGACGTTTTCGGTAGTGAATACCGTCTAACCGCAGAAGCAGAAGTTAAAGTAGAATATTGATACACGTTTTATACCTCGAAGCAGACAGCAAAGCTTTAGCGCCATTTTGCCACCTACACTCTTTCCGTATCGTCCATACAAACCTTATTGCTCAACCTGAAATTAAGACCGCGTCCTATTTGACAAACCCAAAATAACGCAGCAATAACGTTTCATTATAGTAAACAACAAGGATATTTTATTGATATTAACTCAACGTTATTTATTAGTTATTAACTCAGCTAATCTTTATCTCATTCAAACGCGTAGCATTTTGGCTTTCAAACTTGTTATTCAATTACAATGAATAAGCCATGAAGTCCAAAATACTTATTATCAGCCCTAAAACCAAGATTTTAGTTATTTGTACCTACGAAAACGTGTTAATACTGGAACTAGTGCATATTATTTTGTAATATAGCAAAAATATTGTTAACTGTCGTTTCGCGGAAAAGCAACCCCTTGTGAATAAACGATCGTTAACGACCAGCTAACTGAGCGAAGCAGCATTTCAAATAAACGGTGGGCACTTTAGACGACTAATCAAGTTGGAAGACCAAAAAGAATGGTAAGTAAAATTTAAATTTTTTTTTATTCACTTATTGAGTTAGGGTGAAATATAAAATTAGTAGGTATTTGTTCAATTGGACAATTACTTAACAGTTAACACTAGGCGACATACCCGGCCTAGGCTAACAATAATTTTGGCAACGTGCTTGCAAGAATGAGGCCCTAATTAAACTATAAGTGTTGCTAATTACCATAGTGTTTAAGTTTTTTTATTGCATCTATTAACATTTATAATAATTTTATATTTGAGGTGTTGTTTCCATTTACTTAAAAACATAAGTTTTGTGCTTTAGAATACTTATTGAGTGTATTCAAAGTGAAATTTAAGGGTAATTGCCTGTTTAAACGATCAAAATACACTATGTTAAGCCTCGATTACACTTGAAAATTACTTGATCCTAATTAGTTGTAAGTAATACCTTGCCCAAATAATTGTGTATTGGTATCATGTATTGTAAAACTATCATATTCACACCGTAATTATAAATTGTTCACAACTAATAATTGTAAAGTGTAAACGCCCTTATGGCTGTTGTCTTATCTTTAATGAAGTGTAATTGCTTTCAAAACAAAGCCACGTATCTTTATATTAATTAAAATTAAAGTTTGGTTTTGAGGGTAACGTGTTATGTGCAATATTTTCTTTCAACGGCTAAACCGATTTTTTTCCATTTCCGGGATTTTTATTACCTGGAATTTATTAAACCCAGTTTAAAATATAATCGAAACTAAGCTGACGTTGGGTTTAGCCTTCGGTGGCCATTATGCCGAACTTAATAATATAAGGAGATTGCCATATTGGCCCAGAAATATTTCAACTAACTTCAAGGAAATATGCTTGAAGTTTGAGATAAATTAATTTTTTTCACCCTGGGCCAAAATTCTAAACATTTTTCTTGAAATAAAATTCCAAGCTGTTAAATTAATGTTCGTTTAGGGTAAAACAAGCTTTTATATAAGGAGATGGCCAAATTTATTCATTATTTAAAATTTGTCTTTTTATTTGAAGTAAAATGCAATTTTCTCTGAGTATCTATAATACAGGAAGATTATGACAATAGCCAAAAAAGTAGTTGAGGGAGGGTTCAATTATCTATATATCTACTGAAGGAGCTCCTACGAGCAGAACCGGGTTTAAAATATAATAGCCGGGTTCTGCTATACCTTCAATAGAAATATTCATAATTGAAATCTCCATCAACTACTTCTTTTGCTAAAATTTGTTATAAAGTTGAAATCTTTGGGAACGACATGTTAGTCATTTGAATAACCTGATTTTGAAAACATTGTAAGAATTTTGTTTTAATAATTTTAAGCAGTTCTTTCTTAGGTCATTCTGGTCGTTTTATTTAGGAACTATGGCATTTCAAACCAAATAGATGAGATTAATTTCAACGCGGATAATATTTGTCATAATTATATGTAGATATTTGGTAAATGAAACGTTTTCATTAGTAATGACAACGTTTTAAATACGTTGTTGTAACGTATTCAATACGTTGGGTTATACACTTTTCAAATACGTTAATGTTAATAAGGTTGATAATTGTTTATTATTTGTATATATATTAACGTTTTATTATACCAATAATTAAAAGTTAAGTTAGCAACATTAATTAAAATAATTATACGTTACAAAAAGCCTCTTATCATTGGTCATCACGCTATGTACTATCAACGTTTACCTTACAGCTTTTTCTCAACCGTTTAAAATCGTTTAATCAACGAGATTTTGCTACCTGGTTAATTGGATTAACCCAATTTTAATCAATTTTATAAATTTTTGGGTTTTTTACTCAATTTTATCAGTTTACCAGATTTTAGACGATATTAGTTGGCTTTACACGATTTTATCCATTTTTAAACATTTTAGGTCATTTTACCCAATTTTGGTCAATTTATCCGATTTTTGTGGATTTGCAAAAAAATAATTTGACAATACCCTATTCAGGTAAAATTTTTAAAATTTTCTTTTATTTATCAAATTTATTGAAATTTTCACAAATTTACCCAAACTTGATGAATTTAACCCAAAATAGTTCCTATTTAGCATTTTAGTTGAGATTTTAAAATTTAATTTTTATAATTTTTCAAAAATGAAACCGAGAAAAACCCTGCTTTTTTAAATGTAGGTTTTTTCATTTTAAGTTGACAAAAACATTTTCGGTTGCCATAGCAAAACGGAAGCCCAGCGTAACTTTTCCCTTTGTGAAAATTCATGTTACCCCAAGGTCTATATACCACCCGAGACTCAATTCCAATTAGAAAGGTGTGCGTTATCACCTTTTCTATCGAAATCGATCGGAACCCATTTCCATTGATGAATAAAAATTGGAAGCTTGGTTGCAATTCACTAGTAAGATAATTTGATTTGCATTTTGTAAAATATCACATGAAATGTTGGTCAAAACAATAAAATCGTTAGTTTCACGTTCGCATGTGTGTGTTCGAGTACTTTTTATTAGGGATGCAACGGATAACCGGAACCGAGTTAATTCTAGGAACCGAAACCGGTACCATTAATATAAAAATTTGATAACCGTATCCGGAACCGGAACCGATATTTGTAAAAAAATTATAACCGAAACCGGAACCGAGTTTTTCATTGTTGCAAACGGTTTTTAAACGGTTCTCTAACTTTATTTACCAACATTTAGCGCACGTTGAAATTTATTAATTAAACTTCCTAATTTACTATTAGTTTTTCATATAAGCTCATCTCTATCCTATCTCAGATAACTCTATGTGGGTTTCTACGTAACTGTCAACTGACACACCCTTCCGTATTCTCAATTGAAAATGGGCTCGTCCTCCAAATGTTTGCTTTCAAAACTGGCATAATCCGGAAATCCGCGATAGTTTTAGTTTTATTATCTCCAGTAGGAAAACTCGACACAATTTCACAAATGTAGCAAAGGCGACCAAAAATACTGCTACAAGTGTGCCTTCCGAGCAATTATTTAGTGGGGCAATGGGCAAGCATAATTCTTGACCCCCTTCGGAACTGACTTAGAGTAGAAACCGCGGAAAAGCAATGCGGGGGGGGGGCTTAAATTGAGGGGCCCCCAAATTGCCTATGGGACTAGAGGCCTGCGCCGATCTGATATGGGTCGGCGGCGGCCTGTGACCCAAAATATAACGGCGGCGGCGGCTTACGCCGGCGTTTAGGCCTACGGCAGCGGCGTCTTTGGCGTGGTCAAAATGACCGGCGGCGGCGGCGGCGTACGCCGGCGTTTGTATAAATTTTAGAGCTATTTCTTGTAACGACAGTTCAAAAAACACGTGACCAGAAGGGCAAGGGCAAATACCAACTCGTACTTGTCCTTCTAGTTCCAAGGTCGTACTTCGCAGGGACGCCCCGTTACCGAATATTTGCTTCGAGCGATTGTTAAATGTGCGCTCTGGCGGCGGAGTTAGGAACTAACTAACTAACTAATGATAACCGGGGAAGAAGGAAAAGGGGGTGAGGGGAGGGAAAATACAAATGTAGCTCAGCAGCTGGAAAACACGCGGGACTGGCTCAATTTGTAAAACGTTTGTTTAAATGTTTTAATGTGCGAAATACACTAATTAGTCCATGGTCCTTCCGAGGTAAGCCACTGGCCTGACGTCAAACGACCACCAAAATTATTCGCAGTTATGCCGGGTCGAAATTGGCTTTTTATTTTTTTGGTCGTGCTCCACGATAATGCTCTGCAGTGGCGTAGACAAGGAGGGTTCAATGTCAACCCCCTGGGCCTACCTTGACTATACTAAAGTGACACCCCCTTAATAACATTAATATTAATATTAACATTCTTGGACCCACTTTGAGGAATTTCTGGCAACGCCCCTGACACTGAGCCTTCCAATCAATATCATTTTTGCTGCCGAAGGTTATCATCGCACGGTGAACATACATATTTCTATTTTGATATGTTATTTTCCATTTAGACATAATTTAAGGTATTATGATGTGTTTTTATAAACGTATTGGACGTCTAGAATGCAGTATATCAAATGCTTCATTTATTGAAAGTAAAAAATTATTATCAGTCTCGGATTGGACATAGAGGTAACCTGCCCGATGGCGTGGATCCCATGGAGCGTTCATGAAGTTGGCCTCCGTAAACATGGTAGCTGGGACACTTTGTCTCCTAGCAACTAAAAAATTTTAGACCAAGTCCGCCACTGATTATTATAATGCAATTTTAGAAAACATATCGATAAACCAAGCAACGTTTAAATTTAAAGATAATTAAAATGTGGATAAGCCTTGGTTATATTAGTGACTCTCTCTATAGCCAAGATAGCAATGCTGGAATCTATTGTCGCTAAGTGAAAATGCTATTACTCTGCGTCGACCGAAATCCGAAAACCAAAATTTGACGTTCGACGTCGTGTTCAAATGTCGTTATTTTCGCGTAAATGAAAACGAAGCTTAATATACCAAAAAAAAAGTGTATAAAGAGAAAAAGGAAACGGCGGCGCGCCGTTCTTTGTATCGGCGGCGGCGACGGCGGCGTGCGCCGATTTTCGAACAGTCGGCGGCGGCGCGATCGGCGCGTTCAAAATTGTCGGCGGCGGCGTTTAGCGGCGGCACAAGCCTCTATATGGGACTGTGTACAGTCCAACCGCACGAGGCCTCGTCTAGTTTTTTCTCTTGTCAGCTCAAGTTGGCCCTCAAGGGGTCGGAGTGTGCAATAACTGGTGGCTGTACCGGGGAGTCGGGGTCCGGCTCTTGTAACCCGTAAAGGCGGTGGCGCACTGGGAGATGTTAGCTCCGTCCAAAGGGTCCTATCTCCGACCTCCGACTTCGGTCAGGTGTGGGCTGGATACTGGGCTTCGGCCCAGGCTAATGGAGAGGGGCCGGGCAAACTGGCCGCCTCGGCGGATTGAGTAGCCTGCTGTGGGGCTGCGGGCCTCCGTATGAGGGCACGGCGGACCCATCTCCCGGCCTTTTGGGCTCCCACCGGGATCTCCGGTGCCAGCTGTGCCGGGTTATGCGGGCTGCTGTGTGCCCACCGTTCCCCTTTAGGAGCTCTCTCCAAAGGGCTTGGCTCCCTGCCTTTGTAGGTGGGGTGTCGGCCGGAGTTGCTAGAGCATCCGTTCTCTATCCCACTGCTGTGTGCGAAGTGGCGGGCTGGTCGTCCCATTGTTGCACCTTCTGCTGGGTTGAGCGGCTTGCGTCGAGGGTGCGACCATCAGTAGTGGGGTTCTGCTACCCATGCTGGTTTTGTCACCTGTCCGGGCTTGTGGAGGGCATTCTGATGATAGGCCTCCGGTGGTGTGGTTCTTTTCTTACCGGTACACCGGGCTATAAATTCTGACAACATGTCAGCTCAAGTTAATGTTTTACTTGCTTCAAATATTTCTTTCAACAGGCACAAAACAATAACTGTCGCATAAATATCCAAACAACGTACATAATGAAAGTAACATACTGAAGTTTGAAAAGTATCGAGACACGTGTTTTATATCAGATCGTTTAACCTTGTAAATTAATAACTAAGTGTTCCTGAATTTTAAGTTTTTAAGGTAAGGCTAATTCGTTTGCATAATATAATCGCTGGCCTTTCTAGTTTTTGACTAGAAAATCTAAAATTTCAACTTATGCATTTGCTTAAATTTCACAAATGACAATGCTTATTGAACGAAATAATATGGACTCGTTTTAGAACGATATACTCAACTGAAATCAAAACGAGTCATAGAAATCCCGTCTTTATATTTTTCAATGAAATGAGGCAGGGGCGTAGGAACCAGGGAGGCAATGCCCCTCCCTAGAATTTTGCTGGGACGGGCAACTAATTTTATTGCCCCTTCAGTTGAAATCAATCATCAAAAGCTCAAATTCTCAATTTAAAAGCATATAAAGCTTATAGACGCTCAACTGTGTCTTTTCCCGCATATTAACATAGTAGTCAAACAATAACACATGCATTCGTTTAAGCTACACTCCTTTAAAAATTCAAAACCATTCTCATTTTATTATTGTAGATTTGTATATCTTAAATTCATAAACGACTCTAAAGACTAAAATACACTTGTTTACTGTTGTTACTGTTAATGCCTTAATGACATTCACAACCGATTACTCACTCTACATCGGGGGCTAAGCTCCTAAACCCCCGTTTCGTTTCTCTTTGCCCCCTCCAACTTCTAAACCGTTCCCACGCCCCTGAATTGAGGAGCGGAAAGGAAGGCAATGTCTCCCCAAAACTTGAAAGTACATCATTCCCCTCCCCCCTCCATCTTGAAACGATGAAACCGTGGGAATTTTCAAACAGAAGATTTCATTTTCACCCTACTTTATTGAATAAACAAATAACGCGCTTACATAAGTTCCCTACTAGAGAATAGAAGCAATAATTTTTTTAAATTATTTTACATTTAGTCATCTAGATCGTGATTCTGGTTGGACTTGGGAGTCTGAACTCCAGACTTCCAAGTTCTACCAGAACCTTTGATTTTAATGCTCCAGGCGCTGATTGCCGTGATTTATCTTAATCGTTTCACTTAGGGCTTAAAGCCATTTTTTAACGTTTTATATATTTAACATGCAAGTACGTGTTAAATCTAATTGTAGAAGGCGATACATGATAGCCCTAACTCTAGATGGCGATAATCGCGACTCGGCCTTAATGATTATAAGGGACCCCAAAAACAGTTTCGCGGGAGGACCCCGAACCCATAGCTACGTCACTGAGAAAGCTACTATTTTAAAAATATAATTTATCAAAAACAAATTTTATATTCTTAATAAATAAATGTGGTGGATTATATTTATCTTTAACTTCATTTGAATTGCTTGTGTATTTAACTTTAATTAATACTAAACACACTGGAACCGTAAAGGAACCGGAACCGATCGGTCCTAAATTTTGAGAACCGAAACCGGAACCGATAAATTAAAATTTTAAGAACCGTAACCGTAACTGGAACCGATAAAACAAAAATTAAGGAATCGGAACCGGAACCGAGATAGTCCAAAAAAGTGTAACCGTTGCATCCCTACCTTTTATACATCAATCGCAAATTTCATATACAAACTCAATAATGTAAGCTATTTTGTTCTCGTGACGTAGACTGTTGTGGCAGAATTCGCAATAAAAATGTTCATTTACAACTTAAGATCTTTTCAATTTGAATGATCTGAGCGAATATATCCTAAGAATTTCGATGCCGTAAAACTAGTTATTTTTCAATGATTAACATCTTAGTTTGAACCTTTGGACATTTAACATTATGCACTTCTAGTTTTTCATGCTTAGTTTCCTGATTTCCTAATGCGCAATTTTCGTCGGTTAAAATGATAAATAAACTTGAGGACATTGTTCAAGGTCATTGAGTTTTGAATTCATAAATGACGCTCTGCGCGTTTCATGCGATCTAAAAATTGAGAAAATAGAAACTCAATTATTTTAGGTGTCACAAAGGAAAAACTTCAGAACTCAATTTTAAAGAAGAAAAACCTAACACCGTGCTTATAATTGGCTTTAAAAAACATTTTGCAAAAATTATTCCGTAAAAACCACGTTTTGCAAAATCATTGATAATTAATATTAGAAATGATAAAACCTTCTTGAACTACAAATTTTTTGCTTTCGAATTTAAAGACAAATTGACTTGAATTTGTCGTTTCTTCTTTATAGACAGATATGAGGTTTGAAGTCAGGGTAGTACAAAATAGATTTGTGAATTAAAGAGCGATTGTCAAATTATTTTATCGAACTTAGATTCAACTGTTTGAGTTCTACTACAACGCAGAAAAGATTGAATTTCACAAAATAATACAAAGAATTTATGTACTTAACCGTTTTGAAGCAAACTTGTCAAAAAAATCCAAATATATTGAAAAATATTCGCTTTCGAATGATTGAAGTTTTTATGAAGTGCGTACGAGACGAAGGATACGAATAACACGGAACACGTTAATAAAATCCAAGTGAAAGCATCGTAGCAATTAATTGAAAAATAGTCAGATTGATCATTGGCCTCTCTGTTGACTGATGATATTATTTTTGAGTTAATAAATCTCAAAACTGGACAGAAATGATACATTGAAACAGATAGATGACTCATGCCAAAAACTACCGAAGATGTTTGCGTAACCTTAATAAAAAATTGTATTATAAAATTACTAGTAATTATTAGTGATACAAATTTGCCTAAGTAGTCGGACTCAGACAAATGTTAAAATTATTTTAAAACGTATTTTTTTGATTAAAAAATTGTCAAAGCTTTTATTTTGTTAATAGGAACATGTTTCTTAAATTGAACAAATTTATAGGTGTAACGACTACTTTCTTCCCCCAAATTGATTGCTGGGTGAAAGATATGTGCAAAAAAACTCCGTTTTATGTATCTCTTAAATTTTTTGTTTCTTATATATATCTCTTGAATTTAGCAAAAAAATCAATAAAAAATCAGTGAAGTCGTGTTGGCGTGTGCTTCGAGTAATTTACTAGATTAAAATTAAGTTAGTTAAGTGGCGACAAATATCAATAAATATGGGGCTTTAGAAATTTTTGGACATAAAGAATCCCACCGCCCGCTTATCTCAGGAGCCCGCAATTTTTGGCTGTCCTCCCCATTGCTTCTATTGGACCATCGAGGCCACGTATGGACAGACCGTTGATTCGAATGAATCATTCAGGTTCTATTATATTTAAGGGGATGTTATCAATCACCTTTTTGATTGCATGGTATCGTTTTTAAATCAACCGGTTTTAACAGGAACTTGATATGCTGATATAATTGAATTGACATCAACTTTACTACATATTTAATTGTTCAAACGCGGGATGTAATATTTTTTACCATTCGTATATTAAACAAAAATGGACGTCAGAAAGAAATAGAAAGCGCTCGATTTCTTTGAGGTTCGAGGTTTGTTATACGCAGCCTCAGTGATTAAAGGGACAAGGTTGTCATTTCCTCTTCACGACGTTCGCGATTTTTTACAAACCACTTATTCAATATTATACTGTATAAAAATTAACATTAAAAAAACATCCAAATATGAGCTAGTTTATAGCCCAAGGCACCACCCTAGGCCCAAGTCACCAAGCGACATTTATTTACTTTAAATCAGCTGGCATGGTTAATTTGCGTAAGAGGGTTGTAGTCACAGCTCCCTACATTTACCATTACCGTTAACCTCTTCAAGTTTTTAGGGGAAAGGGAAACCGAGAAACTAGGGGAAAACACTTTTACGAAAGGGGAGAGAACTTGCAGACCTAACGCAAAAAGAGTAATTTCGAGTTTTCGGCCAGTGTGACAAGTTGGGATCGAATCTAGTTGCTCTTGCCGCGAGGCTAAAGTGCTAACCACTACGCCACCGCACCACTATAGTCATCGAGCTCTGGTCTCAACTATCCTACAGTTCCATTAAATATTTAATTAAAGATTTGACCAAATTCAAACTGCATAGAACCGTCGGAAGATGAAAAAGAAACCCTCTATTTCGCTTAGATTGAGAAACCTTTACAAAATTTGCTTTTAAACAGATAATGAACCTTGTTAAATCAAATAATTGACCTTGAATATTTAATAGTTTTCCACCTCAGTTTACACTTACTCCTCTTAGTATACCAATAGCCAAAACTGAGAAATCGATCGCTCTTAGTGAAATTACATGTTGCAGAAGGTGGCGGACTTCAGCTATATGCAAGAAATTCAACCTAGACGTAATAAGAATGTTAACTGAAATATTTCATGTAATAATGTGGAGCAAAACAGCAGAATTTTTACAAATATTGAATAATCCGTTGGCTTAAATGTAACGTTGTCCCTTATATCGGTAAATTAATTTTTATTGTTGCCAAATTAAAAAGGAATTAAGCCGATTATAGTGCCTTCTTAACAATATGTCAAAAAGTAAGATTCTTCATATTCCGCTTAATTTTAAACGAATTGAAAATAACTGGGCTCGCTCTTATTTTAAACTGGTTGGACATAATTGGGTCTTGAAATTTAACACAATTTTATATTATGTAATTAAAAACGACTTCATAATTAACAACGCATATTGAACCATAGAAATCTCATAGGTAACTAGAATGCTGCCGCCTACGGTCGAGCTTGACGCCAGTTCTCCTTGAACCTTCAGCCAATGAGAGGCCGTAGAGTGGTTCCGCCAAGGAGGATAATAATCCTCCTTGGATCCGCTACTATAGCGGGAGATAGGTGACGTCATTCTCTCTGGTGACTTTAAATTCTTGGCAGAACCACTCTTTGAGCTCTGATTGGCTGAGATCTGGCTATCGTCTGCCACGGCGTTTGGCCCATTTTCCAGTTACACGGCAGCATTCTAGTTACCTATGAGATTTCTATGTATTGAACTGGCAACCATCTAAGCCTTAAAATTTTGTATATTTCACAATAACTAAGCCTTTATTGAGCATATTCTCAAACAAAAAACTAACATCTAGTCGGCGAAGAAATTTTTTCTATAAGTTGAAGAGATCACTTAAAACAATAAAATCTCCATTTAAAAAAGCATGGGATTTTCTCGGTTTCACAGGGTCCTAGCTACGAAAATTTTGAAAAATTTTGAAAATCACGAAATGTGTAATTTGGACCACATTTAGGTAAATTTCAACAAGTTTGGGTAAATTGAAACATTTTTAGGGTGAATTTGTAACAAATTTTGGGTAAAATAAGGGAAAAATCTTATTTTGGTTGTAAGTGGTCAAAAACATTTTCAGTTGCCATGGCAAATCGAATGGGTAGTGCAACGTCTCCTAAGCCACGGGTAGAATAGCTTTGGCCATCCCACGTGTTCCTCGCGTTCTTTTTCATCCTTTTAGTTTAGTTTTTCAGCCTGTAAATTTTTAAGTTAGGTCTTTACGATTGCATTATATCTCCATCTTTAATTTGGTGTACGTGTCGGCCTTCTGCAGTGTTCGGTTGAGGGCTTTGCTTTAATTTAAATTAGTTGTTCGGCTGGTATAAATTTAACGTGTGCCGTGTCTGTTTCGGTTATTTGTGCAACGCGGTTACCGGCGGTTATTTGTGCGACGTGTCCGTCCTCTTGGGGCCTTCCTTCATTTTATTTCTGTTCGGTGTGATAATCATCAAGTTTGCATTCCTAATTTTATTTTAATATTGTTTTGTGTTTTGCGTCTATTTCGCCCGGTTTTATTAACGAATATTGCCGATTAATAATTAATTAATTATTAATTTTAAGTTGTCGGTTCCCTTAGTTTAGCCTGCCACTGCCACCTCATTGGTCCTGCGTTATCCGACGTTTTCCCGATTTTCCAAATTTTTTCATCGCCCATTTTAGTGCTTTGCTGTTAATTTAATATTATTTGACTTTAGTGTACTTAATTTAATTCATCTGCCTGCTTATTTTACGGTTGTATGTTGACTCTTATAGTGTCCATTTACTGGGTAGTGTCGCCGGTTCTTCCAGTTTTTTTTATTGCGGTAGTGTTTTAAGTCCCTCTTTATATTTTGCTTTTACGCTGGACGCACGATGGTAGTTTCTATTTCGTGCTAACGTGTACTAACAATATTTTTCTGCTTTATCATTGTATAGCCACTTAGTTTTTGGTAATTAGTATTCTATCTTATTGTATAATATTCAACCTAATTTCTTGCCCGTTATATTTCCCTTTTATACTATTGAACTGTTCAACTGTGTAGCATTTTTAGGCCTAGTGCTATTACATATAATCCATTTGTTTCTTAATGCTTTGTTGCCAAATGTGATTCCTTGTTATTTAACTCGGTTTATACTCAGCGTTGGCTTCCACGCCTCGTATGTGTTCAAGCTTGGCAATTGTTTATTCGCGATACTTAACTTTATGGATATCTATATATTTTTTGTATTATATACTGATTATACGTGTCTTACAATATCGGCATTTTGATTCGCGTGTATGTACATTTAACTTTTAAATACGTTGTGACGTTCATGAACTTCACTATTCCCAAAATTGGAGTACCGTTGAACATATGGCTAATACTTTTGCTGTTTGGAAGAAAGTACTGAACTTGTCAGGTTAATTTAGGTGCTCTCGTCCTTTTTTCGTGCGCGAAGCCCCTAAGGCTTAGGTAGCACCCTTTGTCGGTTTTCTCCCCCCCCCCCGCCTCGCTCATGTCTCCAGCCTCGTCCTCGCCAGATGGCGCCACCCTTCCCACTTCTCCAGATTCTGCTTCCCAAGACGGCGGGAACAATATTTACAAAGGTGGAGTCAAGCATCCCTTACCTCCCCCCAAGGATATTTCTCACTGCTATGTTGATTGTCAGCTCGGTAGAGCCGACGAAACAGCCGGCCGGATACTAGCCTGCGCCCACTGCCGTCGTCGGTTTCATCTAGCTTGTTGCGGCATTCACCACAAAACCAACCTCTATTTCCTGTGGGCTTGCAAAGACTGTCTAGATTTCCCGTCCGCCCTCAAAACGAAATTGGCCACCTTTGAGAAGAAACTCACGGCTGCCGTAAGCCGTATTCAAGCGCTTCAGACAGAAAATGAGAGCCTCAAGCAGAAGCTGCTCTCCGCCGCTTCTCCAGCCACGAATAATCTACAATCCAACTTTAAAAAGGTGCCGCACGATGCCAGACACCCTGATCGATCGAAACCCAATCCTGAACGTAACTCCCTGCCACTATCTCATGGCCCCCTTATCTCAGCTTCTCATGACCCAACTCCCTGGACCCAGGTTGTCCGAAAAAAAACCACATAAGAGGCTTCCCGCTAAACCACAACAGCACCAGGTCACTGGCGTTGCCTCTTCGTCTTCTACCACTTGCCTCCAGGCTGCGCCCGCCTTGACGGCCATCTACATTTCTCGGCTTCACGAAAGCCTCGCCTCCAAGGATCTCGAGACCTACATCACAGGTCTCGGTATCACGCCCTATGGACTGCGGCTCTTAGCTCTTCGCAAGCAAGGCTTCATAACGGGCTTTTTTTACTTCGTAGCACTGGACGTCCAAGCTGCACTTGACCCTCTTAACTGGCCCGAGGGTATAGTCATCTCCCGGAGTGAACGTTCACCGACTAAGCGGGAGCCAGCTCTCCGGGGGCAAAAATCCGACCCCTCTCACGCCCACCTTGTCTCCAAAGTAGAAAGGAGTCTCCTTGTGTCCCACGCACACATCGACACCACAGTCGCTCAGGTTGAAACCCACCTGCATCAACTCGATCTTCACCCACTCGCCGTTCAGTTGGTGCCGGGCTCTGGGCGGCCCAGTCACACATCCTTCAAAATAACTCTTCCTGCCCAGGAAGTGAAACTAGCCTACAGACCAGAAAATTGGGTCAAGGGCATAACGATAGCTTCTATCACCCTACAGCACGCCGACAATCCTCCTGAGGCGCCAACGCCCAGTTGTTGACGCGACATGAGGAACCAACCAATCCTCTATACTAACTTGAATTCCATATGTAACAAATTCTACGGTCTAAGAGCATATATTGACGCCCACCAACCCTTCGTCGTTGCAGCTACTGAGACCTTGAAATGTTTGGTCCTTCCTTTAAGGTTTACCGGAAGGACAGGAACAGACATGGTGGAGGTGTCTGCTTAGCCATCGACACAGCCTACAAATCCTATCCCCTTGATCTCAAGACTTCAGTGGAAGCTGTGGCCGCGAGAATTAACATTGGCCCGTCGTGTCTCTGCATTTGCTGCGTTTATCGCCCACCATCTGCTAAACCTACATACACAAAGCGCCTGAACGACCTGATAACTCTCCTCAGACCTCCTTGTTATCGGCGATTTTAACTTCCCATCAATCAACTGGAGTATCCTCTGGAGCTCTTCCTCTGAAGCTACTAGCTTCATTCACACCACCCTCGCAGCTAATCTCTCACAGAGTGTTATGGAGCCCACCAGAGACAATGATTCTAGAGGTAACCTTCTAGACCTGGTACTGGTATCGGATCCCGATCTCATAGACCGGGTCGACCATCTCCCCGGTATCGCGGATCACGACTTCCTTTTGTTTAATGTCAGGAAAGTGAGCCCACCTCCCCGCAAGCCACCACGTAGCGTTCCCAACTTCAACAAGGCCGACTACCCTGCCATCTCGGCGACCTTATCACAAGTGACTGTAACTAAAGCCACCTCGGTTCATGACGCTTGGGCCACTATCAAGGCGGCCCTTCACTCTGCTGTACTCTCTCACGTCCCTTTGAAGAAACTATCCTCACGGCATAACCGGCCTTGGGTAGGTCAGTCTCTCCGCCGACTCATTCGCATCACGAAGCGTCGCTATAATAGGGCTCGAAAATACCCTTCCATTTGTAACCAGCAGAAATTCTCCCATCACCGCTCCATTGTCAAATTCGCTCTTCGTGCTGCACGTACCCATCACATGGACCGAGTGGCATCAGATCTCACTAACAACAGGCGACAGTTTTACCAGCTTGTTTCCCAAAAAGCCAAGCACTCTGGTATCCCTGATCTTAATGGCCCGGAGGGTGCTATCACCTGCGCAGAGTCTAAAGCCAAAGTACTGGCCGAAACATTTCAACGCACTTTTCCTGTTCACACATTTGAAACTGTCTCCCTTCTGCCGCCGCGATGTCCTGTAATGCCTCCGATCATCTTCACGGAGCAAGGCGTACAACGTCTGCTGCAGAGAGGCAGGTCTTTTAAGGCTGCGGGCCCTGACAGAATTCCAGCTGCTGTCTTGAAGAACTGTGCCGTGGCCCTGGCTGCTCCCCTAACGCGGCTTTTCCAACTCTCGTACGATTCTGGGAGTATTCCGGCTGATTGGAGTACAGCTAATGTGACTCCCGTTCCAAAGGGCGGTGACAAATCAAATCCGTCTGAATACCGCCCGATTGCACTACTTTCCCTGGTGCTCAAGGCTGATGAACATATCGTGGCTTCGGACATAACCTCCCACCTTCAAGCCCATGATGTTCTGCAGCCTTACCAACATGGTTTTCGCAGCGGCTTTAGTACGGAAACCCAACTACTTTGCTGCGTTGAAGATTGGTTCGACGGGCTGGAACGCACTGGACGTGTTGACATTATCTTCCTCGATTTCCGTAAAGCATTTGACTCTGTGTCTCACGAACTCTTAAAAGCCAAGCTCCATTCCTATGGCATTAGGGGCCAGACCTTGCTTTGGCTGGCTGCCTACCTTCAAAACCGGCGTTTCCGTGTTGTTATTCCAGGGGCTGCGTCCGACTGGCTTCCTGCGGCCTCTGGTGTTCCACAGGGCTCAGTTCTTGGCCCCCTTTTATTCGTCATTTTCATAAACGACATAGGGGACCATTTTATCTCCCGACTGTATATCTTCGCCGACGATGTTGCGCTCTCAAGAACCATTTTCGCCCCCCTCCGATGTTGTTACCCTACAAGAGGATCTCAATCGTATTCTGTCTTGGAGTGACTCGAACAGGCTACCTCTAAATGCCTCCAAATGCTCAGTCCTCTCCCTTCACCGCTCAGGGCAACCAGCTCACTCTCCCCACTACACTTTGGGGGATGTCGAACTTAAGTCCGTCACCTCCCAAAAATACTTCGGGGTAACGCTATCCTGTACCCTTGATTGGAATCCCCATATCTTGACCGTCACTTCCAAAGCCGCCCGTGCCCTAGGTTTTGTGCGCCGACACCTCTCACATTGCTCCTTCCAGACAAAAACCCTCTCTATAAAAACATATGTCCTCCCCATTCTGGAGTATTGTTCCCTAGTCTGGTCCCCCAACACCGCCAGCGGTATGCATACCATTGAAACCATCCAACGTAAAGCCCTCCGTTTTGTTGCCAACATCGGTTTATCTTGGAGTACAAGCATGACGCGAGTCTTGAAAAACTTTAAATGGGATTCCCTCTCGGACCGTCGCCGAGTCAAACGCCTCGCAATAGTAAACAGTATTATTCACCGCTCCAACGGAGCCCTGGCCCCGCTTACGTCCGCCATCTCGTCTTGGCGTCGTGCTCCGCGCGGGATGAAATCCGCGGCCCTCATTCTTCCTGGCTTTCGACTCTCCGTCCGCAGGCACTCCTTCCTCCCCTCTTCGATCCGTGACTGAAACTCTCTCCCGGACTTCCTAAAGTCCATTCCCAACCCCAAACAGTTCCGCAAGGAGCTAACTGAGTTCCTAGAACTTCATATTTAACTCGTTTACATGTAATAATGTAATATAACTCCTTTATTTTGTTTTATTTCCCTTGTATCTCCCTCACATTGTACTGTTTTCCTGTACATACAAACTGTATATATTTTTTCTCTGTATATGTATAATTTGTATTGTCCACTGTCTTAACGTGATGGGTCTTAGACCTCTTGTTGAGCAATAAAAGAACTTGGGAAATTTCATATCTCATATAGGTCCACATTACGGCCGACTTTGAACTAAATCGGCATTAAACACCTCGGGTACTCTCCTTGTAAGAGTTGTAATAAGAGGCCTATCAAGTCCAGATGAAAAGTGTAGTTATTAGACCCAAGGACGAATCGCTTATTCCGTGAGAAGATAAATTTATTATTTAATTTTGCCTGCTTATAGGGAGTAGAGAAGGACTAAAACTTAACATGTAAATCCAAGATGGCCGCCAAGATGGCCACCAAAACAACCCCCCCATCCCCCAAAAATATTTTCAAAAACAAAAATTTTTGTCCTTGGAAAAAAAAATATTTTAACTCTAAATTTCACCTTGAAGATGATCTTTGACCTCGACGCTCGAACACGGTCCACAACCACTAAGCCTCGGTCTATACTCCCAACAAGTTTGGTCACGATCGGACAAGGTCGAACCGAGATATCGGCGGTAATATGTAACCCCACCAAATACTTTCACTTGGGTTGGAATTTCGGGCTAGAATTTATAAATATAAATAAATTAATCTATTAAAAACGAATATATCTAAATAAATATTTACCACAAGAATTTTTTTTTGTTGCTCTACCATCGCACGAATAAAACACTGGTTTTGGTCTTAATCGCTTCGGAAGTATACAGCTCGAGACTGTCTGAATTAAAACAGATCGAACGGTATGTTGTACAATCAACATGATGAATTTGATCTAACACATGAAGTTCAGACTCAAAATGATTTAAATTCTTGTGATTCCACCACGAAATTTGACGGAGTATTACAAAGATTATACATTCTTACTACTCGAAAAGAGAGAAATTTTAAAGATCGTGGTAAAGAAAGTACAGGCTTTAGATGTAATTCACCAGACATCTTGATTCTAGATTTCTTTTGGTAAAATCCTTTACATTGAGATTTTATAGTTTAAGCCCGACCTTTATTTTAAAAATTTAAAAATATTGTCTTTGGGAATAATTATTAATTTTTTAATACAACTAAGGTTAACTAATTATCCCTATCCTTCTTAAACAAGTTTTTATAAATTAATAATAACAATTATATTCAATTTTTAAAAACAACCTAGTACAAAATGTACTTATACAATTTCAGTTAATATACTAATCAATTACCAAAAAAAAACATAAAACATTAAAGTTTAACCGATATTAGTATAAAAAAGTACATAGAGGACATGAAAA
Organism: Leiobunum rupestre; assembly: GCF_980474605.1. Taxonomy (NCBI): domain Eukaryota; kingdom Metazoa; phylum Arthropoda; class Arachnida; order Opiliones; family Sclerosomatidae; genus Leiobunum; species Leiobunum rupestre. The sequence goes on from NC_143386.1 coordinate 2,612,488, forward strand.
AAATCAGAAAGAATAATAAATAATCAATGGGTCGTTTGATATAGGCGATAGATTGTAGCCCAGATGAACTTTGTTTAAATCAGTTTTAAACAATAAATTTTCCAGAAGTTTTGTTTAAATAATAATTATAATAATAATAATAATAAAATAAAATATAAAAAAACTAATATTAATAAAAACAAAAAGATATTTATATAACCGAACTAATTTAACCAAAAAAATTTGATACCTGACAAAAAAGATAAGAATATCATTTCTGGAAAAGTTATTGCATAAAAAAGATGAAAACAAAGGATTTTTTAATATAGAGAAAAAAGAACTTTACACCAATCCCAACATTAAATTAATAAAACTAGTTAAAAAAGAAAAAGTAGATTATGAAATATTAAAAAGAACCTCCACCGCCTGAATTAAATTAATAAAACTAATTATTTTAGAAAACATATTTAAAAAATACTTAAACTTTTTAAAATAAGAACATTTAAAATATAAAACATTTTCAAAAATTAAAATCTTTCACCAAAATAAACAAATAAAAAAATAAAAACACAAAAAGTCTTTAAATAAAAAATGTCTAAGAACTATTCCTCAAAAAATTAAAACTTTATAAGGTTTGAGTCCTATTTCAAAAAATAAATAGTTTTAGTTTTTTTAAAAAATAAATAAAATATTGTAAATACCTTAAGTCGCAGTTGGAAAAGTTGCCGACGATCGTTTAAATTTTGATCTATTCGAGATAATTTGCGACTAAATAAAAATATTTATTTTAATTATTGTAATTATTTTTTAAAATTAAGTATTCCTTACTCTAAAGTTGTAACTATTTTAACTTCCTGTTTATCCAAATCATTAATAAAAAATAAAACTATCATTCCTATCTCCAAACGGATGGTATATCTCGTTAGGCGAAAGTCAGTTGTAATTGATAATTGTTTTTTTCGAAAAAAGGAAACTTGTTGTAATTGAAACAGTAACAAAAGGTCATGTTGAAGGCTCCTACGATTTTTGTGTTGATGAAACCATGGGATCTTATTAAAATTTTGATAAATGCGCATATGTTTTCCAATTAAGCGTAAAATTTCGTAAGAAAACCAGCCTTCAAGAGTGGATTGAGTGTGGAACAATAAGCCGTCAAACTCAAAAGCCTCGTGGGGACAGACAAAATTAAAAGAATGAACGTCAAATAGACAAGAATTGTTATTGATTCTTCTAGAAAAAACCGAAGCGAAAACAGCTGGCGATAATTTGAAAGAATTTTTTATAAAGGGACAGGCAAAAACAATTTTTTAAAAGGGTTCTATTAATGCTTTACACTCAAGAAAGACAGTTCTCATACAGTAATTTTCAACTCTAATTGAAATATCGTTAATTTTAAAAAGGTTATAATTCCTAACTTTACGTAAAGCTAAATATTTTAGTGAAAAAGGGTTAATAGCGAGAGGATGAGAAATCTTACCAGAAAAAGTCAAAACGTCGCGAGAGCCCATGGTTTATAAAAGGAATACGTTGAAAAACACGCTTTTATAAGAAAAATTTCAGAATATTTAATTTTTACATCCTGATTTTAACCTGTTTTAAAATCAAGTCAAAAGACAATTTTTTATCAAATACACCCTGCAGAAATATAATTTTATCCCTTCGTTTAAATTTTATACCTCGCAGAAATATATTTCTTCCCATAGAATTTTAAAAACATCTAACCCTGTAATTAACAAAATTCTTACATCTATAATCGATTTTTAAAGCAAAAATATTAAAACTCTTAGGGTGTTGTCTTTTTTGTCACGGAAAATTCAATGATAAAAAAACTGATTAAATATAAAGTCCTCCAAAAAAATAATTAATAATTTTATATTTTTATACATGTCTACATATTTAAATTGTTATTCACAAACAATTTTAAATACCGTTTACATACTGATAAATTATAACTAGGTTCTATCCTTGTAGTATTAATCACTTTAATATTCAAGGTTTTATATTTTGAAAAAATACATTTGATATAAAAGGGCAAAATTTTACTATTGAAACATAACAGGCTAAAATGGCTTCCACAAGTAATAGTCAAATCTCCGCGAGTCAGGTAGTTTTAGTTTTTGATAGGCCCGAAGAGGAGATGTTATTAGAGTCGGACGAATCGGATGGGGACTATATTCAAGAGGTTCGTAGAATGTCAAACATCGAAGAAGTTGGAATCGAACAATCAGTGAAAGTCAAGAAAGGTGGAGTGTCTTACGAAACTAAAACTCCGAGAAAAAAGCGAGCGACAAGGGGGTATCTAGATATATTCATATAAAAACATCAAACATCTTCCCCAAGATGAACTCTGGAAGGGTGATTATAAAAGGGTGAAATTCTTAGCTAACACCCTATCCATGGATGTTATTCGAATCATAAACTCAACAAACAGGCTGAAAAAATTAATTGAACAGACGGAAGGAAAAATTGTTGTTCCACCCACGAAGGCAAGTTAAACTCATTAATTAATTATTCGTAATAGTAATTAGAATAATATTTTAGACCTGGAAACGAAATTAGAATATGGAAGATTCCAGTGATTACGATTCGGACTCTCAATTAGACTTTTCATCTTTAAACAGTTTTAATTATAAAAAGTTTTATAAAATTAAAAAATTAAGCCCTAGAAATTCAAAAAAGTGGAAATGTAAACAATTGGATATTGATCTAGAACTAATAGACTTAAACGAAATCCCCACACATATATTTTTTACAGTATTTGAAAAGATTCTATCCAAAATTATCAAATACGTAAGACAACAAGCACCCGGTTTCGATTTCCTCAGATTTGCAATTCAATCGGAAAATTTAGAACATCCAATTAACATTAAATTTATTAAAATCGATCAGTTAACTGTTTCTCGAATATTTAACCATATATCACGCGTTGCTCAATCGAAAAAAGATTTCTTACTAGATGGAGAAATTAAATTTAGTATAATTCTTTTAAAAGCCCCACAGAAAATGGGAAAAAAATTTTTAGCTTTAAAAAACAGAGACATTATCGATCTTGATGCTTTCTTGAAATCTAAAGCCAACTTTTACTATATCAACAACGTAGTCGATTTGTGCGTGGCGAGAGCCCTTACAGTCGGAATAAAACTCTGTGAAATTGCCGAGTACAAAAAGAAAAAACTTCCATTAACAAGTGTTCTTAAAGAATATAGAGCCTTAACATTCTTTCGTAGTAAATTGCAAACTAAAACCGCTAAGAAATTGCACGATGATGTAGGAATTGCTCAAGGAGCTGTAGAAATTGGTGACATAGCTAAATTTCAGACATTTTTAGCCCCAAAGTATCAGATAATAATATTTATCTCCACGGAAAATTTTCAAATTTATTTCAAGGGTTTTCCCCCTGCAGAGAACAAAATTCTACTTGTAAAAATTGGCACGCACGTTCATTTAGCTAAAAATCTACATTCCATTTGGGGCGGTGTAGCTTCGTGCTTAGACTGTGAAAAATTTTTTTATTCTACCGCTCGTAGAAACAAACACCACTGTTTTTCTGCTTCAAATATAAAATGTAAAAGGTGTTTAGGTCGAGAATTTCACGAAATTTTAGAAATTCCTTTAATTCGTTGTAAACTTTGTAATAGATATTTAAAACAAGGGGAATGTTATAGTTTTCACCTTAAAAATGAAACTTGCAAGCTTTTCCACAGATGTGAAAAATGCTGTGTTCAATTTAAAACTTCAATAACTCACAAATGTGAAACAGCTTGCTAGTCTTGTAAAATCGATCATCCTCCAAACCAACATTATGTTAAACAGTCAACATTTAAAAAAGAACCACGATCCTATGTATATTTCGATATTGAGACTATAATAGAGAATAATATACATAAACCTGTTCTGCTAGTGGCCCAAAGTGAAATTTTAAATCAGCCTGTGGAAACCACGGTTTTTGAAGGACAATATTGTGTAAATAACTTTCTCAATTTTTTGTTTCAACATGAAACTATTTTACTTACGGATGGAAAACGGAAGAGAAAAACAATTAGGCCGAAATTTACCAACCTCATCGTAATGGCCCATAATCTAAGATCTTTCGACGGAATGTTTATTATTTCTAAATTAATTAATCATGTCATTCCCGAGGTTATTTACGATGGAGCCAAGATACTTACTATTTATATTAAAGGGGTAGACATTCGTGTTGTAGATTCTTTGAATTATGTTAGTGCTCCATTAAGACATTTTCCTAAAATGTTTTCTTTGCCTCAATCTAAAGGATATTTTCCCTATATTTTTTGGACGAAAGACACTTTGAACTATTCAGGTAAAATTCCGGACGAAAAATACTTTGAGCCCAATAAAATGAAAGAATTTGAATACCGAGAATTTAAAAAATGGTATTCACACAAACAGCTCGAACCGGTCTATTGTATTAAATCAGAATCCAGAGCTTATTGTCTTTTAGATTGTAATTTATTACGCTTAGCTATGCAGAAATTTCGCATCTTATATAAAGAACTAATTGAAATTGATATCAGTAATTATGGGGGTATTTCTCTTTCTGGGGCACTTAATAATGTTTTTATTGACAAGTTTTTAGAACCATATACCTTATGTACTATTCCGGCTATCGGTTTGGCAAGTAGACAGAATCAAAGCGAGATTGCATTAAAATATTTATCTTGGTATGAGAAGGAAAATAATTTAATTTTGCAAACGGTCAGAAGTTCAGGGGGAGAACAGGCAGTAGGTCCGTATTTCGTAGATGGCTACTGTGAAAATCCGGCCATAGTAATTGATGTAATGGGTGATTTCTGGCACGGTTGTCCAAAGCATTTTTCTGGCTCGAGCTTTAACACAGTTTTAGGAAAAACATTCAAAGAAATTAGAGAAAGAGAATTAGATCGAAAAGAATTTATTGAACAAAATTTACCAAACCACACATATATTCAAATTTTTTAATGTGAAATATTAGACTTGTTGAGAAAAAATGCCGAGGCGAAAACTTTTTTTAATACAATTAAAATTATTCCTAAAATTAACCCTAGAGATTCGCTAGTGGGTGGCCGTGTAGAAACAATTAAGCTGTACCATGAAGTTGAACCCTTACTTGGAGAACAAATCAGATATTTTGACTTTTGTAGTCTGTATGCCTATTGCTTACAAAAAATGGAATACGGTTGTAAAAATGTTAAAGTTATCACACACAACTTTGATTATGCACCGGACGCGTATTTTGGAATAATTAGGTGTCGAATCCTCCCCCCAGAGACCTCTACTTACCCGTGCTTCCATACCGATTTAATAAAAAACTTTATTATCCTTTATGCGGAAGTTGTGTAATAAATAATGATGACAAATGTACCCATAGTATTGACGAACGAGCTATAACGGTAGTTTTACCTTCGGTGGAAATCTACTACTCAATAAAAGAGTGTAACTACAAACTGTTAGAAATTTTCGAAGTGTACCATTACAATATTACAACCAATTTTTTCAAACCATATATTGACATTTTTTTAGAGCAAAAGTTAAAAATTCAGGATTTCCACCCAATATTAAAACATATCAAGAGCAAAAAGAGTATTTAGACGCGATATACGAAGCGGATGGAGTAAGGTTAGAGCCTGAGGAAATTGTTGATAACCCATCCTTAAGAACTGGCGCAAAATTCGTTATATGGCAGAATGGCGTTAAGAATGGATAAATCATCAACTAAAATTATACATAGATACTCCCAATTAACCGAGATTATAGCAGACATATCGAATAAATTAACAGACTCATTTAATCAACAACGATGTTGCCATGGTAAGCTATAAAAAAAGTGAGCTAGCCCCAACATTTCGCAAAGGTAATGTTATTGTTGCTTCCTTTGTCACCAGTTACGGTCGTATTCATCTGCATAAGTTAATTAATAAGTTGGGAAAGCGTGTAATTTATTATGACACTGACGGAGTAAAATTTACACATAAACCAAACGAGTGGCTACCCCCCCTTGGTGGTAATTTAGGTGAACTTACGTGCGAGACTCCGAATTCATATATCACCAAATTCGTATCAACTGGACCTAAAAGCTACAGCTATAAACTTGAAAATAATCAGACAATTATAAAACTTAAAGGAATAACTCTTACCAGGGAAAATTCAGAAATCATACATTTCGATTCTTTTAAACAAATGATTTTTGTGCCAAATACCGAGTTTAAGGTGAAAATTCCCTTTAACGTAATAAAAGATAAGTACAAAATGCTTTTACGTGTTGGCAACTTAAGTAAAACTTTCAAAAAGACTTTTTGTAAACGTGTGCTACAAGAGAATATTTCTAGTGTACCCTACGGCTATTTAGAATGTGAAAATGGCGAATTGTAAAATAAAGTTGTCTTTTAATTATAAATCTAAAAAACATGTAACAAAAAAAACTTGCAAAACAGGTGTCATTTAACAACATAGTTATCGTAAATGAAATCTCTTCCGAAAATCGAGTAAATACTTTATTTTTAAATAACCTAAGATTTAAACTTTTAACTTCCAAAATAGAACTTTTAACAAAAAACGGGAATTAATAATTTTTTGGTGAAGGAGATGTTATGATTTTATTTTTTATTCTAAAATGTTATTTTTGTATGTTATTATGAAGTTTATATAACTGGTGAAGGAATGTTTTTGATAAGAAACATATTATACTTTTAATAAAATAATTTTTTAAATTTAAAAATGTGTTTGTTTATTTTTACATATATTCTATAAATCAGTCAATTTACTAACAAAATACGTAGTATGTTGTCTTTGTTTAAACAGTAATGTCTTATATAAAATTTCTTTCACCGTTTCGAATGATGGTGTCAGGCCCTACTATGTCGGGCAAATCATCATGGACGAACTCACTAATTAGATGGAGGAATGAATTAATTGATAAACCTCCAATTAAAATTATTTATTGTTATTCGGTTTGGCAATCAGGTTACCACGATTTATCTCAGTTTTTAACCGATATAGAGTTTATTCAAGGACTTCCTCCAATGGACAGCGAGTTCTGGGAATCAAATAGAAATTCTTTACTTATTATTGATGACTTAGCAGAAGAGCTTTACAAAAATGATCAAATTGCTAAATTGGTTACCGTAGACAGTCATCATTATGAAATTTCAGTCGTATTAGTCTCACAAACCCTATTTCCTCGAGGCAAACAATCTCGTTTAATCTCTCTTAATATGTCATATCTAAATCTGTTTAAATCTCCTCGAGATCTAAGTCAAATCCAATATCTGGCCAATCAAATATCTCCAAATAATACAAAAATAATTAAAATGGCCTACGATATGGCTACTAGAGAACCTTACAATTCACTATTTATAGACACATCTGTAACCACTCCAGATAGCTTACGATTAAGATCGTACACATTTAATCAAATCGGACCACAAATGGTAGTTTTTTCCAATAATAAATAATTTACTATATTATTATCAAGTTCATTAAAGAAAATGACACCAAAAAAGACAGTACGTAAAAAAACTACTCCTATTGCAAATCC